>NC_060209.1:183196500-183550000 GCF_021130785.1 Homalodisca vitripennis | reverse complement strand
GATGGTTGGCTTTCAAGCTGGAAACATAGGCACGGCGTTCATTTTCTTGGAGTGTACGGTGAAAAGCTATCAGCAGACCCGGCAGCCGCAAGTGAGTTTACAAAAAAACTAGAAAAAGTTATTGCCGACAATAACTTAAGCCCAGAACAAGTATACAATATGGATGAAACTGGGTTAAACTTCAAACTTTTACCTCGAAAAACATTGGCTACGGCGAAAGAAAAGTCTGCTCCTGGCTTTAAAGTAAGCAAGGAAAGAATCACAGTGGCTCTTTGTTCCAATGCTTCAGGCTCCCACAAACTACCTCTGTTTGTCATCGGTAAGTCAGCAAAACCCAGGGCATTTAAAAACTTGGACATGTCAAAGCTACCAGTGTACTACCGGTCACAGAAATCGGCTTGGATGGATTCTCATTTATTCAAAGAGTGGTTTATTTGTGAGTTCGTGCCTAAAGTAAAAAGTCATTTGTTGAGTTTGAAACTTCCTGTAAGCGCACTTCTTCTTCTCGACAATGCGCCTACCCACCCGGATGAACTGACATGTGAGGGTGAGACTGGAATAAAACTGTATTTTCTGCCCCCCAATGTGACAAGTCTCCAACAGCCAATGGATCAGGGTGTCATTGAATGTGTTAAAAGGAAATACCGGAGAAAGCTCCTTTCAGAAGTTCTATTCAAGCTAGAAAACGATGAACAAACAGACCTAATCCAAGTGTTAAAAACAATCAACGTGAAGGACGTCATTTTGATGGTGGCTAAGGCCTATGATGAAGTAACAGCCTTGACAATAACAAAGTCATGGAGAAAAGTCTGGCCAGACATTGAAAAAGCCTTTGAAAAGGACGGAAATAATCTTGGTGTACCCGACCTTGAACATGAAACAGAGGAAACGGTAGAAATCCTAAGTGACTTAATGCGACTGCCTCACACTGAAGACATTGTGGAACAAGATGTTTTGGAGTGGTTGACCGCTGAAAAGGAGCTCGATAATGAAGTTTTGAATGATAAAGAAATAGCTCAGTCGGTTTTACAGCGTCAAGATACCCAAGACGTAGAAGAAGAAGACGATGTTGACGGTGAGGTAGACGACGAGGGTCAAATGAGTCACGCAGAGGGGGTGGCAGCCCTGCAACTGGCTACAACCTATATTGAGCAACAGACGACTTCTACAACAGTCGACGTCATGTTTTTGAGGAAGTGGCATGAATATGCAAGGAAGAAAGCTATTGAAGAAAAAGTGCAACGAAAAATTACTGATTTCTTTTAAAACCTTTTATACAGTAGAAAATTTTACTTTTATAACCATGTACATACTGTAAATTTGTGTTTGTAAATCTTTAATTTTGTGAGGTTTTATTTTCGTTATTTTGTGTGTGATAAATAGAAACTTTGAGTTTCGAATACAGTACGTGTTTACAACTCCAACTGCCAGTGGTAAGTTATAAGTTAGCACTTACCCTAGGCCTAGTTTAGTTTATTTGCTACATAAAACTCTTAAAATACTATTTGCACATGTTTCACAAATATTTACAGACTGTATGACGATCGAAAGTACGTTTTAGAAGTTAAAACGGTCTTATTTTTGCTAACTTCGGATAGTTCGGCCATTCTTTAGTTCGGCCGGGGGTCCGGTCCCGAGGTGGCCGAACGAGAGGGAGTCTACTGTAGTATGGTAAATAAAATAAAGATTATTGATTGATCGTTTCAAAGTAAATTTGGACACAAATGTACGAATGTAAGATATATTTTAAACCCGTTGTTTCAAACAAAGTGAAAATTATTTTTCACTAGTCTGTCACGTGTACGTAATGAAACAAGAGGTCACTTTGACTAGGTAAAGGTAACCTGCCACACGGCAGGGATGAATCATCTAACACAATTGCCTAAACAAACTTATAAAATAGTATTAAAAATTTAACTATAAAATTAAATTAGGTATGTAATTTTCTGGCTGTAGCTGGACCAAGTAGGCTGTTCCAAATTTATGTTGATGTTGATCCAGTGGATATTCCTCAAGAAACAGTGCGAGGGAATTGGCGAATATCACATGTTCGAGGTCGGCGTCAGTCAACGGCCAGAGGAGCGGCAGTGGGTTTTGAACTACTGAATTTTCACACGACGGACAGAGGTATTTATCAAAGGATGCCAACATTGAATGGGAAAAGGACCTTACAATTATTCCTGCACGACGTGGTCGCATCAGACAACACAATATTATTACGAGACTGCCTAGACCAAAGGGTCAATCACGAGATGTAACTTCACACTTAGAATGTTTTCAGTTATTTTTTTCCGGATAATAAAGTTGAAAAAAATTTAGATTATAAAAACCAATGGATTGTTGCTGCAAGAGAGACATTAGTTCAAGAGCGAGATGCCCGTGTTACAAATATAACCGAAATAAAAGCGTTGATTGGCATTCTTTTTTTGCTGGGGTTTGAAAATCCTCCCACCAGAACATTTTAGATTTGTGGGCTGAAGATGGCACAGGTATTAATTTTTTCAGATGTGCAATCGGTAGTAAAACATTCAGATTTTTATTTAGAGCTTTACGTTTTGACAACAACGAGGATCGTAATCAGCGTGTAGAGATAGACAAATTGGTAAATATACGTCCTATTCTAAATCTTATTGTTGAGAAAAGCAAAAATGCATACTCACGTAGTGAATATGTCACTCAAGATGACATTTTGGATGGGTTCAGAAGGAACTGTCCTTTCAGGCAATATATACCATCTAAACCGGCATAGTACGGGATAAAAATGTTTGCTTTGTGCTGTGCAAGAAGTACTATACAGTGAAACTTAGGTTTATGTGAATTAACAGCCACCAGGACCATATGAAATCAGTTATAGAGTTGCCGATATTGTAGAAAGAATGGTAGAACCAGTTGTACGGACAGGACGTAATGTCAACTTGGACAATTGGTTTACGTCAGTTCCTGTAGCAGAACACTTGAGAAACGATCACAGATTGACAGTTGTAGGTATTGTTAAGAAGGATAAGAGGAAACTGCCTTTGACTTTCAGTAATACAAAAGAACTCCCCATAACAAGCAGCATATTTGCATTTCGACCACAGCTCATAACAGTGAGCTACAAGGCAAGAAAGAACAAAAATGTCCTTTTGCAGTCAACCTTTCATGAAAATGACAGTATTGGCCCCGATTCAGGAGGTGCATCAAAACCAGACATTCTAATGTTTTACAACATGACCAATAGTACGGTCATTGAAGCATTATTGCACAGAATTTTTTTACTGTGAACCGAACTGCGTACAATTTTGGAATTAGGTTCATCTTACCCTTAACTTCAAAAGTGAAAATGATTTGAACTCCGCAACCACCCTGGGGGTGGTTGCCAACCCTTATCGGGGGTGAATGTTTTTCAAACTACCTCGGATATCGATAGAAGGCCTAATTTTAAGCAAAAAGTCATCTATAAAGATTTTCGAAAAATCTAATACTTTTCAAGTTATTGGAAATTGAAAATACGCAATTTTTTCACGTTTTTGCAAATATCTCCAAAAATATAAGTTTTATCGAAAATTTTATAAAGAACAAAATTGTAGCAGGTACAAATATGAACAACTTGGTTTTTATAAAGTATTCTAAGTGCAATATTAAGCTAGATATTAAAGATCAAAGCCGTTTTTTATTTTGTCTGAAATTTAATCATGTGGTCAATGCCATCTAGCGGCGAGCAGATGCATTTTAGGCATTCTAATAAAAAAGGGTTTTGTAGTGCTTGAAATAAGCTTTAAAATGAGCACTATTAAAAGTCTTTTGCACGTAAAATAAGTGAGCTGTATTGCAAATAAGAGGAGCATCTAATGTTTTTTCTTTTAACCCTTGAAAGCTCCGCGTTGCCATATGGCAAAACAAAAATGGGTTTTGCAGGTAATTTGTTCTTACCAAAATGATATTTTGGCAGCCCTGTTACAGTTCTAGGAGGCAAAGAAAGAGTTTGACAGCTGTTTCCTGTTAATTATTGGTCATGTGGTGTCAGTTTGTTCTGCCTGGCCGGTAAGTTGGTTTATATAATTATTTTTAATGGTAATTAATATATTTTTTGTAGTTGGTTCTTGTTAACAAATAGTTAAGATATATTTTTGTAATATTTAAATGTAAAAACACTTATAACAGTAATTTTTAAATCATGTTATTTTTAGCTGTTGCCAAATGGCAACGCGGGGTTTTCACAATAGCAATTGATGGGATTACATTACAAACTCAAAATATTTTATTTTACTGATACTGTTATTTTCTTTAGTCTGTTGTTGTTCTTTATTTTTTTAAGGTTTATACACGATTTCATTTCAAACTTCCTTATAAGTGCAAATCAGATAAAAGAATTGTAAATTTATTTTCTTTTAGAAATTTGAATCTTGCTGAAATTATTGAAGAACTACAATATGATGATCTGGAAGACCTTGTTGTTACTGACATATTTATATGGAACCTCCAGAACCAAATGTACTGTCTGATGAAGATTCAGCTGACGAAGATGGAGGAGGGACCATTGATAACCTTACTAAAAGACAGCTTGACGCCAATGCCGAGATTGTTTTCAGTAACAACAAAAGAATAGGATTTAGCCCTGACATTGAGGGCATTTGATGTTGTCTCAAGAAGTATTTATTCCTACAGAAGGAAACAAAACTAAATCCATCTCAGAAGGTTAATCTCAGTTATTACCACTTGATCGGTAGTCTCGATATAATTTTGTGCCTTTATATTTTGCTTTGGTTACACAGAAAATGGTGTATCAATTTTTTGACTGGTTTATTTGTTTTTCTTCAGCTTACCCATACTATATTGTTCTGTTAACCCTTAGTTGAATAGTAAGCTACTGGATATATTACAAGTAGCCTAAAGCCTTATGTTTGTTATAGGTGAACAAACAGAAGTCAACAACTGTCAAACTGCTGATGTTCCGATGCCACCTTCACCGTCACACGACTTCTCAGTCTCCAGCACAAAATCCATCAACATCTACTTCAATGAAAAAGAAGCGAGTGCATGTAGTAGGACAAAAGGGCCATATACAACTTGAATCAGGTAATAAATATGAAACTACTCAAAGTAAGAATACAACTGCAAACCAAGCTGCACGTCAATGGAAAACTGATCGGTTAGTTTCGGTAGTTCAACCCTTTCCCGAAAGTGACTTTTCGAAGTATTTAGATTTCTCTCAGGTTGAACTATTTGAACTCTTTTTTGATGAAGACCTATTTAGAATTATGTTGACAGAAATTAAAAATTACGCTGCATTTAAAAACTGTCCTGATCCCAATATCATGCGAGGTGAACTGAAATGTATCCTTGGAGTACTTATTGTTTCTGGGTATACTCGTTTACCTGGAAAGCGTTTTTATTGGGGAACATCAGATGACATGAGAAATTTTCTTGTTTATAATTAAATGAGACGAAACCGTTTCATGCAAATCATGAGTTTACTTCAATTTGCTGATAATACCAGAATAGATTTAAATACATTTGGTCTATTATATATTCAATGAAGCTAATCAGAGCAGTTGATGTTGATTTGTTTTTTGTGAATCCATGTTGTTGTTGTGTAAGAAGATTATTAAGTCTAAAGAAGTCAAGAAGTTGAGAGAGTACAACTTTTTCAAACACCTTTGAAAAGGTTGAAATAAGTGAGATTGGCCGGTAGTTTGTAGCTTCAGACTGATCGCCTTGCTTAAAAATAGGAATAACCTTAGAGAGTTTTAGTTTACTGGGAAATTTGCCACATTGGAAAGATAAACTGATTAAGTTAGTTATGGGATGAGCTAATTCTTGCACGCAGGCCTTTAATAATTTTGATGAGATTTCATCTATACCTGAAGAAAGTTTAGCTGGAAGAGTGTTGATGATATTTATTACTTCCTCAAGTGTTGGATTTTTTAGGTCTCGCAAGTACGGGATGTTAGGTTTCTGAACAGTATTTTGTGACTTGTTAAGAGGGGGGTTGTTGCTTTTAATAGCAGCATCAGCCATTGTTGTAAAGACTGTGTTTAAGTGCTCTGGTATCTTATGAGGATCTTTGGAATTTACATTGTTGATCTTAAGTTCTCTTGGTTCAGCTAATATTTTGATTCCTCTCTCATTGTTTATGACTGCCCATACGGCTTTAGTCTTGTTATCTGAACAAGCTATTTGGTTTGCAGCAGCTTGCTTTCTGAGTTCTTTTAATTTCAAGTCATATCTACAAACTACCGGCCAATCTCACTTATTTCAACCTTTTCAAAGGTGTTTGAAAAAGTTGTACTCTCTCAACTTCTTGACTTCTTTAGACTTAATAATCTTCTTACACAACAACAACATGGATTCACAAAAAAACAAATCAACATCAACTGCTCTGATTAGCTTCATTGAATATATAATAGACCAAATAGAAGTGAAAAACACAACTACTGCAATACTACTTGACTTAAGTAAAGCCTTTGACACGCTTGACCATGAACAACTCTTGACCAAACTATCGTCCTTAGGTGTACAAGGCACTGCAGCAGAATGGCTGGAGAGCTACTTGACCAATAGAGAACAGGTGGTTGAAATTAAATATGTCCAACATAATAAAGTTCAGCGAATTAGATCCTGCCCATTACCAGTTTTTAGAGGCGTTCCACAAGGATCTGTCCTGGGGCCTGTCCTATTCACACTTTTTACCAACGACCTGCCTAAATAATTGGAAGAATTTGCCACAACCCTGATGTATGCTGATGATACTGTTCTGCTTCTGTCTGAAAAATCTATAGAACATTTAAAGATCCAGTCATATATTGCTATGAATATGGCTGTACAGTATTGCCACAATAACAATCTAGTGGTAAATGAAACTAAAACCCAGCAGATAATTATGGGCAGCAAAAAGGAACAAACAGTTCACCTGCCAAATATTCGGGTGGCTTCAGAAGCAAAGTACCTGGGAGTGACAATAGAGAAGGATCTCAGCTGGACAGCTCATGTTGACAGTTTGTGTAAGAAACTAAATACTGGGATCTATGTCATAAGAAGATTAACAAAAATTACAGACACTGCCACGGCTAAAATAGCATATCATGCTCTTTTAGAATCTCATCTCCGTTATGGTATCTTAGTATGGGGAAACTCTTCAATAGGCAACCTACATCGCATCTTAGTAATCCAGAAAAAGGCAGTAAGAGCACTGACTGGCTTACAACAGAGAGACAGTTGTCGTCCATTCTTTGTCAACTTATCAATATTGACGGTCACGGCTCTCTATATTCTGGAGGCAGTTACCGTTGTTCACAATAATGGACTACCAAGAGGTCGTGACATCCATCATTACAACACTCGAAGGGCAGAAAACTTTCATCTTCCTGTGCATCGAATGGCCCTGTTTGAGGAGAAGCCATCACACATGGGTATGAAGCTGTGGAACTATTTACCAGAAGATCTGAAGAAGAGTAACACAAAGGCTTTCAGGAGTGAAGTAAAGAAGTGGCTACTAGAAAATTCCTACTACACCATTGAAGAATATCTAGAGATTTTTGATGGGAAAAACAAGACCAATTTATTGCATACAAATTTTAATATTGTTAGTTTTAAGGACGCTGTTACTATTCTCTATGAATATGTAAATAAAGAATATTGTCTATAGCAATTGACACTTATGAGGTCATGGAATGAGTTTTCGTTTTTTCATGTACAAAGTTAATTATTTATTCGAAATTTATGTAATACAATTACTACAAATACATTTAGTTAAAAATCATATTTATTAGTGTTAAAATTAAGCTTATTGTACTAAACTATTCACTTTTTTATGTGAAATGAAAGGAAACATGACGCATAGAGGCCAACTTTACACTTAGAATAAGCAGTGCCCATGATGCTTTTGTATTCTGATCCAGCACATCTTATTTTCTTATTTCCGTCATTTTGGATGACAAAATGATTCAGGCCATCAAAACGCAGTTTTTCAAATGCAGGCGTTGATTGTGGTCGCGAAGCTGGTCTTCCTCCCACTTGAGGCTCTGTTCCATACATCTTCAAGTAATGTACAGCTATTGCTCTTTTGAACTCCAACTGTGTGATTTTAGGTCGGTGTGCTATATTGTATAAGTACCAAGCGTCATGAATAGCAGTATCAAGACACCATGAAAATATAGGCCACCACCACTTTTTACTTCTAACACTGGTTCTGTACCGGTTGACATTCTCGTCCATTAGATCAGTTTCCACCCAGGAACTTGTTATACTCACCTATAAGTAAGGGTTGTTTTACCATTACCATTTTTTCCTCAATCGGAGAGTATCTCTTAACATTTGTTATGGGATCTACACTATGGATTGTTGAAGCAACAGTTACGGGAGCATTGCCTTTCCATCGTACTATTATTATTTTATCATCACTCACTTTGTAGTCATAGAAACCTCTCTCTTTTTTCTTCATTTCTTCAACAGAAATTACATCACAGTTAACATCAGGAATACGATTATCTCTAATAGTTCCAGTGGCGTGAAAATGTTGATCTCTCAAATATACGAGTAAGTTCAGTCCTGTGAATAGGTTGTCAAAATATATGTGGTATGGCAATACTATACCAGGCTCCAGGTCATCTAGCATTCTTACCAATGGTGCAGCACATTTACCAAAAGCTTTGTCATATGCATCATTTATGTCTCTTTCCTTACCTTGATATATTACAAAATCTACAAGGTAGCCACTAAAAGTATTCAGACACCAAGCCTTGTATCCAAAGCGAATTGGTTTGCCCCTAATAAATTGCTTACGTGAGTGGTGCCCATACTAAGCAATCATGGATTCGTCAAAATCCAATTGCTGAACAGGAATGAAGAGTTCCCTGAATTTTCCCCTAAAGTGATCAATTAGGGGACGAAGTTTCCAAAGTTTATCATTTACATCTATTCTGGTATTATCAGCAAATTGAAGTAAACTCATGATTTGCATGAAACGGTTTCGTCTCATTTAATTATAAACAAGAAAATTTCTCATGTCATCTGATGTTCCCCAATAAAAACGCTTTCCAGGTAAACGAGTATACCCAGAAACAATAAGTACTCCAAGGATACATTTCAGTTCACCTCGCATGATATTGGGATCAGGACAGTTTTTAAATGCAGCGTAATTTTTAATTTCTGTCAACATAATTCTAAATAGGTCTTCATCAAAAAAGAGTTCAAATAGTTCAACCTGAGAGAAATCTAAATACTTCGAAAAGTCACTTTCGGGAAAGGGTTGAACTACCGAAACTAACCGATCAGTTTTCCATTGACGTGCAGCTTGGTTTGCAGTTGTATTCTTTCTTTGAGTAGTTTCATATTTATTACCTGATTCAAGTTGTATATGGCCCTTTTGTCCTACTACATGCACTCGCTTCTTTTTCATTGAAGTAGATGTTGATGGATTTTGTGCTGGAGACTGAGAAGTCGTGTGACGGTGAAGGTGGCATCGGAACATCAGCAGTTTGACAGTTGTTGACTTCTGTTTGTTCACCTATAACAAACATAAGGCTTTAGGCTACTTGTAATATATCCAGTAGCTTACTATTCAACTAAGGGTTAACAGAACAATATAGTATGGGTAAGCTGAAGAAAAACAAATAAACCAGTCAAAAAATTGATACACCATTTTCTGTGTAACCAAAGCAAAATATAAAGGCACAAAATTATATCGAGACTACCGATCAAGTGGTAATAACTGAGATTAACCTTCTGAGATGGATTTAGTTTTGTTTCCTTCTGTAGGAATAAATACTTCTTGAGACAACATCAAATGCCCTCAATGTCAGGGCTAAATCCTATTCTTTTGTTGTTACTGAAAACAATCTCGGCATTGGCGTCAAGCTGTCTTTTAGTAAGGTTATCAATGGTCCCTCCTCCATCTTCGTCAGCTGAATCTTCATCAGACAGTACATTTGGTTCTGGAGGTTCCATATATATGTCAGTAACAACAAGGTCTTTCAGATCATCATATTGTAGTTCTTCAATAATTTCAGCAAGATTCAAATTTCTCAAACAAAATAAATTTACAATTCTTTTATCTGATTTGCACTTATAAGGAAGTTTGAAATGAAATCGTGTATAAACCTTAAAAAAATAAAGAACAACAACAGACTAAAGAAAATAACAGTATCAGTAAAATAAAATATTTTGAGTTTGTGATGTAATCCCATCAATTGCTATTGTGAAAACCCCGCGTTGCCATTTGGCAACAGCTAAAAATAACATGATATAAAAATTACTGTTATAAGTGCTTTTACATTTAAATATTACAAAAATATATCGTAACTATTTGTTAACAAGAACCAACTACAAAAATGTATTAATTACCATTAAAAATAATTATATAAACCAACTTACCGGCCAGGCAGAACAAACTGACACCACATGACCAATAATTAACAGGAAACAGCTGTCAAACTCTTTCTTTGCCTCCTAGAACTGTAATAGGGCTGCCAAAATATCATTTTGGTAAGAAAAAAAATTACCTGCAAAACACATTTTTGTATTGCCATATGGCAGCGCGGGGCTTTCAAGGGTTAAAAGAAAAAAACATTAGATGCTCCTCTTATTTGCAATACAGCTCACTTATTTTACGTGCAAAAGACTTTTAATAGTGCTCATTTTAAAGCTTATTTCAAGCACTACAAAACCTTTTTTATTAGAATGCCTAAAATGCATCTGCTCGCCGCTAGATGGCATTGACCACGTGATATAATTTCAGACAAAATAAAAAACGGCTTTGATCTTTAATATCTAGCTTAATATTGCACTTAGAATACTTTATAAAAAACCAAGTTGTTCATATTTGTACCTGCTACAATTTTGTTCTTTATAAAATTTTCGATAAAACTTATATTTTTGGAGATATTTGCAAAACACCGATGAAAAACGTGAAAAAATTGTGAATTTTCAATTTCCAATAACTTGAAAAGTATTGGATTTTTCGAAAATCTTTATAGATGACTTTTTGCTTAAAATTAGGCCCTCTATCGATATCCGAGGATAGTTTGAAAAAAAACATTCACCCCCGATAAGGGTTGGCAACCACCCCCAGGGTGGTTGCGGAGTTCAAATCATTTTCACTTTTGAAGTTAAGGGTAAGATGAACCTAATTCCAAAATTGTACGCAATTCTGTTCACAGTAAAAAAATTCTGTGCAATAATGCTTCAATGACTGCACTATTGGTCATGTTGTAAAACATTAGAATGTCTGGTTTTGATGCACCTCCTGAATCGGGGTCAATACTGTCATTTTCATGAAAGGTTGACTGCAAAAGGACATTTTTGTTCTTTCTTGCCTTGTAGCTCACTGTTATGAGCTGTGGTCGAAATGCAAATATGCTGCTTGTTATGGGGAGTTCTTTTGTATTACTGAAAGTCAAAGGCAGTTCCCTCTTATCCTTCTTAACAATACCTACAACTGTCAATCTGTGATCGTTTCTCAAGTGTTCTGCTACAGGAACTGACGTACACCAATTGTCCAAGTTGACATTACGTCCTGTCCGTACAACTGGTTCTACCATTCTTTCTACAATATCGGCAACTCTATAACTGATTTCATATGGTCCTGGTGGCTGTTAATTCACATAAACCTAAGTTTCACTGTATAGTACTTCTTGCACAGCACAAAGCAAACATTTTTATCCCGTACATTGCCGGTTTAGATGGTATATATTGCCTGAAAGGACAGTTCCTTCTGAACCCATCCAACATTTCATCTTGAGTGACATATTCACTACGTGAGTATGCATTTTTGCATCTCTCAACAAAAGAATCTAGAATAGAACGTATATTTTCCAATTTGTCTATCTCTACACGCTGATTACGATCCTTGTTGTTGTCAAAACGTAAAGCTCTAAGTAAAAATCTAAATGTTTTACTACTCATTGCACATCTGAAAAATTAATACCTGTGCCATCTTCAGCACAATAAATGTAATAATGTGAGATTTGATAAACAAACCAATTAGTTATATATATTACTAATGTTTTATTAAATCTATATACATGTTACCATATGAGTGAAAGTACAATGAGACATGTGTGTGGTTAGGGTAGGACATGGACTGTGAGTGTTTAATACGTGAAAGTTGTACGATTAATGAGTATGTAATAATGTAAGATTTTATAAACAAACCAATTAGTTATAGATATTACTAATGTTTTATGAAATCTACATACATGTTACCATATGAGTGAAAGTACAATGAGACATGTGTGTGGTTAGGGTAGGACATGGACTGTGAGTGTTTAATACATGAAAGTTGTACGATTAATGAGTATGTAATAATGTAAGATTTTATAAACAAACCAATTAGTTATAGATATTACTAATGTTTTATGAAATCTACATACATGTTACCATATGAGTGAAAGTACAATGAGACATGTGTTTACTATACGGATACAGACACACAAATATATATTTGGCGAATGTTAATCCTACCCTTCCTGTTGTAATAACTAATTTGGATGGAGAAATAATCTGCATTTGTTGTGAAAATCCCAGGTTGTGGTCTATAACATGAAATGTTCCAACAACCCCGAGTAAATGTTTACACAGTGAAAGTGAGAAAAAACAACAGGATATTAACACATTATAAGCACTAAATTAAGATTAAAATAATTAGTAAAAAATGATACTGCTTATATATATATATATATTAATTGTTAACCCCTGGATTGGTTATCCATAATAACTAAATAAGTAACTAGCACTGAGTAAAATTAACATAAAAAGAATTTAACTTGTATTAATTTGCACAACAATAATTACCAAAATTTTTAAAGAAAGAACATTATTTTAACAGCACTGCACTGCACAGTTAAAGATGAGAAGAGATGATCTTGTAGAAAGCTCCTTATGGTAAAAATTTTGTGCTGTGGATTGATGAAGTTGTTGACTGACGAAATAAATGTTTTGGGGGTATACAAAGAATTGTACTGAGTGAATAAAAAGGGGACATTTGATAATTTAAATATTTCAAATACTGATAGAAGGAGATACTTTCAGGGTCCTGGCGGCCGGAAAGGGCAACAGTCTAATCATAAACAAACAAAGGACAAAGAATTGTTTATAATAATCTCGGCCCGATCTACAAACATTGCTGAGGAACGAGGCGTTTTCTACAAAAATTTTATTTCGACATACCAGTATTATTACACTGACTAATATTTTATAGAACTAATGAATAATTAAATAATTACTTCTATGTCATCTTAAAATTTTGGTGGTGTGTACAATTCAAAATTAATCAAATTGTTTATGTACTGAGTAAGTTTATTGAGTTTATAATCTAAATAATTAGTTTTATTGGATCTTTCAAAACTTTGATTTAATGATAATAAATTCAAAATAGGTTATTATACTTTAAGGATGACACACAAATAATACATCAGCTCTTATGATACTGAAAACAAAGTAAAGATTTAACATTCATTAATCACTCATTGTTTATTTACGTTTTAAACTTTGTTTGTAAACATAAAGTTCTTCAGTTTTGACTTAACCAAAGATGAACCTTGGAAGCAATCTGTTAAGGGTTTTTCAAGATTATTGAATTCTAAAATATTGATTATTTTTATGTAGTGAATCAGTGGGGCATGTTTTAACGAAACAAAGGACAAAGATAAAAGATTAAAACACATTGTAGCTGCTCTAACTTGTCAATTGGCCGTCTTTATTCATTGAATCTACTTTGTTTTACTGATATTTTCTTGTTTAAGGTTGAACCCTGCAAGGTGTTAGAATTATTACTTAACGTTTTGAGTCCCTTGCTAAATTTAGTAGTTTGTCCAATACTTAACTGGGGAGGATTAGCCTTCCTCATATTAAATTGATGTAAATTGGTAAGAAATGTCAATCTTTTAAACAAGGATAGATGCTTGCTAAATTTAGGTTACAATTTGAAATCTGTCTCATTGCAGAGTTGCTGGAAAAACTTCTCACTACCAGATAATGATTTATATATTGAGCTTGTTAATTTTGAACTAAAGTTGTCCAGAAAGAAGAAACATAACTATCCGCCCAGTGGAACTAATTTCCACATCTAATCTTCACTAAAATCTCTTTGGTCCATTTCTGGACCTAATGATAATAAACAAAGTAAACAACAGAAGCATCATCCCCCTGAAAGACGGAATTTGTATAATTGATCATTGTATTTAGCTTAAAATTCAATTCAAAATTTAGAACATTGTATTATGTACTGAACGTAACGTTAATTGATTATTAAAGTAAACGTGCGCCGACATCAATACTCGTTTTTATAGGTTGATGTTTTGGTTCTCAAATGTTGAAATGTTAATGATTAAAAACAATTGCAAAATAGGTTATTATCCCTTTCAATCAACCTTATAAAATGTACTAAAACAAATGGCGTCAATAATTCCCCCCCCATTAAGGTATTACGCGCAAAATTTAAAGATTGTGACAATCGCAGCTATCAACCAGTAAAAAGCCATCTGGCTATGGGAACCACTTACGATATTACACGATAGTATAGATATTTACACATTCATTAATCACTCTTGTTTATATTTACGTTTTATCATTTGTTTGTACTTGGTTGATAGCTGCGATTTAAATCAGCGTGCCCCACGTCTTAACCCGGTTTCGCGTAATAGTGATGGGGAATAATTACGCCATTACAGTTATAGCTGAATTGTTAGGTGGGATAAGGGGATAAACCCTTGTCAATTTTAAAATATTGATTATTTTTATGAATTTAATTAAAACCAATAATAAATTATTGATGTCGGCGCACGTTACGTTTCGGAATTGTTTAGAGAATCTACGGTTACGGCGTTGGCTTGCATTTAAATGATTGAGCCTGCGTCAATAAATTTACAACCATGTACTAATTTGCATATGGAGGTGTGCTTTGAATTGTTTCGACTTGATTTTATTCTTTAGGTAAATAGGTAAACACATTGTAGCTACAAGACAACATATTATAGTGGAAAATAAATATTATTTGTCTTGTCATTTGATGATAATCACAATTTAACTCTGTAAGGTACGAAGCGTTTATTGTATTACATACTTTTCCTTACATTGCCCTTTTTAAAATTTATTTAATTGGATTAATACCCAAATGTATAAAATTTAGTATTTTCGTGCTATATAAAAATAAGCCTCTTGCTATAATGCAGAAGTTGGGCGATGTTAGCAGTTACAGTTGTACACGATTAAAGTAGTGTTTATACAGTATTTTCCTATTGATAAGGAATATCCTTGTTTATGCATTCTCTCCTCAACAAATATTTCTTCCTATTATTTAACTATTTATAGGTAATCTTCTATATTTTTTAATTATGTAGAATTGTGAACTTATATAATAATTGAATTGTAAGATTGTGATCCTTCCCAGTTGCTGAATTTTCTTTGTCGTTTCGGGTTCGAGGAATGCTAGTAAGCTTCCTTTTGTATCTAGTATTGAGCATAGGTTACAGGTTGGTGTTGGATTGGTACCATCCAATTCAGACATTGTGTTTGCTCCAATTTTGATTGGCCAATGTTAGGTTGATTAGATGGTGGGAGGGATTTCTACGATCCTTCCGGTGGCTTTCAACACATTTGTTCCAGGGGATTCTTTGCTGTGTGCTTCAGAGAGAGAAGTCGGTGTATAGTGATAGCCTACTCTTGCCGTAATGGATTTTTTTCGGGGAAGAACGGTTGAGTTTAAGATTAAAATTTCTTTTCAAAATTTAAAGTCTCAAGTTTTAAATTAATTAATCTGTTTAAAAAATAGTCATTTTTGGTTACTTGGTGAAGTCTTCAGCAGATGTGTGAAGTACTGTGAAAGTTAGAATTTAATATTGAAATAGAAAAATTAACTATGATGATATTTTACTGTTCAATGTTGGTTTAATCAGGAATAGCCTACTAAAAAAAGAAAATTTATTTTATGTTCTGAGATTTATATATATATATTTTAACAAGTTCCTAATAAAAATTTAAATTTTTAATTCAAAGCCAAGCGGATAATTCTGGATAATTCAATAATTTGTAAATTGTGGAAAATTTTAAACAGAAAATAAGTTATTGAAATTGTTACAAATTTTGAATTTAACTGGTTGGAAACGTTGTCCTTTGTTTCATATATTAAAGGTTACAGGTCAATCTGGTACCTTAATTTGTTTGATTTTTATTTGCTCAAAGAAAGTCTTATTTTATTATTTGTTTCATTTTTATATTTGAAGAAGATTATTTTATTTTGAAGTTTAATGAAAATTTTTTATTTTGAGTTTGTGTTGAAACATTAGCACTGAGAAACTTTATTGGAGGACACAATTATTGAATTATTGATTGATTGTTAATTTTAAGACTGGACTTCGTGAACTTTTGATGGGTTAAAAATAAGAATAAATTGAGGATAAAATTAATTAAAAAACGATAGCTTGGGCGTTGCTGTATTATGATTTCAAATTTTTATTAAAATTACTGTCTTGGAATTTATACTGAGTTTAATTATTGAAAATTTCCATTGGAACTGATATGTGTGCATTCTAAAAATAAAGGGTAATAGTTTAGAATACCATTGATCGCTCTTAATAAAACAAAAATAGATGTAATTTTTGGTTTATGAAGTTAACCTTACTATAGTCACGTTACACACAATTCCTAACATGCATAATGTATAAATATGATGTGGGGGTGGCTAAGTAAATTTATTTGATGTATCACTTGCAATAGAGTTTTAATACAAACCAATAATATAATATGTTATGTAACACACGTTAAAATATTGAAAATCACAATAAGGAATATCATAATCATGGAAGATCCATTTTTACGAAAACCCGTCGCATCTATAGGGCATTTTGCGCGATTTCAGTTTATACGGGGAATTAGTCTAAATTTTATTAATATTCATTTGAGGGCTATTCTATAAGAATCTATTTAACTATTAAAACAAAAACAAAAATTATTAAAAAATTAGATTTTTTTGCAGTTATTCGAAATTGCCAAAAATTTTTATTTTTTTTTCGTAACTTTAAGCCCTCTGCGCGATTTCAAATTTTATTGAAATATGATTGGTGATTTTATTATATTTTTTCCTTAATATATGAGTCTTATTGCGCAAGTTTTTGTTGCGCTATTAAAAATAAGGAATAATTGATTAAATCCAAAAAATGTTTTTTCGACCACCCCTACTATACATTGGCATGTAGTTCATTCTCAATTTAAACCTTTTTATGTACAAATTATTATTTAAATTTAAAAGCTATTATACTAAGTGGAAAACTCTATGACAATATTATCAAACAAGACGTTCGAGAAACTTATAGCTACTTTAAAAATAGGCTATTAGTGATAATCGATTTACCTAAACCTTATTCAAATTTATTTGTAAAATATTTATTTCATAAATGCTAACAATTAAAAAATTTTATTACAGTTTCCCCGCTGATGAAGAACTACGACGACAGGGGTGTTAATGCAGTGAAGAGATGAAAATTGGACTCCATCGAAACACAGTGGACTGTGCTCGGTTCGCACTTGCCAAGGGAGGAGGACCTAAACTGAAAACACTGCTAAGAGTGAAGGTACGTGACGGTAAAGTACCTGTTATATTTACGGCAAAAATTTTAAAATTTAAAGAACATGGAAGAGGGTTTGAAAAAGGGAAAAAGAGTCCTTGACGATTAGCGAAGTGACGACCGAAGACGGTCACCCCTTCATATTCTAAGTCACCAAACAAAACAAAAGTTAAAAAATAGAACTCAAACAAAGCCAACATATTCTTAAAAAAAAAGAAATGTCATAAAGACATTACAGCAAAACAAAATACGACTTTTAAAAACGAGTTATGCCAAAATTGATGTAAGATGTCATAGATGTACAAGAAAAAAAATTGAATATTCGAGAGGAGTGTTGTAGTTTGTTGACGTCTATTTCAAAGAACTCTGATTGACTAATAAACAGGGTCGTATTGAAAAAAGGACAACCGACTATCCGGCTTTAAAAATACATACAATGAAAGATAAAGTCATTTGCAATTATAACGTATTGCATTTTCATGTCTCCGAAAAGCGTTACACCTATGTACGTAATTATACATTTAATTCAGACTTGAGAACTATCCCCACCCCAGAACCTTGAGGCGTTGGTACTCCAGCGTAAACGCTGAACCGGGGTTTTCTGAAATGGTTTTTAGAGCTTTAAAGAATACTCAGAGAACTCTGCAAATCGCCAAAATTTTTACAGTTCCTTGATGCTCGATTGCATAGGCAATTAATGAAGAGACATCTATGAGTGGGATGGTAAACGATTCCATCGGAACAATAAATGCCGGTGGCAATGTACTTGTGATGACGATTCGGACTCCATTTGCAACAGGAGCGTTAGAGTTTTTTTGGTCTTTATAAAATGATTGTTGGAAAATTCCCTTAGGCCATTTTTTTTGTTGATGGCGTATCTGGACGAACAGCTGAAGCGGACTGGGTTAAACAGTGTCTAAACCTACCTTCATTGATGCTAATTATTGAAGTATAGCTAGTTTAACTTCTGACGGGACCGCTGCAATATTCTAAGCCATGGCAAACAGTTTTGGGAAAAATGTAACCTATTTACTCCAAAGAATCTTGTTTCTTGGCACTTCCACACCCAACAACAACGAACCAAATATTGTTTTTCTTTTTTGATCCTAGTCACATGATTAAGCTAGTCCAAAACGATTGGGAGACGGAAAAGTTATTGTTGAACTCAAAAGGAGAACGTATTGAGAGGCGTTACATTGAGCAATTGCATCAACTAACAATGATGAAGGCCTTTCGATCTTGGAAATAAATTGACTCAGACCCACATCAATTATATTAAACAAAAAAGATGGAAAGTCAATACTTCCAGTACAGCTCTTGAGTAGATCAGTTAGCCGAATCGTTAGAGTACTTTTAAAACTAAGAAATTCCTGGTTTTTGAAGAAATGTTCTTCAACATATTGTAGTTCCTTCGCCTTTTTGATAGATTGTTTGACATACTGAACTCAGAAGTATTCTGTGCAAAATATGATAAACAATCTTTTGGAATTCCTAATAATTACGAATATTGACTTCAGACAGTTTCTCAATTATAGCTAAGGAGTACATATCCGAACTGAAAAGATGAATGTGGTGTGCCCAATATTAGTTTCCCGTCGTAAAACTGTGATTTATTGGATTACTTGTATGCATTGACAGCTTCCTTATCAATGTACAATAAATATGTCAACGGTTCAGTGAACCCATGACTGGTTAAACAACATATTCATCACCTGAATATGGGATAAAGTTCAGGGAGGGTTTACAGGATTAAATCACCCTACTTGAAGAGAATCGTTATGGATTACACAAAGGGCTTGTTGAGACAAAACACACCGGGAAACCGGTTTTAGCCCTTAAGCAACTCCAATCACATATTCTCTTTAAACAGAAACAGAAGAAATGACGTTTGAACACATTAACACTCCACGAAGGATAGCGAGAGGAAAATTACACTTACGAATTCCATCACCAAGAAGATAGCCGTCGCAGATTGGGGGCACACCGAAGAAGAGCCCTTTGTCCGAAAAACTTGAGGACAGATGTCGCCTTATTATTGTTGTTGCTGGCTTTGTTGTGAACAAATCAGAAGGAAAATTGCCTGTGAAATCTTGTTTAGGACTTTTTAATAAAAGAACGTTCAAATAACAGTTCTTGAACACTAACAGATCAGTACAGGTTTTGAAGAAGCCCTCCGATGGAGTGGTTCGAAAAATATGTTAAAATCTGTGAAGCGCATTTTCAAAAACTTTTTTAAATTCTAATAAAAATGATCAGTTGCCAACATCAAATGTCTACTGAAGTTCTAATTTCAAAAGTGTTATGAAGAACCTGTATTGAGTGCCTTCGCGCTCACACATTGTTCAATACGGATCATTATAATACTGAACTCAAGAGTTCGAGCAAAACCATTTGATCTAATACAGCTGTAAAATTGAATTCCATAAGTAGGAAATATTTCAATGTATCCTTGAAAGTTGGATGTACTGTTTTGCCAATGCATTGACAAGTTTCCCGTCGTAAACCAACTAAAGTTTTAAAGGATAAGCCTATGTAAGTGCGGTGAATTGAATAAATCTGCACTTGAAAAGTGTACTTATTTGTCAAATTAAGGTCAGTTAATAGAATGTATTTTGCACAGATTATAAATACCCTTTTGAAAGACTTTTTGGATACATAAGGTACAGATACACAATAATGTGATTTCAACTACTTGTAGGATAGGTTTACAAGCTCTCGTTTAAGAGATATCTTAAACAATTCAGGCTTGTTAGAGACAAAAAAGTAAACCGGGAACGCCTTAGCCCTTAACTAAGTCACTCATATTTTCCTTTTTAAACCGTGCAAGATTTTTAATGAATTCTTAAAATTGGAGACATTAACACATCCCATACCAGGATGCGCGAAGAGGAAATTACACTTACGAGATTCCAGTCACAGAGGAAGAAGCCGTTTGCCCGCAGATGGGCATCGAAGAAGAGTCCTGTTGTCGATAATTTTTTTCATGTTCTCACAAACTACTGATGGTAATCTAAGACTGATATAATTAATAAATATAGAAATATGTAATGCTTTTAAGCTTGTGAGACTATTCAGAAGATATTGCTGGTGAATCTTGTATAGGACTTTTTTTAGTTAATACAAAACGTTCAAATCAAATCCTCTGATATAGAAAAAACAGGGGGGGGGGCTTATCCAGCCCTCGATGAAAATGGTTTAATTTGAAAATCTGAGAACATGCCACGTCAAAAAACTTTTTAAATTCAGAAAATAACACAGCAAATGTCCACTGAAGTTCTAATTTCAAAAGTGTTAAAGAAGTCATGAGTGTCTGTGAAAGTATTGGCCTCCAACCCAAAATACTTTTAACGTTCCACTTCAATACGGATCGTTATAATGAACAAGAGTCTTCTGAGCAAAAACCATTTGAAACAGACTCCTACTGTTAATATCCATTAGTAGGGAACATATTATGACTTAACACATGTAAGGCAGTTTCATTACTAGTAATACAATTATAATGATAAACTTCACACTTCTATACAGTCGTGTTAGGGACACCACTGACTAAAAGTGTTACCTAATGAGTTTTAAGGTCAGTACCTAGGCTACGTTTGCTATTTGCTTGTCGAAATTCTGTAGTGGTAACAAAAGCTTGCTTGCCAATTTTATTAATAATAAATTATTTATGATTATCTTTAGAGGAGAAAAATTGTAAGTATAAAAGCAAGTATATTAGTGACTTGTATATAAAACGTTAAGTTTTCTAAATCGATTCATTCATTCAGCGATTGCGAACACGGCAGTGGCAGCGCCCTTTTAGGTGTGTCGAGTCCGCTGCAAGGACGGATTTTACTTCCTCTTCACCTAATTTATTTCCATTACCAATGATCGTAAAATTTCCCAAAAAAAGTATATGTTAAGGTTCAACTTCCAAATGATCTCAAACTTCGCCACAGACGAAACTTTTTACGCTGACCAAAAAATAAAAAATTTCACTTCCCTTGCTTATAAGTTTTTCATGTTCTAACAATAAAATTTGTAATTTATCTAAGTATTATCAATTAATAAAAACAAAATTAAGAATACTTTAATGAATTTTTCAAGCTTACTAATCTGTGAGTAGCTGTAATAAATATTCTCTGTTCCTAAGTTTGGTTGTTATAAGTCCACTTTAATGATCTAATCATCGTGTATTTGAAAAAAGGTTTTTATGACGCTGTGTGCCACAACCTTAGTTACGGCGAGTTGCCCACAAGAGGAGTAAAAAAGAACATGGCTTCACTGCCCCACAATGTTGGTTGAATACGTGGTAGCCTCTTATTTCTATTCTGTGCTCTATGTTTAACAACTGCCAGGTCTAGCTTACCGGAAAAGCGCGCGAGGTCGTGAGCTCTTTCAAACCTCTAATCCACAATTACATACGTTTTACTTTGAAGTGAATTTAAATATCCTCAAAAGATTTCACATTTCTTCATACTGTTTAATCGTAATTAAACAACTCTTAATTGATTCCGGCATTAAAGTTTTACTTATCTTATGCTTTATTAAATCATTTTGGATATTATAAATATTAAAGGCCGAGGCGGCAAATCACGAATTTGACGTTATTAACGTAGTCTGATCACCGTCCTGAACAAAAACCATATATATAACGAGTATATATAGTATTAGGGGGGTGCAAATGACAAATAGACGATTTTAGGGGGTATATTCAATATAAGGTAGTTAAGTTTCTAATGTTTTAAATGTTCAGTTTGTGTGCCTGTGCCTGGATAATCTGTTTTATTTGAATATTATCTGCAGCCGGGGGAAACAGCCTGATAGCGTATCTGTTATCTGAGTTCTCCGGGGCATGAGTCAGTGCTTCACAAGATATCCTGTTCAGTAGGTTGGATTGAGTGAGTGCGTTACAATTATGAATCAAACCATCCCAATAGTTCGGCCAACCCTAGTGAATTGTGTGTGTCGGAGTGTTTTAGTAGGGCACGTAAAGAGTTGTTACGTTTTAACCGAAACGAAATTATTTCTCTTTTAATTGAACATGGAATTTTTTTAATAATGAGTGTATTTGTTCGTCGTGCGGTGGTACGTGCGGTCGCGTGTTTGTTTTTAAAACGGGAAACTTTGTTGTTTCGTTGTCGTTATTGGACAATTGTGGGTCCTAAAAGCAAAAGCTACAATATCTCCACTTTTTTCCGAAACAAAGGTTTTGATGGATGTTTATATCATTCAAGGCATTACTTCAATATGATAAAACTCTTAGCAGCAAAAACAGCATAGAAACGTGTTTGTTTTTTAATGTTGAAAAGTAGCCCATAGAAGCAAAGCAAACAAACTCCAAGTCACTTTTCAGTGGTCTGAGATGTGTCTACAAAATCCAGTTTGACCAATGGGAGCACCCGGTAGAGTCACGTGACCTTACGATCTGTGCCTGTCAGGATGCAGTCTGCTTTTTCTTGCATTGAGTATCATCTGAATATGCTTTGATTAGTTGTTTTAAGATAATTTAGTGTTAAAAATAGCATTAGTTAAGTGTGATGATGATCCAGAAGAAGTAATATCCCCGTTGTCCACCCAGAAAAGCCAGGAAAAGGCCTAATCGCCCTGAAACATGAATGGCTTTTATGAAACGAAATATCGCTAAAAAGTTGAGGTTAGTTGTGTGTCAAATGTTGTTTATTAGGCTTTCATCTCATAAACGCTTTAGGGAGGTTTAAAATATTTATTCCAGCATAAAAAAATAAGAATGGGACTCTTAAAGGGGGCCAAAACTATTAAGACATCCACTGTTTGGTAATAGGCCTAGGCTATTAAGGTGAACTTAACCTAAAACTCGCCCCTTGGCTGTGAAGTGATTCCTTAAAGCTTTAGGAATTTGCGCTTAGTTTTTCACTTTACCTTTTATGCTGCCTATGTTGAAGTTATCGTGTATTCTTTTAAGGGAGAGGTTAGTGTTGCCGGTAGCTTTCCAATTGTTACATTCCATTTTTCAATTCTCTACCATTTCTTTCCTTTCTTACAGATATCAACCACATTATGCACCAACCTTATCCTACATGTGGTCATCATACGAAAAGCTTTAGATGTTAGCGTGTTGACTATGCAACAATGTATGAACTTTTCATACTTCTTTTTTACAAAAACAAAGACCGGCAAATCCCAAAACAGTTTTATTTTTTGAAGTTCATAAAAATAAAACCCGTTCAAAGGAAGCGACCAAAGACCGCTACAAACAAATCAAAAGTCATTCACACCAGGTTTTGTGTGAGGAAAAATGAATCAAGTGATCTTGTTCCCGTTCTGCCAAAAGGCATTCTTAGGAATACTTCAAATAAAAAGATCCCGTGTTGACTTTAATTATCCAAGAAATTTCATGAAAATGGTTTCTTGCGTCATGAAAATAGAGGAAGGGGATCACACGTCAGCTAAATTCGATGAAAACAAAACAGTCAGTCATCAAGTTCATGTCATCAACTGACGTGTAGTGATCTCCACTACTGCCGGTCTAATAGTGGGCGTAAATACTTACCTGCTGAACTTAACATAGCGAAGTTGCATTTCAATGTACAACAAGGGTGTTGAAGAGCATTCAAAAGTCAAAGAGTGTTACTTCAGGTTCGTGTTTAACCGAAATTTTAACATTGGGTTCGGTAGTCCACGTTTGGACATGTGTTCATTATGATATTGAACTCAAAGAAAGGATCAAGCTTGAGAAAGATCCGGAAAAAAAAACAAAATGCAATAGTTTAGAGAGCCATTCATAAAAAACGAGCTAAAGCATTTTTTGACTGTTTGAAAGAAAACGAACCCGAAGTCTTGAGCATTTCGCTTTCCTGATTGCCAAAAGAACTTACCTATGCCGAAAATCCCCGACCAAGAAGTGTATTACAGAAGACAAATCTACCTGTATAACTTGAACCGTTGTAAAAGGTAGTTCCAAGGATAAACTGACGAAAGAAATAAATTGCACCAGCTACTTATGGACATAAGACGTTCACAAAAAAGGATCAAGTGAGATTGCATCATGCATCTATCATTTTTACAAAAACACTGACTTTACTGGAAAAACCAAACTGAGGCCTGTTTGCAGATGGGGTTGTGGGGGGGGGGGGGCAAAATAAAAACCAAATCCTTCTGCAATGTGTGCCAAATTGGCTTTTGGAAGCCCCACCAAGAAGTAGAGATATTTTTTTTCCAGTAAGGGGGCATTCATTTATGCCACCAGATCGCGTTTTGGTCTTTGCTAGAAAAAGTTCAAATCAAAGCAGCAAATTGAAAATCCAGAGCAATATGTGGATATGATATCCTATTTCTCAACTGTGGTAAATGTAGGGACAGAATGTCAAATATTTGACTGGAGAAATGAGGCATACAGGGTTTTCAAGCCCATAAAACCAATGGCATTTAGAGTTTACACCAACTAAAAATTTTTTTTCTTCGAAAAGCAAACAAAAAACAAAAAGGAGGTAGTAATTAAGGGTGAACACTTTTATTAATCACGAGATCAGTGCTTTCCGAATGTTGGCCAGATCAAATAAAACCATAGCAGACATTGATCCCAAATTGATCTCACCTGGGTTGGCTGGCTTAGTGAAAAAGGTTAAAAATTAGCTGACGTTAAAAGACTGCTTGAAATTCATTATGGACTAAACTGGATGGAAAATGCAAATCTTCACTACTACTTGAGTTTGTTTGAAAAATGCACGGAAGAGCCAGAACGTGATCTTGAACCACCGGAACCTGAATGTGAAGGGAATCGAGGAATCTCCGGAGACAATCGTGTGAAGTTTTTTTAATTAGAACACATTACATTAAGAGGCAATGAGAACTGTGACAAATAATACTGTGTGTGTGATTAACTTTACTTTAGACTAGTCCAATATTTTTGTAATATTAAAGAAGGAGTGAAATATTCATTATGGACTATTCAATTATTTCCCAAATTGTTACTATGGCAACACCTCTAAAGAGTTATTTTTGAGTAAAAGTTAATATTTTAAAAATATTGCTATTGCAAAATTATATGGTAATAATTTAAGGTTTTCTTGGTTGCAAAATTAGCAATAATCTTTATATATTAAAGCAAACTTTGTTGCAAAAACAGCAAAATCCATGTCCTTAAAAGCAAACCTAGCAATCTCAAAACAAAAACACTCTGTAATTAAAGAAATTACTAGGTTACGGTCATAATGTTTTCCAAATGTCATCTTTTCATACATAGAAACATACTGAATTTTAAGATTTCATGTAAAACAAAATGGTTTACCACCTCAAAATTTCTTTTGATTCTCCTGAAAAATTTAGTGTAGAGGAGATTGCAGGTTTTGCTTTTAGGCCCCACAATTAGAAAAAGTAGAAAAAAAGGTTTTAAATGTTGCAATTTAAAAAAATCGGCTCGGGCAGGTTCATTTATTGAAAATAACACGATTAGATGTAAAGACATATTTTGGTTTGGTGACCATGTTGCTGCACCTAAAGCCTCCGAGACAACGTTTATATTTCCTTGGAGTTTGGCGTTTCTGCAAATTGCGTGGTGGACTGGTATTCTTTCTGCCGCGAAGTGTACTTTCATCACATTTCAACGACGTTCGAAGAAAATTGGAGGTCCTTTGACAGTCGTTAAAATTGATGAGGCTAAATTTGGAAGGAGAAAGTACAATCGCGGCAGAAGAATTCAGGGACAGTGGGTTTTTGGGGGAATAGAAAGGCAGAGCAGAGAGTCCTTCCTTGTTCCTGTTGAACAACGCGATAGGGACACTCTGCTCGACATAATATTAAACGATGGGTTCTGTCAGGTACCACAATTGTTAGTGACTGTTGGAGGGCCTACAACTGTCTCCGGTGACGAGGGATTTAGGCACCTATCCGTGAAACCATTCAATAAAACTTTGTCGACCCTGATACCGGTGCACATACGAACACCATTGAGAGACACTGGAGGGAAGTCAGGGCCAACATCCCTCGGTTATGGTGTCCGGGACTGACCACTTTTGGGTTGTACCTGGTACCCTCCTTTTCAAAGGCAAGGCATAAATATCCCCACCCACATACCAGGCTCCACCACTTTTTTTGTTGCTGCTGCTCAAATATATCCGCCAACACACTAATCGGTAAGTGTTCTCTGTTAATATCCATCTATATATTTATATTAGAGTGCGTTTTCATGATTTATTAAGTTTTTTCACTTTACATTATTGCCTTTGCATTACATTTCAATTTATATTTCTAATCAGCCCCTCTAGAATTTGATATTTTACTGATAGGTTACTGTCTCGAGGGATGTTTTTCTTTAATTGACCATCAGCGCGGGAGGCACTCGTCTCAATTTCGATAACAAGTAATTAATGTGTAGCTCGAAATTAAGAAAAACATTTGTTCATTTGGATCAAAATTCTGCTCATTTCAGTATTAGGGGGGAAAAGCGGATAGTATTGGGCCGGCGGGAAGTATGGGCCCAACCAGTTGTTTTAAAATGTTGCCGTCAGGTAGCAGCACTTAACTGTGTTTAGCAAGCAGCGCTAGTGTCGCCCCACCATGTGCAGGTAGTTGGTCGTTGTTCACTACGTTTGCGTTGAGTATGCGTATGAGAGAGTTTTTGTTTGTTTGTGAACCTGGAAAACTGGTGCTTTAAGTAACTTTTAAAAGATTCTTAATTTATTATAGGTAAGGATAAAGCTATTAAATTAGTATTGTTATCACGGCTACTCATATAATTTTTACATTACTGAATGTTTCATTTCGATTCCATTAACCCGGCCTGGTTGCCCGCCATGTTTTTTGTCTCAATGTCAGTCGGGTATTATGGGCCACTCCAAAAAAAAAAAAAACAAAAATCGGGTTGTAATTAGCCACTTTAAATAGCCGTTTTTTTTTTTTTTAGTAATATTTCTTTCTTTGCGTAATACCCCGTATGTCATGCCAAAGTTTGAAAAGAAACCGGAAGGAGAGGGCCGAGGTGATGGTCGGAAGATGCTATGAAACTTGCAGTAGCTGTTGTTTTGGAAATTCAAATTTCTGAAAGGGCTGCATCTAAACGTTACAACGTGCCTAGAAGTACGCTTGCAAAGAAAAAAAAAAAAAAATTTAAAGCGATTTCAAACAATCAAGAGATAGTCCTGAAACGAAAAAAGAAGGAGGCAAGAGGCAAGACAAGCAAGAAAACAAATCCGATTGCGAAACAGAGAACTGCAAAAATGTTGCCACAATCAAAAAAAAGGAAGAAAACAACAAAATTTGTTGATTACGACAATGCTAAACCCTGTACATCTTCACCGTGGACTGCATTGTTTGTGGAGCTAGTTATCCGAAAAAAACTGGACCCAGTGCCAAGTACTCGTGAAGGCTGGGCTTATGAACTGTGTGCCGAAATTGATGATCCTGTGTTCAAACTATTGTGATTATTGCAAGTTTAAACAACTAGTATAGTACTTACAATGTAAAAAACCTCTGTTACCTCTATCATATGTTTATTGTAATTAAAATAAATTGTTTTTCTTCACACAAAAATATTTTATACTGATTATTTCCTATAGTATATTAAGTGGCCCATAATACCACAGTTATACATTTTTCAGTATTTCCACAACATTCTAAGTTACCAAACAACTTTTTTAATATACATGTAAACATGTTAAAACGGATGTTTACTTAATAAATACAGTCTAGATAAATGATAATGTATGTATTTTGCCAAACATATGATATAAAAATATGCAGTTTATATGTTATAAATCCTTAAGTGGCCCATACTATACTCCCCTTTCCCCTATTTTTCATTTTACGTTTGCAAAGATGGGCATCGCATCCGATGACGTCATCACGAGGTCGAATCATGGTCACAAAAGGGTCACGTGACGCTCGACGTGGATGTACAAAACGTGGAAATATTATTCCGCGCGTGAACAGTTGTTCCATTTTTTTATATTCTAGAACTACGTTATTTCTAATTTCCACCCCATCAAACCTTTATATTTTTTTGTTCTATAGGACGATTCCAATATTTAATAACGCAAAACATGTATTTTAAATTACCGCTCCGGCCGTTAATATGATAATTACCATTTATTTTAGACTTACGTGTTGCACCGTTTGTTCCACTCGGATAGTCAGACAGTAGCATATTACCGCGGGTCACTTATGTTTCTTTCAAGGCTAAATTTTACTTGTTGCCTCGGTGATCACCAGAGAACACGGTCGTAGGTCGCGGTGACCACACACGCGGTATAAACCCCGGGCAGTCAGTGTTTGGCCAGAAGAGCGTCGCTTCAGGGCTAATGGAGTATTAATATAAGATAAAATTATTTAGATCAGCTAAATATGGTTTGTGAACTATTATTAGGACGAGCAGGAGAGTTGTTGGCAGGGTATAGGGCTAGCCGATTGATGATTTATTTCTATGATTGATTTATGATTACCCAGTAATATAATATTTTCTGGAAAGGTACAAGTAGACAGGTCAAGTGTCCATTAGGGTTTAGACTAATTGATTCAATCGAACAATGGTAATCATACTCTATTGTATTTAATTGTGTAAGCAACTGTGTCCAAGTAAAAACTGAATAATATAATTCAATTACTTATTTGTAAAATTTAAATAAACACTGAAGCCGGTTGTGTTAGGGACGAGGTCACTTAGATAGTTAGACAATCGTCACCTTCATAGTCACGGGTCCAAGACATGTTTTATGGATCTTAGGGGTTGACCGCCGCAATGTGATGAAAAACATAACATCTTATTTGCTTTATCAGCGGTTTGTGGTACACAGATGAAGAAGACGCAATACTGGAGGGCGAACACCAAAAGGAAGAGGGAGCAAAAGCTGAAAGGAGGGTCCATGGATCGGCTATAAGTTTTGGGAAAATTCAACTCAGAATGATATAGAAAACACACGAAAACATCTACAAAGGTAGAGGAGACTTAAGAGAAATCTGAGACAGTCACCACGGAAAAAAAGCACCGCTGAAGAGATGGAAGTGGAGGAGACCACGAAGGTGTCAGAGCAATCTGTACATACCTTACATGAAAGGTATAATCCACAAGCCAGTGCAGCGGTCGAAAGCACAAAACTAACTTGTTCCCTCTTCTTGAAGAGGGGACCCTCTCTAAAAGGACCATCCGTCTCAGCCCGAGGAAGAAAAGGGGACAACGTCTCCAAACAATCCAAAAGGATGGACGGGGATGAACCACCAGGGGGAGGTGGAAGAAAGGCGTAAGTATGCGCCTAATACATATAAACCTTCACCATGCTAAGGGCGCAACCAACATCTTGGGAAGGAGGTTTATCTCAACAGGCCTGGATATCGCCCTAATCCAGGAACCTTGGATCAATAGAAGTTACATCAGAGGATTGACGACTCAGGTAGGTAATCTCATATATGATCGGGTGGCGGCTCAAGAGATCTGGTGGCGGCTAAAGTGAAAGTGGGATCACTGCAAGGGATGAGAGAGGTTACTATAGCCTCAGCCTATTTCCCCAACCCGTCAACAAGCTGCCCACCAAAGAGATAGAAAGACTATTGCAGAGCTGCAGAGATAGAGGTTCGGCCCTCATTCTCAGTTGTGACTGCAATGCTTACCATACCTACTGGGGAAGCTGAAACATAAACTAAAGAGGTAAGGAACTTCTACAGTTTATGTTTAGCAATGATTTAGTTTTAGAAAATAGAGGGTCAAGTCCAACGTTTATTACTAGAAACTACGAAAGAAAGTCCTAGACATAACCCTATCTACAGGACTCAAAAACATAAACATTGTAAGGTGGCAAGTCTCAAAGGAGGCCTCACTATCGGACCACTACCCTATTAAGTTCGATATTTAAGAGATAGGGGGAAAAAAGTGACCCACAGGGTTCCTAAATCTACCAACTGGTAGGGATACCGAGTGTCCCTAGTAGAAGAGTTGGAAGAAATAGAACCCTTCCAGAAAAATGAATTTGACTTAGAAAGGTCTGCACAAATAGTAGAACAACCAATCCCGCTCTGACAATGAAAACTGACGTGAGTGGTTGATTTGGTTGGCTGGCCGTCTACCATCAATAGACTGGTAGACTGGCGACAACATAAGCTGTGTTTACACTGGCAAGTAAAGTTGCGAAAGAACTTGCACAACTACTGTCGCATAATGTGAAGAAAATAAGCAATTTTACTCACGAGTAAGCAGTTGAGGTTAGGATGAGACCGTGATATCCAATTATAACCACTTTCTTTTAACCAATGTAATATGATGAACAATCGAAACGCATTTGAGAAGCAATCGTTCATACACCAAACCGGCCTCGGCCGTGATACGAGCGGTAAGTGGTGGGCGATAGATCGAGCAGCGATTTAAAGTGTAACGTTTGTGTTGTACATAATACGGGGACACTCGAGACTAGCCACGACAGACGTGAGCGGAAGACGGTACCACACGATGCCGCGGAAGACGGTACCACACGATGCCGCGGAAGACGGTACCACACGATGCCGCGGAAGACGGTACCACACGATGCCGCTGAATCGCCGCCAATTCCAGACAATAAACGAATCTCTGTTTCAACGCAAATTCAATCAAAGAACTCGAAAAAGTAACATTCATTGAGCTCAACAACATAGTTAAACACTTTACTGAGCTTAATCTCAAAACCAATTCAACAAAGCCAAATTTCAATCAATTCTGTTTGCGAAACACATACACAAACGCAGACAAAAGTCCGATAGTAATGTTAGACGATACTAAGGCTGAAGAGGTCTACACAAAAAAAATTCATTGGAATACACCTTGATCGAGGGTTGACTTGGGACTGTCACGTTGACCACGTTTGCTCATAACTATCCTCAGGAATATATGTATTGAGAAAACTATCCGAGTATTGCCCAACCCAGATATTGATGACGGCTTACTATGGAATAATCTACCCACACCTATCCTACGGATTAACTTTGTGGGGAGGTTGCGTAAACTCAAATTTCTCAAGAATCTTCATTCTTCAAAAAAAAGCGATCCGAATAATTGCGTAGCAGAGAGTCGTGTAGGCAAGCTTTCAAAGACCTGAAAAGTGTTGAAATTGCCACTACACACTACATAAGAGGTAGTGACATACACTCTAGTTATATAACTAGAGAAGGAACAACTAGCGAACTGGGGCACCCGTTTGCCTTCCCAGGCAAAGGTTCTCTTTTTCAACAGATTTTTAAATACGCTAAAAATGCCCCAATGCCGAAGGGGGGGAGGTTTTGAAATCTCGTCTGAAATCAACTTTAGTCGCAAACGCTTTTTACAACACGGACAATCCAACTAAACTTCTAGTGTACTAAAAAAACTAGGTTCCACCTCTTTATCAAAATGTAAAACATATGATATTATTGAACGAACCGAGCTATTATTGAATTAAGCCTATTTAGCTATGTCTATAGGGTCAATACTGCACATTTTAGGCATGTGCATGTGCTATCTATCTAATACAAATCTTGTCAGAATACTATTTTCACTCAAGAATAAGTGTTGGACAACTTCGTCTGGAGTTCCCACTTCAACGACTGAATAATACTTAAAATACAAAAAAACTAGTTTGTAGTCACTACCGCTCCTGGCACTAAATGCCTACTGTCCTTTAGTACCGAAGTCCGGAACGATCGGTCGGTCGAGTTTACATTATCCAATGCACTGTTACGTGTTTTTTTTGAGGGAGGTGCTTGCCGCGGCACAGAAATAGAACTAACCAAAATAAACTCTGCACAATAGCCGACATGGAAACTGAATTAGCGGTCTCTAAAATACTTTTACCTAGTTCAACAGACTTAATAATGATTGATCAGACTAGCCCTTGTGTAGAGGAGAACAACGAAAGACAAAGGAAAAATAGCGGTAATGAAATTTGTTTAACGCCAATAGGCCTACACACTCATACAAATTTCAGTTTACCAAGTAAAAAACAAAAAACCATTAGATATTTATAAGTCACACTCTAGTGGACCATTTGAAGTGATTATCCTTAGTAGAGACAAAAAGAAAATCAATCCATTTGCTGTAGGAAAACATAATGAAAAATCACTGTGAAGATATAGATCACATAGTAAGGGTAGGCAAAAATCTTAAAAATATTTGTAAGACATATTGTGCTGCCAATAATCTAGTAGATTCACAATATTTGCAACAATGTTTGGTATTCGTACCTGCCAATAATGCAGAGTGTACGGGAGTAGTTTATATTGAGCTTGATGTTACCGCAGAAGAAATAGTTGAAGAGAGTTTCTGTGAATATACTATTTTAAGTGCAAATAGAATAAAAAATGAATCAACAAAGAGTTGGTAAGTACCCATTATATGAAAATTATTATTGATTCTGAAAAATTGCCAGATTTTGTATAGGACGATGGTAGATATGTAAATGCTCCCAGTGAGACAATGCTACAGATGTTTTAGTTATGGTCATGTTGCCAACACACCCTGCGATAAAGATAGGCTATGTAGAGTATGTGGTCAAAAGTATCATTCAAACGAGTGCGATATAGCACCAAAATGTGTTAATTTGTAATGGGGAACATGCTAGCAATAGTAAAAAGTGCCCAGAGTAAATAAGACAAAAATGTATTCTCGAGAGGGTGAGCATACAAAAAGAATACTCGTATTACCAAGAAGATAGTAAACATCACTCCCATAAACATCCCAACATATCCAAATATACAAAGAGTAGGCATAATTAAGTAATTTATGCACAAATGACAAAAGTAAATATAAATGACCATAGCTCTTTTATATACCAAACCAATATAGTCATAATAACAGATATCTTCCACTTATGTCACAGGTATGTGATAATGATGACAAAATTAGTATCAGTCCAGAAATATATTGTAATAGTCCTAATAATACAGATAAATATGCCAATAAACCAAAACATCCTTATACAGGGTGCGGCAGCATAACTTCCTTTTTTTAAATGCGCGCCATTCAGTTAGTTGATGTCATAGCGGAGCGCTAGTGGTCTCATTCAAGAGGGGGTACTGTAAAGGTTTGTCCCGACACGGTTCAGTCGCCATCATGCGTTGGAATAGTGAGGAGCGTGCCTTTGCCGTTGAGGCCTACTTTTCAAGCGGATGTGCGGTTATTTCAACACAGCGTGCATTTCGGAATCGCTTTAATTTAACCCCGTTGGCTCCCGTCCCAGACCGCAAATCAGTTGTTACATGGGTCACTACATTCAGACAAACTGCAAGTGCGACAAAACGAAGAACTGGAGTCCCTCGGCCCGTTAGATCACCTGAGAAAATTGAAGCAGTGAGAGCGTCAATGTTGCGATCACCACGGCGTTCTGCGCGCAAACACGCATCTGCCCTTGGACTATATATTATGTATAAGTAGAAATAAATCTAACCCTAACATACGTAATCTAGAAACTGAATCATGTCAGTCAAGTCCAAGTGTAGAAGGTAAACTTTCATTACCTGATCAGTCCCTGATAAACGATAGGGAACAACAAAAAATTTTATTACGCATAAAAGTTGATGAGTTGCTCAACCGAATTCAGGAAGAAAAGATTATAAACATAAAAGTTGATGATATAATAAGAGAGTGTTTTAAATACACTCTTGAAACCAATAAACAATCAGTAGGAACAATAACCAAATCTAATAATAGAGGCAATAATCGACCGTTACAGCCGGCTGGTAAAACAAACCTTAAAAATAAATTAAAGTTAAGTTAAAAATTATGCTCAATATTATTCAATGGAATGCTCGATCACTTAAGTCTAAGTGGGCAGAGGTGATTAATACCTTAACACAAAATGAAATTCATATAGCGCCTATACAAGAAACCTGGTTACAGGCAAATTATAGGCTAACCGATGATAACTATAAGCTAATCAGGCTAGAAAGGAACGATTCGTAAGGAGGAGTCGCCCTCATTGTACATATTAGTATTAAATTTTAAGGTTATACAAGAATATAACAATATATTACAATTGTTAGCTATAAGTATTAACAATTTAAGTTCTCCTATTAAACTATATAACATATATTACAGCAATAGGCATATAAACCCAGTTTCCAATCAATCTCCAATGGTGTGGCAAATGCACATGTTCAATTTTGTCCTTGGTAACTCTCAAAACGTTAAGGACAAAATTCGATATTGCAGACGCAGAAATTCTGTATTGGAAAGCCAATGATCGGTATGATTCTCCCGTAGCCAGAAACCTGAAAAAATAAAATTGTATAAAATTTGTTGAAATTGTCTAATTGTAGTTGATTTTCATGCAGGTGATATTTGCAAGAAGAGATGGAGAAGTATAAGGGACCACTTCATGCGCGAAAAAAAGGAGACAATTGGAACAGGGAAAGCAGCTAACAGGAAGAAAAGAGCATCGTATTGGGAAAGTTTGAGCTTCTTACACATCGTGGAAGACGTAAGAAAGTTTTAACATCGTTTAAATTTAAAAGATTTAAAAGAAAAGAATTGTTCCCATATAAAAAACATCGGAGCCGTAAAAATTGTGAGAGACAATAAACACTTTGTTAACACTTACAATATTTAAAATACTCACAAAAAGTTTTACATACATTTTATAATTAGCATTTTAAAGAGAAATAAATTAAATCGGCATGAGTAGACGAGAAACTTTTACTGTAAAAAGACTATTTACCACTGGTGCCAAATAAATAACCTGGTGCCAAGTTGTATGAGGTGCCAAATAAATAAGATTTTTAAGCCTCATTTCAGGGAAATGTTTTGCTTAAAAAATCACAAAAAATTTAACATTTTTTTGGGGGTTAAAATTTATATACCTAAGAATTTATTTATTTTTATGGGGTTTACGAACGCTGGTGAAACTGAAAATTCAGAGGTCGCAATGGAAAATGAAGATTTAGTAACCAGTGATCCAGTTGATGCCACCGAAAAAGTGGGAAAAATATAAGCATTTGTGGAAATTATGAAGATCACGGCCAAGGTGAATAAGATGATTTAGGTGGAACTGGGCCACTCACTTCCCCCGCCCAATTTGAGAGGAAATCCTGCCGTAACTTGAGGAAGAAAGACAAAAAACATAAACTGATAGTTGATCTATTGCAGCATAGGAAGGAAGAAAAAAACAAATTAGTGAAAAGTACTCAAAAGAAAATGAAACTAAATCGTTTTGTTCTGCAACAGCCACCCCTGACGTAAGCCCTGACATGAGTCCTCCTGATTTCTTCCTATTTCCGAAGGTAAAAAGATGCCTGAAGGGTCATCGTTTCGACGATATTCCGAACTTCCAACGTGCTGTCACGAAGGCACTAACTGGGATAACTCCAAAGGACTACAGTGGGGCCTATGAAGCTTGGAAAACGCGCTGGCAACGTTGTGTCGACGCCCAAGGCGAGTACTTTGAAGAATATTAACGTTTTGTACAAATCGGACCAATAAATTTGTTTTTCTAGACTGAGTCTAATTACTTATCTACCACACCATGTATGTGTATGGCAATGCCAACGACTCAAGGGTTAAGTGACTTAAGGTTCTGTTACAAGGATTTTAGTTGCCTCATTTTTGGGTATGAATGGCAGTGTATATGTCAATTTTTATATTAGTATTTTTCACTTAAAATGTGTGTTCTCGCTCGTGTTAGTAGTAAGACCTTGTGACTTAACAACTGTTCCAATTTTAAAGGGGTGACTGACCTACGGCGGCCCCGAGTGAAAGCCCATGCGGCCTCACCTATACTGGGCAAGTAGCGGTTAAAATTTCCTAATCGACACACTTAAATACCTTTTTTGTAATAATTGGACCTTAACCTTTTGCACTCCTAATCTGAAACACAGATACGTACTTTTCACTCCTCTGTACACAGTCCGTAGACAAAGGTCATTTCCCTTTCTGCTCCAAATTTTTTACCGAAGTCCGTGTCGTTGCACTCCTCTGTCCACGCTCTGTAGACAATGCCAAAAATGCTCGATACCGCCTTTGTCCACGCTCTGTGGACAGTGGTGTGTTACATTATTACAATTTTGTTATTACATTTAGAGAGTGCTGCTATTGTTGGTATGTTTAAGAACTACGTAATAAACAATATTTAACTGGTTTATTAATTACAATATTAATTATTTGTTCATTATTAACCTGTGAAATTAAGCTTTGCTTTGTAAACTAGACTAATGCCAGTACACATAGGCGTAATTTGGGGGTGGCAAGGGGTGGCAGTTGCCCACCCCAGAATTGTGGAGCCCGGTATTTTGCCACCCCAGAATTTTGAAGTAAATGTCTAAATAATTTACATATAACTTACTTAAAACTGGAAAATACAAGTCTACCAATAGGGAACCTTTTAACTTTATCAATTCTCCATTAATTTTGCTTAGTTTAGCACAGAAAGATAGCACGTCTTTTAAAAACTTGTAAATCATAAACTTAAAATGAAATATTGGTGTAGTAGAATTTACGAAATGAAATAAGGAACATTAAATGCGTGAAGAGCGAGAATGAGCAATGTAGGCTGCTTCTCGTCTGCCGTCTGGAAACGGCAACTCTGTAATACACAGTTGGCGAGGGAGATTTGGCAACAGGGCACCTGTTGTAGTATATTGTCTTTACAGCTAGAAGCAGACAACGTCTGTCGTGTCGCCTGCCTACTTTAACCTTACTCCTCAGTAGATGTATTCGATTAGTGCAGTTGCAGTACGATGTGAATTACATTTCAAGTGAACCGTCGTATGATTGCATGGACTAAGAGATGGTAAGTTTAGTTCAGTTATTTCTTATTTCGTAGGTTAAACTTAGGTGTTGGTCAGTTTCTGGAGTTTCCCCATCTTTGTTTACATCCAACTAGGCCTAATGCTGAAAAATAAATAGAAAATCTTTTTACTGACTAGATTTCAATAAATGGCCCCCAAAAAACATAACCTCAACTTCTAACTTTATTAGTTCTGCCAGTTAGTTCTGCATTGTTACGGTTATGGTTTTAGTTGTTTAAACATTTTATAGGTGTAATTGGTTGGTATAGGAGAAGTTTTTGCATATATAAGGGAAGTAGCTTGTTTTATAGTACGGTATGGAATACTAGGTTTATTTTTGTTTGTTTGGCCACCTAAATGCTTTTACCGATGTCATATAACCTCACATTTAACGCAACACTACTTTAACCTATATATGTAAAAATAACAACGATACCATCCAATCACCTGAAATTAAGTAATTTCAGCTTATACCTCTAATTAGGTTATGTTACTGTCATTTTAATAACTCCCGCCTTCCTGTGTTTGACAGCTGTTTTTGCAATGCCGTGGCTGTCAGGCTGCAGACGTTTGTGTCGAAGAGCCAATGACTAAAAAGGTCATACAAAATAATTAGTAAACATCCAGATCTTTTATGGTCTTGCAATTATTTAAAATACATGTTTTACAATCAACTCGTAGAGTAAGGCACTAAATGAACTTTATCTTTAGGCAAAAAAAGATTATGTGTAATAAAAATACCAGATTAATAGCAAATTTTAAACTATTTCGAAACCTGGTAATGTAGGCAGACTTGGGTTTTCGTGTACGCCTACAGCTTCTTAAGTACAGTTTACAGTATGCAAATAAAAAGTATGACTGTTTTACTCATTGGCTGTTAGGCTGTGTTTATTCCGATACAAATTTTACACAAAATTTCCCAAAATTACAAAACAAAACTTTGGTAGATAAATCAAAATAAAGTAAAAATGAAGAATAATGGTTTTCTTAAAAACACCGTTTTTGAGATATCTACCATTTTGTTTTATTAAATTTTTATTTATATCTCGAGAATGTTTTGACCGATTTAACTCAAACTTGGCATGGTTTTTATCTAATACAATATCCATATTCAGAAGAATTACCAATTTAATTCAATCATTAGTTTCAAAATGATTGCCATTTAAAATTTCTTAACCTAAATTGTATGAAAAACCATAAACTTGAAGTCAAATGTCAGGGCATCTTTTTTGTTGCCCTTTCAATCCCCTATCAAATGGTACGATGTCAAAAACAAAGAGATGAGAAATAGTGTCACACACAATAGCGCCCAAAATCAAAAAAATTGTGCAAAGCCTATGCATGTTATATTAGACTTGTATTAATTTTAGGTTTAGGACTCTGTGTTCTAGTAGCATTTTGCCATTATTTAAATGTTCTTTTGCTATTCTTAATGGGGTTTTTTTCAGGCTCAGAAGAACAAAAAAGGGCAGAGTTCGTTGCTGTCCTACTTTAGCTCAGGCCCAGCAAACAAAAAGAAACGGTTTAGAAGATGAACTACCAGAAGGAGTTGTTTTGGAACATGAACCAGAACCGGCTGTAGTAGACGTTTTAGATTCGTCATCGGCTCAGTTAACAACCACAACTACAAATGAAGATACCACAACTACTCCTACAGATGAAGTGCAGAGTCCTAGCTGTTCCTCTAGTTCATCTGACCAATTGACAATCACTGTAATTAATAAACGTGATCCTGCTCATGGCCCAGGTTTGGCTAAGGCGTTTTTTAGGGAAGGCTCATTCCAACCACGAGAATTAAATTTCCCTAAAACGGATGGTAGGAAATTTAGGCCAGAGTGGTATAAACTGTATCCTTGGCTGGAATACAGTCCTCTAACTGACAAAGCGTTCTGTTTTGCCTGCCGTTCGTTTTACAGCCCAGAAGAAAAAAATGCAGAAAATGTATTTACACTCAGTGGGTTTTCCAAATGGAAGAAAGCTGTAAAAGTATTTGAGAATCATGAAAAGAGTAACTCGCATCGAAGTAGTAACACTAAACTCAGTTCTTTAAGAGAAGCCGACAAAAGTGGCACTGTTATTGAAAAAAGTAAATCAAAAGTATTCAGAAGAAGTACAAGAAAAACAGATTGTACTTAGAGGCTTTGTGTGAATCCCTGATATTTTGTGGGAGACAATCTATTGCTCTAAGAGGTCATGACGAATCTACAGATTCAAAAAACAGAGGAAACTTTTTGGAGCTGATGAGGCTTCGTTCCAAAGATAATAGTTTAGTAAACAAATTCTTTGTAGAGCATCGCAAAAATTTTCAATATACTTCAGCGACTTTCCAGAATGAGCTTCTGTCCATAATTGGGGAACAAATTAAGTTGCACATTGCCAAAGAAGTTAAAGATGCAAATGTTTTTGCCATTATAGCTGATGAGACCCAAGACATAGCAAAGCACGAGCAAGTAGCTATTGTCTTGAGACATGTTAATGATAAACTAGAAGTTCATGAGTCGTTTGTGGGGTTTTACCGTGCTAGAAGAACTGATGGCGATACACTGGCAAATGTACTTAAGGACGTTTTGATTTCACTGGACTTGAATATTAAACATCTGCGTGCTCAGTGCTATGATGGGGCTTCGAACATGAGGGGTCCCTACAAAGGAGTGGCAGCTAGAATTATACAAGAAGCCCCCATGGCAATGTACATTCACTGCAATGCACATATATTGAACTTGTGCATTGTAAGCTGTTGCACAAGCGTGAATTCAATAAGAAACACCTTCTTTGTGCTTCAAAGTCTTTACAACTTCATTGAGAAATCAACTAAAAGACATGCTGTTTTTGAAAACATTCAAAAAAGTGCAAAAAGCTTTAGTGGTGGAACAGCAACATTGAAGTCTTTGAGTGATACCAGATGGGCTTGCCGTGTCGAAGCAGTGCGTTCTTTGTTAGATAATTTTGATGCCACTCTTACGACACTACGAGAGATTTCTGAAACAGACCCTGACAGTGGTGGACAAGCCAATGCTTTGTTGAAAAATATGGAGGACTTCAACTTTGTATTTGACCTTCTATTACTCAGGAGAGTTCTAACACAATGTGACATACTGTCAAAGACCCTTCAGTCAAGCAGTGTGACCTATGAAGTTGTGAAATCTGTAAAAAACAGCACACTTGAAGTTTTGCAATCCTTCAGAACAGATGAGTTTTTCACCAAGTTGTTCAATCACTGCACAGAAAATTGCTGACACGTGCGGGTTTAGAGCTGCCGAGTTGCCAAGAAAGGGCAAAATTCCCTCAAAAATCGGGGTGGGAGTAAAGCTCCATTTGAATCTGTACAACAGTACTACAAAGTTTCAATCCTCTGGCCAGTTATTGATATCCTAAGCGAGGAGATAGAGGCCAGGCTTCAAGAAAACAACCTAGATGTACTTAACCACTTAAGCAAAGTTCTAGGTGGAAGTGATATAGACACAGCCAGTGTACAGTATGTGTGTAAATACTATAGTTTAGACTATGACATTCTTCTGTCTGAACTAAACTGTTTTAACAGAACGGAGGAATCAAGAAGCAAAAGTATCCAAGAAAGAGCTGACGTTTTTGTACAAACATCTTTGAAAAGTGTGTTCCCCTATGCTTTTTGAACTTTTTCGTTTGTACTATACAATTCCAATGAACTCGGCATCGTGTGAGAGATCCTTTTCATGCTTACGGCGGTTAAAAGACATATACTAGAAACTCTATTGGCCAGGAGAGGTTGTCTTCGTTAGCCCTTTTGGCTATTGAAAGGAGTGTAGAAATAGACATTTCAAAAGTAATTGATGACTTCAATTCAAGCCAGAAGAGAAGGCTTCATTTTGTTTAAAACTAACTTGTGGATGCAGTCTGGTTACATAGAATAAAAGTGAAATTTGTTTGATCATGTTTACTTGATTTTTCCTTTTATAAAAAACAAACGGGCTGGGCACACATAAATTAAAATTGGGCACACTTTTGAGTTGTGTGTGAACAATAATTACCTCACTTGTGGACCTTGTGGTTTAGTTAATAACTCAATTCATTAAAAAATTATTGTTTTAGGCTAAGTTGTTAGCAGTAAAATTTTTGTAAAAATAGCTTGAAAAAAGCTTAAAATACTAACAAATTTAAAGCCAGTTTCTTACAATTTTCCGGGGGAGGGCCCCGGACCCCCCCTCCACCTGGGGGGTATTCCATACCCCCCAGTAGATCTTGCCACCCCAGTTAAAAAGCTGAAATGACGCCCATGCCAGTACATTATTTTATTTATAAATGTATGGTTATTTGAGGTTGTTTATTATTTTATCTGAAATATAAATAAGAAACATATAGACTATTATTGACACATGTTTACTAGAGTCTGGGTGCCAGCTGACCGCATGAGAACATCCTCAGGGCACATCCAACAAACAAATCTATCATTCACAGGAAATCAACTGCATTCAACAGCTCACAGCTCAGTTTAGTAGAAGGAGGCGTATTGTACATGTTGTTTAGTGATTGTTTTATTAACTGTATTTATTTTTTTTAGTTAATTAATCGATTTCCATTATGGCGGACGATTTATTGAGATCTGATATCATAAGAGACCTAATCTATAATGATAGTGAATCAGATGGTAATGATGCAAATGTAAATATTGGCAAACCTTCTACTTCTCTCGTTCAAACCTAGTTTTGAAGAAAGTGAAAGTGACAGTGATATTGAACTAATCGACGATGAAAATTATGATAGTGAAGATGATTTGCCGAATGCTTTGCCTCAACACTGGCAACTTCCAATTGGCGAGAGTGGACAGATACAGATGTGAGTTTGCCAAAATTTAATTTCAAAGCCTCGAATAGCAGTGGCTTCAAACCCCCTCCTAATTTTATAAGAGACTCAGAAATTAAATATTTCAAATTATTTTTCACAGATTCACAGAGCTTCTTATGAACTTAGTAGATGAAACTAATAAACTTGCTCATGATATAATTGCTAAAAATACTCCATTACAAAAATATTCCTCATGGAATACGTGGGTAGATTGCACACTCCCCGAGATTAAAGCTTTCATTGGTGTAATCCTTAATATGTCATTAAATGTACAGCCACAGATAGAGGAATATTTTTCAACCAATTTTTTGGACTTTCAACCGTTCTTTAAAAACATATTTTCCCGGGAGAGATTTCTCCAACTCTTTTGGGCTCTGCATACTAGGCCCCCACAAAGCACTGGTCCTGTATTAGGAACATTGTCAAGACCAGGGAGAATAAAAAGGTTTCTAATGCACTTAGAAAAACAGTTCCAAAGGTATTTCTGCCCTTCAGAAAATCTAAGTTTAGACGAGAGTACAATTAGTTTTAAGGGTCGCTTGACATTTAAAGTATACAATAAAGACAAACCCGTAAAGTGGGGCATTAAAGTGTTTGTAGTGAGTGACTCTACATCAGGATACATATGTGCATTAGAACCATACATGGGGTCTGCCATGACTTCTCAACTTGTTAGGCCAGAACTATTAGTTACTACTAGAATTGTGTTAACAATGTTGGAGAAATTGCATAATGCATATGGAAGTGTAGAAGGTATGCATATTTTTACAGATAGATACTACACTAGTGATGAGCTTACGAGGGAATTGTATGAAAAGAAAGTACATATTACTGGCACGATTAATAGGAATAGAAAAGGTCTACCCGAGGTAATAAGGAAAACCCCCAAACTAAAGAAAGGGGAAGTTTTGTCCTTGAGAAAGGACTCATCTTCTGCTGATCCTTCATTCATCCACACTTTAGAATGGAAAGATAAGCGGCCAGTGACTATGTTGTCAACTCTTTATGGCAATGAAACTGAAACAGTGAAGAGAATAGTAAAATGAGGCCTTGAAGAGTCAGTCCCAAAGCCTTCAATTATTTGCCGCTACAATGAAAACATGGGCGGTGTTGATCTGGCCGACCACTTCATCGCTTCATATGCGTTTACAAGAAAATCTGTTAAATGGTGGTGTAAGATTTTTTTTTGTCCTTAGATGTGTCTGTGGTCAACGCCTTTATATTATACAACACCAACCGACCACCTGGCACAAAATTACAAAGACAAAGAAACTTCAGGAAGAAACTCATTGAGGCCCTTATAGGGGATATGAGAAGCACAACTTCACAATTTCTACCAATTGTGTTTTGGGCTCATAATACCCTTTTAATTTCATTTAAAACAATTTTTGTTGTAAATATTTGCCTTTTTTATAATTTTTATCTTTTATATAATGCTTTTTATTATATTTTTAAAACCTGTAAGTGGCCAAATATATTAAATAAACGTTATGATAAATCAAACAGTAAAGTTCTATCATAAAAGCCATTTAAATATTGTCCATTTAAATAGCCCCCCCCGTATCACCGGTCTCTGAGACCGGGCGGGTATTTTAATGTTACGAAATTGGCACACCTGATTGTCTGACTGCTTTCCCTCACTTAGTACATAGCTGTAAAGTAGCTACCGACCGTTATTTATGTCTAGCTCTCAGTACGAGCTCCTCACGCCTGAGTTTTAATGGGGCGATCAAGCCAGGCGGAGAGAAAGAGTGGGGGCAGAGCCGGACAGTACCGATAAATCCCGAAAATTCCTGACAAACCCTGTACGTTCGACCTCAGTTCGGAACGGTTCTGATTTCTATTATCTTACGAATTAATGAGTCATTTTATATCAGAATTAAAGAGTCGTTTTATATCCGAATTAATGAGTCGTTTTATATCCGAATTAATGAGTCGTATTATATCCGAACATATCTGCAAAACATAGAAATTATATTGAATTAATTATATTAATATTGAACTTTATTTATAACTCCAAAGACACTTTACAAAATGTGAGATGGTGCACAACGAATAAAATATCATAATCTTTTTGTGCTATTGGAATATATTCAAATTAATAGGGCAAAAGCAACATATTATAATGTGGAGTCCTTAATTGGTAATAAATAAATTAATAATTACGCTACAAAATCTGTAATAAGAATTATGTAATAGCTGTAATAAACTAAGGGTTTTAAAAAAGAAACTTGCGAGTAAATATTCAACCAAAAACATAATATTATAGAAATATGACAAAATCAATGACAACTACCTGACTTAAATACCTAACATAGCACGTGACATCACTAATAAATACAAAATTTTCCTAATTATATTATATTACTGTAACTGACAAATTCAGTTTAAGATCATATATGAGTATATTTTTGGTTTACAATTTTAAACACTTATATTTATGTAAGAAATATTACACTTATATTACAGAAATATTTATGTAATACAGATGATGAAAATAATTTAGTCCTACTGATCTCTAATGCTACGAATATACAGATTTATGATACAATTACAATTACACAAATTTATATATGTAAGACAAGAGTAATTGCCTGCCATTAATTACGTTGTAAAATCAAGGTTCAATGAAATAAATTTAATTGCGCTGCATCCTGCAGCATCCAGCATTGAAAATGTAATATATATATATACATTAAATTGTATAAATGGCAATAGCCTTATTTAATTTCAATAAACATTGAATCACAAAAAGTATTTGTGATCCCTCCGCCGGGAGCAAGTACTTTTTGTGATTCAATGTTTATTGAAATTAAATTAAACACACACACACACACAAACACACGCGCGCGTGTGTTTGTGTGTGTGTGTGTGTGTGTGTGTGTGTGTGTGTGTGGTACCAAATTACTGAAATGTGTTTAATTCAGAGTAGAAGCTAAAAACACAGTGGTACATTTTAAGAGGCTTGTCACATTGATTGCCTGCAATTTAATTGTGCTGCATCCTGCAACATCCAGCTTTGAAAATGTAATTTAAATATATGTATGCTGTACTAAACTACGGAAAGGGGTTTGAAAATACAGTGATACATTTTAATAGGTTTGCCAGGTACTGAACTAAATTAAATTCAGAGGAGTACAAAGCGAGAATGCGCGGACTGCTCATTCCACTATTCTAATACACGGGCTATCTGTAGTTGGCAGGAGGGGCCCCTCCATCCCCACTCTTTCTCTCCGCCTGGCTTGATCGCCCCATTAAAACTCAGGCGTGAGGAGCTCGTGCCCTCAGTTGGCCTTGAGCTCTGCTTCGGCGCGTAACAGTGTTTTATTGTTTTGGTTACGGTCTCCTGTACCGGACAATACGTTTAGTGTTTGGTGAGTCCCGGCCTCCGATACCGGATAATAAGCATTACGTTTGAAGTTTTGTGGTTGTAAATATTATTGTATATAGTTTTTGTTTTTAGTTCTTTTTCTATTTTGTGTTTGATATGGCTCATTCTAGGGATCTAAGGGTGAATGATACAGACTTCAATGAACGTATTTTTCATCTCCTTTACAACAATGGAGAGGAAGAAAATGACGAAGACGCGGACGATTCAGATCAAGATCCTGATTATGTGCAAGTATTTTAGATAACGAACCTCAAATAGAGGATGAAGGTGAAATGCACTATACAGTGGAAAATTTTGTTCTTCCGGAGGGGGAGTCTGAATTATTTTGGGGTAAAGACGACAGTATTTGGCGCAAAAGTGAAGAAAACAGACAAAGACGAACACCCCAACACAACATTTTGAGAGGACCACTTCCCGGTCCGACAAGAAGAGCTCGAGACTTAGGACAAAAATAAATTACAGGTATGGGAAAGTTATTTTACTCCTGAAATGTTAAATGAAATTTTAGTACAAACTAATAAAAAAATACAGTCCATTCGAGCCAATATTGCTGAAGGTACAAAAAAAGTCAGTACAAAGACACTGACATGTTGGAATTGAGGGCTCTTTTAGGCCTAATTATACTGCATTCAGTTACAAGATCTTCTCATGAAAATGTAAAATCTATATTCAACAAAGACATCACAAGCAGCCCAGTATATAGAGCAACGATAACGGGAAAAAGGTTTAAAGTGTTGCTGGCATGTTTACGTTTTGATAATGAACAAATTAGGGAAATAAGGAAAAGAACTGACCCTGCTGCCCCCATAAGTGAAATATTTCAGCAATGTATAAATAATTGTAAAGATTTGTATGTACCTGGAACTAATGTCGCTGTTGATGAGATGCTGGTCCCTTTCCGTGGCCAATGCAAGTTCCGAGTTTACATGCCTAAAAAATACGGAATCAAAATAATGTGCTTGACAGATTCTTTATCTTCGTATTTGGTAAAATGCCTACATTTACAGAGGAAAAGACACCGATGGAATTGGACTGAGTGCTGAAGAAAGCCAACTTGGAAAACCAACACAATCGGTTATTCGATTGTGCAAGGGGATTGAAAATAGTAACAGAAACGTTACAGGAGACAACTATTTTCCTCTATTGAGTGTGTTGATGCCCTTGGCGACCGATCATTGACATATGTAGGTACTATAAAGAAAAACAAAAGAAAAATCCCTCCTGAATTTTTACCATATAAAGATAAAAAGGTTGGATCAACCCTGTATGGATTTGCTGGCAATACAACTTTGCTTTCTGTTATGCCAAAAAAGAATAAGGCGGTAATCTTGGTGTCATCAATGCACCACAGCATTGAAACAGGGGACAGAAAAAACAAACCTGAAATTGTATGTTACTACAATAAAACTAAAGCAGGGGTTGACCTACTGGACATGAAATGTGCAATTTATTCATCTAGCCGGAGAACAAGGAGATGGCCCCAAGCAGTTTTCTATTAAATGTTGGATATTAGTTGTGTAAACTCCTGGCGCTAAATGCGTAGGGTCGTTTAGTGCCGAAGTCCGGAACGATCGGTCGGTCGAGTTTAAATTATCCAATGCATTGTTACGTGTTTTTTAAGGGAGGTGCTTGCCGCGGCACAGGAATAGAACTAACCAAGATAAACTCTCCACAATAGCCGACATGGAAACTGAATTAGCGGTCTCTAAAATACTTGTACCTAGTTCAACAGACTTAATAATGATTGATCAGACTAGCCCTTGCGTAGAGGAGAACAACGAAAGAAAAAGGAAAAAGAGCGATAACGAAAATTGTTTAACGCCAATAGGTCTACACACTCATAAAAATTTCAGTTTACCAAGTAAAAAACAAAAAACCATTAGATATTATAAGTCACACTCCAGTGGACCATTTAAAGTGATTATCCATAGTAGAGACAAAAAGAAAATCAATCCATTTCCTGTAGGAAAAATAATGAAAAATCACTGTGAAGATATAGATCACATAGTAAGGGTAGGCAAAAATCTTAAAGTTATTTGTAAGACATATTGTGCTGCCAATAATCTAGTAGATTCTCAATATATGCAACAATATTTAGTATTTAGCAACAATAAATATACATACATGGAAGCGTAAGTATACCCAGTTCTTCAAACAAATGGCCTACAGGAATTTTGGCAGGAATAATTAACGCCACGTTAGTTCAAACGTTCATAATTGATGGAAATTTGAACACTGAAAGTATTTAGAAATGCTTGTCAATCAGACTATGCCTGCACTTCAACACATGTTTGGACAGGAGACCGGCAACATTTGGTTACAAGATGGTGCACCTCCACATTATGGCCGGAATGTGCGACAATATTGGACCATACTTTTCCAAGAAGGTGGATAGGTCGAAGGGGAGCTGTGGAATTGCCAGCAAGATCTCCTGTCTTCAATCCTCTAGACTATTTCTTCTGGGGCCACATGAAACATTTAGACTACCAAACGAAGCCAAATGTATATTCTGCAATGAACAAGTGGTACATAGTAGCTTTATAATTGTTATAAGGATATATTATAAGCGTACCAGACTATATAAAATTTTGGTGTAATGGTACTGCCATTTAATTATGGTAGTAATTCTATAAATATGGATCATCTGTCAGGAATTTTCTCTTGTCAATGTATTATTGTCATGTTATTTACAACATTGTTTGCGAATGATAACAGAGTCTATTTTGAAAAGTATAACGGTTACTTGTTAGTATTAAATTAATGTGTACCTCTGTTTAATACATACGCGCTTTAATATTAAAAAGTTATAAGTTTTCTTCCTCCAATAAGTAAGTCCCTAGCGTCATATTAGGTATATTTTAACAAATACGTACTTGAATTCTGTGCGCTCCACTACCCGTGTGTTATTTTTATTATATCTGATTGAGTTCATTTATAAGTCTAGGTCAGTTACTGTATTCGATACTTTATACATCGTCTGATATCAAACCTTTCTTACTACTCAGTAGCTAATCCCATCGTGTAACTGTAGAATATTCAGCGTATCAACTATAAATCACTGTGTAATTTATATACTGTGTATATATACTGTGTAATCGATTTGTTAATTACATGTATAAGTTTTTAAAAAAGGTTTGTTTGCATTGGATAGTTTTAACAGTTTATAATTTATCTATGGTCAAATTTTTAATGGAATGATTCTTAAATATTCTAACTAAAACTACAGAAACAACAATGAGGTAGTCTCAGGTAAAGGCTCGGGTGAGGTGGTTCCTTCCTCGAAATGGTGTCGTTAGCAGACAATAGTTTTATTGCAACCGGTCTCGAGTTTGCGTGTCCCTTCTGAATGAGTCTAATGAAATTACGTGGAAGGGGTTATAAAACTACTCTCAGAAATTCCGTGAGGAGTGCTGGGTAAAGAGATAAGTCTACACAATCGCTTTTCTTCCATATTATAACATCTGCTCCTACCTACCAGGTGTCAGCAATAGGATAAATTTAATTTCTCAAACCTCAACCACATCTGACACTGAAAAATTAGCAAAAATTAGGGAAACCCTAATGTCCTAAATCACACGACATTTAAATACAATACAACCATGCGATATAATAACTCTAAATAAGATTCACATACCCTGAATAAATTCAGTGATTACAAAAACCCTCAACAATAGTTAAAAACATTACAATAGTAAAACAATTGGTGACACATTTAAAAATAAATTGTTGCAGATAAAAACAGAAATAAACAGAATGCAAAATAATAAATGAAATTTAAAATAATTTGTTTTTTTAAATATATGTGAGGTTAGAAAAAATATATTGTTAATTAGCCTACAAATTTTACTTATTATTTTCATGGATATAAGAGGACAACGTCATTAAAAAAAGTGCGCAAAAGAGGAGCAGTAGAAAAAAGTATGCATAAATACGGTTATGTTGCTCTTTTGTAGAGAACCCAGGGAAGCAGAATCAAGTTTTTGATGAAGAGGTTTTGGAGCCTAATGTTGCTGGAAGGCGTCGGAGAGAAAACATCTATCAAGATTATCAGGAAGTTTGATTAGTATAATCAACTATATGACCAATAATTTAAATCAGTAATGCCTGTTTTAATTTCATTCATCATTTGAAAGTAACAAGCATTCTTGCTAACGTAAGTTTTCAACATAATTTATAAGTAGCAAATTTCATTGTTTATTAGAAAACACAAACCAAATCGACGGTGCTAATGTATTGGGTCTACCAGAAACTACAGCACGTAAGGGGCCGAAGGGCCAGAGGTAGAAGAGGAGGTATCCACCAAATTGAAGGTTAGTGCAAATAGATAATTTCGATAAAACAATTAATTCAGTAGTACAAAGATAAATCAAACATAATAACTAAAGACTCTTTTTCGTCCAACTAGCTTCATCAACAAAGGCGAATAGATACGTTTCTGAGAATTCTACTTATGTCGCATAATATCCTCACTTTATTTAAACTCACTTGCTTTTTGGTTAGTTTACGGAATTCCAATTTGAATTGTCAAACTCTCCTGTTTTGATATATTTGTAAATGGCAACCTTCGTTTAGTAACTCTCGAAGATCTACTTCAGTCTGAAAGCGACTAGTTCTGGCCCTTTTAATTTACTTTCGGCCTAAGCTTTTTCAGTGCCATAGATGAGTTTGTTTTGTTTACGGTGTTGGGGGAATTCTTACCTACTTCCGGCATAAGAGGGAAATCCTTATTAAGTTCAAACAACATACTAAAATAATCGTTTATAAGGTTTTGCGTTGTGAAGTCTCGTTTCATCGGCCTTTTATCTAGAAAAAATTGAACCTTGAGGCATGTTAGTGTTTGTTTATCTGTTTTTGTTTAAGCCACTATTAAAATTGCATATATCAATGTCAAGGAGTACAGTATTTAAAAATATTTACACCATTTGCGTTTAAATAATATTAACAATTCAATAGATGCTTTGAATTCGTCACTGATGCAATCTGGAGTAAAAGTTAGATATTATTAACTTTGTATTTACTCCCTGTTCAAGCACTGTATTAATTGTGGCGTTTGCCACTTTATTTTGTTGTTGGTCTTTGGACGGACCGGGAGCTGTTTCCTTACAGCTGGGTCGAGCCATCTGTTTTACCAGATGGTTGTTCTCTTTCTAGATGTTTTCTGTGGCTTTCTGGCTTTTTTGATTGGTTCTAGTATTTTCAGGTTTTCTAGATATCTGGAATTAGGTTTTCTTGTCGCTCTTCTCTTCTGACTTCGATAGGGGCAAGGACATCTTGGAGTTTTCTGTGGTCGGAGTTACAAAATCAAAGCTGGGCTGCCCGCTCCCTCTACGACCGGCACGGTGTTTTGGTGTTAATATCGTATATGCCTACCTTCCAATCAACGTTTCACGACCTCGTTTAATATTTAGGACCCAGTCTTTCCAAATTCAGTTTTCGAATATCGTCGCAAATTGGTAGCAGAGCGTGGTTTGAAATGGAAGGCTAGGCTTGCCGGTGGGAGCGGAGGTGAATTCTACACAGCTATGAGAGCTAAGTCCTAGTTTTAAGTTTTTTTTAAAGGGGTAGGACGTTTTTCTAAATTTTTTTAGTTTTCTAAATTTTCCTTACACTGCCTTTTTTACTCAAAATGTTTAACTTTTTCGAAGCAGCTTGTTTTTAATGTGCAGGTCTGAGCCAAGCAGTTCTTGCAACCAACTGCTACCTAAGCCTAGTTGTGTAATAATTGAACATGTGAGTGGCAGTATTTCTTAAACTTTAGTAACTTATTCTCACTAATTATTTAGGCATAGGTATTTGGTTGATTTTTTCTAGCTTAAAATTTTACTTTAAACCAATTTTAATATTTTTTTTTTCTCTCACCAAGTTAACTCTTAACCTAACTTTTTACTTTCACCTACAGTGTAGCCTGTTGCCTTTAAACATACCTGGTACTTAATTACTTGTGCTTTCTAAACTTTAATTAGCACCTTTTAGTATTTTAATTTAAACTTTGGCTCAGATCTGTGCAAGTAAAGTCGAAGGATTTCATAGATGCTGTTGGTGACTGCGTATTGTACTGCCGCCTATGTATAAGCCTACCTTTTGTTTTTAAAGTTCTTAGCTTTCTGGTTAATATTTGAAACCCCCATTCAGTTTCACCAGATTATTTACTTTGGGTTGGCTTATAATTAAAAAGTGTTCTTTTTTATATAACTTGCTTTCCTTCTGATATTTCATCTCTACATCTGATTTAATTAAAATTTTTAACCTTTCCACACCTACCCTTAGTTCCAAATGCAATTAATTGTTGTTATTCTAGGATTTAATTAATTATTTAGTTATTTATTTATTCTTCCAGCGGATTTACTCCACTTGTACATGTTTTAAGTTGATAAGAGTTTAAATTTTTAATAGCACTAATTTGATGATTTTGGTCTACTGCGTTGAATTTATTCGAGTCTTACACAATTTTGTTAATTAATCTTAGTCTATACACAAGGTAAGTGAAGTGTTACTGTTAAATTTATCTGATATTTTTTCTACTTAGAAACATGTCAAAACTTTTATGTAGGCCTATGCTATTTGATTGTTCGGGCAGTTCAAGCTTAAGGGGTTGATTTAGTCTAACAGTTTGCAATTTTTTTTCTAAAAACCTTCTTCAAAACTTTAATGTTATTGTAAAAAATAATAATTCTTTCATAGTCTATTTATTAAAAGCCCTTTGATTCTTTTGACTAGTGCCCTGTTTTAAATTAAAACAGTTAAAGTTAATATGGAGTTACACCTTTAGTTTCAACTAGTATTGAAAGTAACATAGGCCTAGGCTTGTTTTGTAATTTTTATGAAGTTGCAGCTTGGGGTTGGATTTGACGTGCTGACATACATATAAGTGATTTATTTACTTACAAAACTAAACTTTCTTTCCAAAATGTTGAAATCATCCTTTTCTTTTACAAACTTTTAAAACTATAGTTTGCCACCTTGAGGGTTCACTATTTTATAATATACCAAACCCTAGTGGACTCTTTGGATTGATTGATATGTCAGCTTGCTTGATTCAGCTTCGGGTGTTTAACTTACCTAAATTTTCAGTTTAGCCTAATTTTAAGCCTTAAGTGGTTAAATAATTTTTTTTTCCTTTGGGTCTTTAATTTCTTAATTTTTAATTTTTCACTGGGGTTTTTTTTTTTGATTCTTGGTCTCAAAAGAGATTTTTTTTTTTGGGGTGTTCTAAATTACTTTCAGTTTAAAGGAGGGTTTACTATTTAGACTTGTGTCTTTTTCACTTGGGCCTGTTGAGTTTTCTGTAGTAACCTGTAGCGCTGCTATACGCCTTGGACCAAATATTTTTTGCATTTCTACGGTACAATTGCTCTTGCTTTTATTAATTTTTTATTGTTTACTTTGTTTCCCTCTCTTAATCTTTAAGGATGTGAAAGGTGTTTTGTTAGGTTTTTGAATACTTCGAACTTTCTCAACCTGTGTTGAGAGGAAACAAATTGAGTCTACCCCCGGACTGATGGCAACCGACTTTTTTTTTTGTTCTGAAAGCCAAACTTGTTGTATTTTCTGCCTTCACCTGTTGGTGATACTGGAATTTGGTTTTCATGGTAATAATAAGGAATTGTACTATATGCTTTTATTTTATTTGTAATACTATAAATTTATAATAGTTTTTTTTTTTACAACTTGTACTTTTGCACACACCACAGTAAAGTTGCCCCTTATGTTTTTCTGAATATTATTTTGCTGTGACTTGAGGTGTCCCAATTCAGGGAAACTTATTGGGTGGGCCCATGTTTCTCACCTGAAGAAATATTTTGGGCCTATCTAAGACCAAAGCACCGCTGCCGGGACGTTTATAGGGATGGTTTAGGGCATAGTGATGTTAGTTTAGTTTTTTTCCCTCCTCCTTCTTCTTCTTCTTCTTCTCTTCCTTACACACCACATTAACACTCTGATACTTTTACTTCCTCTTCTTTTACAGTACATATACACGGGGGGATCAGGATTAGCATTGGCTGTTTAGAGAATTTTTTTTTTGCTTCGGCCAATTTTTCTAGGCTGTACATTGGGAGTGAATTTTATGTTTATTTATTTTTAACATTCCCTAATGCAGTCGCGCAGCCTGCTATCCTTGGTTCGGCCAACCCATTACATTTTACAACACAAGCTTACATTTTCTTTCCCTTTTCCTTTTCTTTGTCTTTCTCTTGTTTAGTAGGATCAGTCCGTTGGCAGTAGGTGGAATTCTTCTTTGTTATTCAGCTAAGTTAGCAGCGATGGATAGGTTTAGTTTTTATTGTTGAAAATATTGTTGAAGATTGTAGTTTTGTCTATATATTTTTTGTAGTTAGTTTGTTGTTATCTCTTTGTGTCTTTAAGACTTTATTATTTTGTCTCTGAAGCTGCTAAATGTTCCAGCAGCTATCTTATTTATTTGCTGTTTAGTGTTTATATTGGAAGTGTTTTTTTTACTGTTGTTACTGTTATCCTTTGAAGGCTTTTTTTATTGTTTCTTGTTTTAGAGGTTTATTGATTGTTAACCTAATTTTGTTGGGTTTTTGGCCCAGTTAGTTTTTTTTTGGGTCTCTTTTCCGTAGGTTTCAGGGTTTTTTTTTTGCCTTTCCTGGCCAACACTTAGAAACTAGTTGTTTTTTTTGTTTTTAAAGTTCCTAATTAAACCACTTTACCACGACCAAATGATTTCCTTACTCCGTTAAGCTCTTCCCGTAGCTCTACAGTTTTTCTTTCACGCCTTTTAAGAGCCTGAATTTATTTGCTCCAAGTCTCTAAATTTAAAAAAACTAGTATGGAAAAATAAAACTTCATTTTGTCTTTTCCCACTGGCCACCAATTTTTTTTCTCAGCCGTCCCGTTAGGGGGAGGAGAAGTACTGGCCCACTTTTGCTAAATTTTGCCAGTACCAGGTTTTTACCTAATTAGCCTTTACAACACGAACTTGGGTCTGTTGATATTATGATGGGTGTAATTTTCTCATATTTTTAATTTTCGCTTTGGAATGGTCTCTTCATCCCTTCTGTTCCTCCCATCTTTGAAGAAAAAAAATACAGACCTTATGTCTGGAGTAATACTCTCCCGGTGGTCCAAGGAGTTCCGCCAGCCGTTCGGGGTTTCCATTCGGGTGCTTAAGTGGCCCTTGGGTTCCGGGGTGGAGATACCCGGATGGTGGAGACTTTAGGAAGTGCTTTGGCTAATAAGCTTTGGCTAATAAGTCTACACTTATTTAATTTCCTTCCCAACCTTACTGGAACACCCTCTTGTAGCCTTTTGACCACCAAGCGTATTAGTGATCTAGAAACAAACGAAAAAACCCATCCTTGTGTCAAACACTTCAGACCTTTATTTATTGGTAGCTACCACAGAAAGTAGTTAATTTTGTTCAACTTTTTTTTTACTACTACTAGGCTTTTCCTCAAGCCTCTTTAAAACTAAAAAGATTTAAATCTTGAGTAGTGTGGTCAGTCGGAATGGATTATAGCCGTTACGCTTTTGGAGCGCCTCGCGAGCGTGCAGGATATCCATACTAGAGCTATTTCTAGCTGTTTGCTAACGACAGCAGTACCAGTTGTAGTCTCTAATCTTTCCGTCCTTGTCTTCCTACCTTATCCTTTTGAGTTTTTTTCTTTTCTCTCCCGGGGTAGAGGGGGAGGATGTGGCGTTTGCCACTTTATTTTGTTGGTCTTTGGACGGACCGGGAGCTGTTTCCTTACAGCTGGTCGAAGCCCATCTGTTTTACCAGATGGTTGTTCTCTTTCTAGATGTTTCTGTGGCTTTCTGGCTTTTTGATTTGGTTCTAGTATTTTTCAGGTTTTCTAGATATCTGGAATTAGGTTTCTTGTCGCTCTTCTCTTCTGACTTCGATAGGGCAAGGACATCTTGGAGTTTTCTGTGGTCGGAGTTACAAAATCAAAGCTGGCTGCCCGCTCCCTCTACGAACCGGCACGGTGTTTTGGTGTTAATATCGTATGCCTACCTTCCAATCAACGTTTCACGACCTCGTTTTAATATTTAGGGACCCAGTCTTTCCAAATTCAGTTTTCGAATATCGTCGCATAATTAATATTTTTAAACATTTAAATGTAAACAGATATTTCAGTCTATATGTCAAACTTCAGCGGAAAATCCCAACAGCTCTTTTGGGATTATTTTATTAAAATTGCTTTTGACATAGTTAAACTACATTTTCTCCTGCAATTTTTTCAGATGTGACTCCGCCACTGGCTGAGATGCAGCGAGCACAATCCGACGTAAGACCATCGCGGTATATAAATTACAGGCTCGTGCCGACCATCAATGACACTACTGAATTTATGACATCTCATGAAATCGAGCGGCAGATTAGCGAAATAAAAATGGGCCTCGCTGTAAACGACGAAGGGGCTTCAGTACCAGGAAGTGGAGACACGCGTTGCAACGTGTGTCTTACGATGAAGGCAACCAGGATGGCCACACCTTGTGGACACAATGTAGTGTGCAGGCCGTGCGCCGTCTCTATGACCAAAGATGAAATATTCCATCAGGTCACAAATGGCGATGGAACTATCTTTACAACGCATATACGCCTGCCACTAACATGTACTATTTGTACAGCAGTGGTTGGTGCTTTTGTAAAACCATTTTAATCATATCTTTACCGTTTTAAAACAATGTAACTGTAAAATATATTGTTCTATTAAAAGTGTGTAAAAGAATGGTTTGTTTCTTTGCACAGCTAGTTCGTAGATACCCGTATTACGAGTATATTGTATATCTTATATTTATTGCAGCGTTTTATATATTTTTGGGCTATCTAATCCTATAATGTATATATCTATTATATATAATATAATGTCAGTTTGTTCTCAAGATGTCCTGTGAACAGAAATAAATTATATCTTTCCAGCCCTCATAGGCTTTACTGCGTTCGGCCAATAGAAACCTTTATACTTTAATTGCTTATTTATGAAACAGGTGTAAGCATTATTAAAGGTTTTGACTACTTTATTTCATCTATACTAATAGATCCAACTCCTCTAAATAGCGAAACATTATCCGAAAACACATAAATACTTTTCCAAGTTCTTTCCAAACTGCAGACATAAGCATATTCACAAACTAGCTATTAGCATGGGCTTTTTTATAAACAAAACACATGTTATTTTCGATTAAATAATAAAACACAATTAATTTATATATACTATCTGAAATAATTAGTTTATATAGTTATTAACAGTACACCTTTTAAGAAAGGAAAAGTTATTTGTTAAAACGTCTTTAACATTGCAACATTAAAACAAAAATATTTGAAATGTTTATCTATTTAACCAACTTTTTTACTATTGTCAAGGGAACTGCAGATAGTAAGTTAACTGTTAAAGGTAATAATTTTAAATTTTATGTTATTGGGGGATATTTTCGTTTTATAGCCATTTTTCAACTTCTTTTCTTTACATAATACTATAGGTTTAGTTATATTTAAAAGATTTTCATAAAATATGCAAAACATGCTGTATATATGTAGTGTTTTTTTCAATTCGTAAAAAATAAAATAATTAAAGTACAAAACATAAAATTATAACTTTTAAACGTACAAATTTTAACATTATGGTGATTGTGTATGGAACTGACGAGTGTATCAAGGGAAGTAGCATAATCTAATTTAAAGAGAATGTAATTAGAAAAATATTGATTGAAAATCGTACTTCTAAAATTAATATTAACGTCGGGAAGCTGGTCGAATACGGGTATGGGCGAGATATAGCCATACATTTGTCTACTTCGCAGTTGATGAGAGAGAAATTCGCTTTATTTGTATTACTAAATGCGTTGACTGAAATAACCTACTGACTAAATTATACACACTCAAACGTGTTTTCACTGCTCAATTACTAAAATAACCGCATATGTATGTAACGGTTAAAAAGGCTCAATACTTATTACTGCATTTTTCAATAATTTAAGTGATACAATTGTATCAATACTCAATACTAAATGTTAATTGTTGTTGTCAATTAATATATTTTATTTGTTATTTATGCTAGTTATCTTTTAACAATTTCACGTTTAGTGGCTGTTATTAAAATATGAGTACAATTGGTTGCATGTAAGACTAGCTACCCTAACTGATACCCTTAGATAAACACGCAATTTTGCTCGCATGACAGATGCGTTACGGAAACATCCTTTTTAATGGCAAAGCAGGCATTTCCGACATAAATGGTAGTTATGAAAGAAAATTCCACGTATAAATCCATTTCCCACTAATTAAATATGACAGTAAAGATGTTTTAGAATTCTGAAGTCGGAAGTGAAACATTTCTATTTGCACTATTTAAATAACTGAAATTTTGCTTGCTTGAACAGTTTCAAAGATTCCAATATTAATGAATTGTTAATAAATAATTTTAGGTCAATGGGTAGAATACTGAGGTCTAAGTCCATAGCCCTTTTGCAGTGGACCCTTGTAGTATAGAGCCCTTAATTAAAGCTGGAACGTTAATATATAACATGTCGTAATTCTTTAAATATTTGTTCCTTTAGACAAAGTATATGGATAGATCTCTGGTGATTTGAAAATAATAAATAGTATTTAGTATTTATATCTTTTAATTTAACTATAAACTGACAAACCAAATAATAAACCCCAGGGATTACATCGAATCATAATTTTAAACAAATTATTACATTTGTAAATGTATAGTGGCAAGAGAATAATGTACGCTACATCAATACGAGCGCAACGTTCAGCGCCGTACGACTGGTGCGCGGCAAAATCCCGCCACATTGTCCGGCTGCACCCAGTTGACACATAGACCCCTAGTAGACTAAAAGAACCTCTGAACAGTTTAAAAGAGGTCGTTGTCTCAAGTACTTTGGTTGCAGTACTTATCTTTACTGGTCACTACTTTAAATTGTTATTTTATGCCCATCCAGTGCCATAGTTTTTAAGTAGAGACAATAAATAAAGCCTATTTTCTCTTATCAAATACTAATGTATAAACATGTATCTAACTCTCCAGTTATCGTTAATTTCGCGTTTTGCGTCTTTTTATTTACAGTAAATATCGCAGCAAATATTCATTCTTGAAGTACAATCTTTGGAGATTTATTTTCCTCGTTAAAGTCTGTATATTTAAGGTGGTGTCACTCAATTTTCCGACCCTGATAGTTAAACACATAATTAGTAAAATGTTAAAACTTGTGCGTTGTTTAGTTCATTTTCTCATTTGTATACGCATTATAACTTTGTACTATCTACAATTTCATAAGTCTTTTTAGATAGTAAGTCCAGTAAATATTCAGAAGCGAAGAAAGAGGAGGGAACAAGAAAATAAAAGAAAAAAAAGACGAAAAAAACAAGATGAAATGTGGAGATTTAGAAAAAGTATCAGAAGAAATTTTTCCAAAATACCCCCTCTAGTTGGAGACTACATTGAAGTTTCGGTTATCATTTATTTCATTGTAGAGCTTCTCTATAAACAACATTTGACGTTAAATTATTTTCAGGTAACAAAATATACTGATGGTCGGGAGCCAAGACATTCACTATATAATGTCCCGTGTGAAGTGTTTGAAAGGTACGCCTTATGTAATACACAGGGACTACCCTCAACAAGTACGAAACAAAAGAGCATGGCTTGTGAAACTAAGACATGAGGTGGAGCGAGTCATGGGGAGACGGAAGATGCCTCTATATCAAGATCATCTCACCATTGACGGCAAAAAAATTTCTTGGACTGATGGGAAGCTGATATCCGGGCACCTGGACGGCGCTAAAAGATTGAGCGAGCTCACAGGACACGACTTCACTAAATTCCTGACCAAGCACGAAGGTGAGGATGACGGTGGCCGACCGAGGAGTCAGCGGACACCTTCACCGGGGGCAGTAACGACGCTTTGGGCCGACAGCAGCCACCGCCGATGAGGGGACTACGCCAATCCCAGAACACAGGAGAAGCGGCCGCCGGGACTTCGGGGTAATGTTAATATGTTGAAGTGCCAGGTTTTAGTGTTTAATGTGTGTGGCCGAAAGAGCAAGCTTTCTGACGTAAGTTTGATTAATTTCGTTAGGAGTGATAAACTATCAGTTTTATTAGAAACCTTTGTTTCCGAAAGTGAGCAGGGTAATTCTAAGCAATATATGGGTCAACCTCGATTTTTCTCATATTACAATATAATAATATTCCCTTTAACAATAATATAAAAAGTTGTTTACTTACGGATATAGAAATAGTTGAATAGTATTATTAAAAATGCTAAAAATACAATACTATAGAGAAAAAACTCAACGAAGCAAAGTATGATCCAAAAAGCTTTTGGAAAACTGTCAACGAACTTGCGGGGTAGAAAAAACAAAAAAGATATATTTCCATTGGAACATTTTACAACTAATCTAAACAGTAGGATCTGGAGAATTAAGTTAAAGGTGTAGCAGAAGAAATTTAATCAATATTTCTCTCAAGTCGGTTCTAATCTGGCGAATGCGATTGATTCAAGCTGCCCACCTGTAGTAGACGACACTGACTATGGCGACTTACTCGACCTTTACACTTCACACTGTTCACGGAGGATGACTTACAACGGCACGTCAACCAACTACGTGGTGGACTCAGCTCCGGGCTATGACGGAATATCTGCTTCCTTTTTAAAAGACAATTTAAGTGTATTGGGGAAACCGCTGCTACATATAATAAACGAAAGCATCCGCTCTGGAAAATTCCCCAACGCGTTCAAAATTGCTAAAGTGGTACCAATTTTATAAATCAAATGAATATACAATCAAATCTAACTACAGGCCTATATCATTATTGAGCGTTTTCACTAAGGTAATTGAGAAGATAGTAAACGAACAGTTAACACTCGTTCGCTACCGAAATGTAAAAACTTTTTCGTTAATATGGACCGGCTGGCACACATATGTGCCGGCTAGTTGATTCTCATAGACCGAGTGCACATATTTGTGCCGCTTGGTACAGTTCCAGTGGAACCGACGGCACATATTTGTGCCAGTGTAAGTCTTATTAAATAAAGGGCTGTGGTAACGATCGGGTCTATTCTTTCGTCTTCATTCTTTCATATCGGTCTACAGGGATGTCTGGCACATATTTGTGCCGCTTGGTCTCTCGGTATGTTCACAATTTCTTCCTATGGTGCAGTTCAAGGTCTCAGGTCAAAAAAGCCCTATGACCCCAGTCAAATTGAACACAAGAGGCTATGGTGTCCATTGTTTGTAGAAATAGATAGTAAGAAGCGGAAAACAACTTTCTTCACATGTTCCAGCTGCACCAGCATGAAAAGGGCAATAAAATTCGGACTTTGCATGCCAGAGTGTTTCAGTGAATGGCACAAGTGAAAAACTAAAACAAAAAGTGTGGTTACCTAAGGGGACATTTTTATTTCCTAACTGTTTTATGTCAAAGATAAAAATGTAGCTCACCTAAATGAAGTTTATAAATAAGAGACATTTGTGTGTGCGGTGTGTGTTTTTTTTTATAACATATTCTGCTATTTTCCACACAGTGTTTATCCAAAGATCTTGTTTTAGTTTGTACAATACACACATAACTACCATGTCAACACTCGTTTTTATTATTTTCCCAATGTGTCCTAGACACAGTTTTGGCAGTTTTTACTTGATTTTCAACTAGAAAATGATTATATTTGAGGTCAAGTCCTAAGCCTAATTTTTGCTACTCCTGACCGACCGGCACATATATGTGCCACTAGCCAAAATGATGTATACAACGTAAAAAAAAAGGATGTGGAATCAAATTAAACGTTTGCCTAAGGCTACAAAAAATGATATATAAATTGATTTGAACAAAGTTGTACTCTTGGGCTTACGGTAATGACCACACTACTTTGAGCTCGGTGGACTGTGAGAAGTGCCCCAACTCATACAATGGTGGTCTATTTTAATGTGACCTACCAGGCACATATATGTGCCGGTTGGTAGCGAACGTGTTAACTGAGTATTTAAATACCAATAATATTTTAACCAGACTCGCAGTATGGTATTCAGAAAAATATCTAGAAAACACTGCAGATGCACTTTTTTGTTTGAATAAAGATATCAACGAGGCTGTTAGTAGCAAACAGGCGTAGTCTGTGGTGGTGTTTCTGGATCTCGCAAAAAGCGTTTGATTCGGTAGATAGATAGGTCAAACTGTTAAGTAAATTAGAGTTAATTGGCGTTAAAGGAAATTCAGTTAAAATGGTTTACATCTTATATAGAAAAGATAGGAAGCAGTTTTGTTACAATTAATGGCCAGTCAAATTTGTAGGGGAAACCACCATAGATTACGGCGTCATTCAAGGGGAGTACGCTCGGGGCCCCACATTATTCCTCATATACGCGAATAACCTTGCTAAAATTAAAATAAATATAACGGGTAAGCTTTATCTCTTTGCCGATGATACAGCGATATTCTTTGATGGTAAGAGTTGGGAGGAAGTCAGAGGCAAGGCCACCAAAGATATTGAGTCTGTTATAAAATGGCTAGACCACAATCTACTCACACGTAATGTTCGAAAAAAACAAAATTCCTGCGATATCATTAAGAGACAGAGGAGACATTACCAATCCAAAACATTAAAATTGCATAGTTGTGGAAAGTTTCGACAACACAACGTGTAATTGTGAGAAATTGAAAGTGTGGAACGAGTTATAAATATCTGGGTGTTTTTTTTGTTGATCGCAAGCTAAGCTGGACAGAAAATATATAGATTATTTAAATAAAAAAACTTAGAAAATACTTATTTATGCATTTGGACAAATTAGTCACTTTTTAAATTTACAGGAAATTAGAATGACCTATTGCGCGTATGTACAGTCTATTTTAGAATAATGGATTGATAGCATATGGTGGAGCGTACAAATCAATTCTACAACCGTTATTAGTTACACAAAAGGCAATAGTTAAAGCAGCTCTAAGAGTAAATAGGCGATACTCTACAAATGCCGTTTTTGACAGCTTAAAAGTTTTTGACATACGGACAGTTATTGTTAGGAAATTGTTGATGCATATACACAAGCGATTTGACGAAATCTTCGACGAAATAAACCACGACTACAACACAAGAAATGCGGACAATGTTGGAATACGTGTTACCAAGACTTTCAAGGACTTACTCGACCACTAATCCGTTCATTATAGCCCACTATTTATACAGAAATATACCTGAGACCTACAGCACAACAACTTTTATACAAGCACGACATATAAAAAAGAAAATTAATACATGGTTACTGGAGGTTGGAAGGGACAGAACTGAACAAATTATAACATCAATCTATAGATAAAAAAACATTTATTGATAAACTTAACTTTCCGATCCTAACGTAGTACAAATGTGTTGTCTTTGTGCGATAGCGTGTGTCAGTGTGTGCGGTGTGTGAGTGTGCGTGCGTGCGTCGTGTGTGTGTGTGTGTGAGTGTGTGTGTGTACGCGCGCGGTGTTCGTAGAGTAGTGTGTATTGGGTGTATGTGAGTGTGAGTGATTGGGGAACGTGTCATTAGGTGGTGGGGTGGGGGGTGGGTAGGGTTGCAACTGCCATACGTCTTCTCCCATGTAACCCATACAAAATTCTGTAGTATATTCTTTTCGTAAATTATTAAAAAACTTAATCAATTGTTTAATTTTAATGTTAAATATTTTTACATTTATTTCTACAGAAATTTTTAATTATTTTGATAGATATCATTTTTTAGTTTGTTGTAATTAAGCTATAAAAGGTGTATAGAGTAACAATGCGGTACAGTACAAAGGACTCATTCTCAAAACACAAGTTCTTACTTAGTTTGGGAATTAATTTCTAAGTTTTTATCTTATAGAGATTTACAGCAACGTAACTAGTTATTGTGAGTAAATTCTATTCACTTAAGAAAATACATGTAAACTAAATGTAAATAATTTTGATGAAGAAATAAATACTTTTTGACTTTTTTTGACTTTGAATGTTCCAATAGTCAATTAAAAAAGGAAATGACTAGAATTTCTTGCCGGAAAGCAGTTATAGGAAGCAGGAAACCACCAGACGGTCATATATTGCTTAGAGTTACCTATTAGTGATCAGGGGCACTGACGTGATCTGGGCTTCAAATTTGGAACTACTCGAGTTTTTTTTTTTTCTAAAAGAGCAAGCAGCGCGAAGCGCTGCGCAGCGGGCAGGCATCGTGCGTGATCCTTTTTTTTTATTAAAAATTTCTGATAAATTTTTATTACATATTACAATATAATGTAGGTAATGTATGTAAAACAATTTTAAACACATAATTACATGCTGGAAAGCAAAGTAAACCAATATAATCCGCCCAATACAAAATCTCCGTAAAAATCTAGTAAAGGAATCTGTGTCATTCCTTTGGCCTGAATCAATTCAGTATAGACGAAGATCACGCACGATGCTTGCCCACTGCGCAGCGCTTCGCGCTGCTTGCTCTTTTAGAAAAAAAAATAACCTCGAGTAGTTCCAAATTTGAAGCCCAGATCACGTCAGTGCCCCCTGATCACTAATAGGTAATTCTCGCGGTTGCCTGCTCCCTATAAGTGCTTTCCAGCAAGAAATTCTAGTCATTTCCTTTTCTAATTGACTATTGGAACATTATATTGTAATATGAGTTGCCTGCTCCCTATAACTGCTTTCCGGCAAGAAATTCTAGTCATTACCTTTTCTAATTGACTATTGGAACATTATATTGTAATATGAGAAAAATCGAGGTTGACCCATATATTGCTTAGAATTACCGTGAGCAGAATAGTATTGTAAATAGTTTTCCAAATCATAAAATTATTTTTGATTCTGCTTATAGAGTGGCTAGGTTCGGGAGTAATATTGGGGGGTCTGCTATGCTGATCCATAAACCGTTTTATGAATCAGATCATTTCAATGTTGTGTTTACGGACAGTTACAATCTTCCTGAAATAAATTTTGCAACTAACACTGTAACGTTACTACCAATATACTTAAATTATAACAATTGGGATCATGAATTTAGAAAACTTTTTAAGTTGTAAATATATTAATAATTTAATTGTAATGAGGGATTTGAACGAAAGAATAGATGAGGAACAGGCTTTTTATGAGGGAGAATTAATAGGATCGGGCAATGCGTTTATTAATGATCACAGAGTTTCAAAAGATTTAATTTTAAATGAACGGGGTAAGCGTATTTTGACTTTGTTTGAAGATAATGGATTAGTTGTGCTAAATGGTCGGTCAATTGGCGACGAAGGGGGGATTTCACTTTTATAGGGCCGATGGGATCCTGTGTAATAGATTTAGCTGCTTGTTCAATTAATTGTGTAAATTTAGTCAGCGACTTTAAAGTTATTAGTCACATTGGTTCTGACCATTTGCCAATAGAGTTAAGTTTTAGGGGTGATTCTCCGGTCGTCGTGGTCGGGGAGGGGGATAGTGTGCTCCCTCTGTTACCAAAACTCAAATGGACGGACAGCGACAATAATTGAAGACTTGAAATAAATAACGGGCTAAGTGCCAAAAACTACGAAATGGTTTTTTTTTAAATATGTTTCTGAATGTAAAGCCCTACATACTTATATAACGGGGTAAGTGCCAAATGCATTGGAAGTAGTTTTAAAAAAATCCGATAGACTGCGCCATGGGCTATGTGCCACCCGCCTAACCTATATGACGGGCTAAGTGCCACTTCCAGTTTTAGTCAGCTTGCTGTTGTTTATTTACAAGGGCTAAAGTGAACTGTTTGAGGTTATGTTAGTGTTTTTCTATTGTAATAATAGTTGATCATTATAACTGTTACTATGGAGAACGTATTTGAAGAACATCATGTTCAAAAGAAAAACAGGAAGAAAGGAGAAGGTACAATCCAGCAGGAGATGAAATTACGAAGAAGTAAAGGATTGGCATACATAACTAAGAAGAAACAAATTGTTAGTGCTAAGGAAGAACCTAGTACTAGGGTAAGTGTTTTTTAATTGATTAATAGTTATTAAGGATAATAATATCATCGCTGTCGTGTATCAAAACTTTTTAAATCAAAAGGCATGGGTTTCAATACCATAGGAAATACGAAATGAACACAGGTTAGACATAGTTAAGAAATTTTGAAGGCTTGAAATATAGGGCTAAGTGGCTGACACTCAGTAATGTCAGCTACTAACACAGGTTTTATTTTACAGGCAATTTGCAAATGTAAGAACGAGTGTAAGACGATCAGTTCTGATTGGAAGTTGAAGCTCTTTACTGATTTTTACAACTTGGAGGATAATGTCAAACAAAACAACCTTCTCATGGGACTTCTAATTCTCATACCAGTAAAAAGAAGGCAACATGGTAACTACAAAAATGAGAAGGACAGTAAAAGGCAATGCACTATTTGCTTTACTCTACCAAATGAAGGAGGTGGTGTGTTCAGTGTTTGTAAACAAACTTTTTTGGATACATTCTCCATAAACAAGAGGCGAGTTGAAACATTAGTGAGTGCGAAAAAATTGGGCATGACCTCATACACTGAAAAAAGAGGTAATAAATTGAAAACAAGGAAATTCTCTCAAGAACATGAAATGCTTGTTGTTGGACACATAAACACTTTCCCACGTGATGAGAGCCATTACACAAGGAATAAAAGTTCGAGGAAATATCTTAGCCAGGATCTAAGCATAAAAAGAATGTATCTTGCATTCAAAGAACTCCACACTGACTCTCCGATAACTTATCGTTACTTTTTTTGTACTTTCAAGAAACATTTCCCAGACTTATCCTTCCGTCTTCCAAGAACAGACACATGCGACACATGTGATATTTTGAAAGCCCAGAGACAGGGCAGCCCTGGAAACAGAGAGTTACAATTTAAAATTGAAAATCATCATAGGAAAGCTGCAAAAGCTTTATCTGTAATGAAAGACGATTTAACCAACTCAAAAGATTCTAATCTTAAGCAGGGTCCCACACTATGCCGGGGGTAGGCCGGGCGGGCTGACCCGGGCGGCCTAAGCCGCGTTGATGTAGACGCCCCGGGCGGCTTTGCCGCGTTAAGCCGTGTCCACACTATGCCGCGGCTGGCTTTTGGCAATGCCGCGTTGGCAAAGCCAACGCGGCAAACCTAGATTTTGGCTTGTCGTCTACACGTGAGTTGGCATTCAGTCGCAAAATGTCTGACGAGGAGGATGTACTAGTTGCTTTAGGCGCGTTTGTAATTATCAATCACGAAAAATTGCGTAAACGACGGTTTTGGGTGCGTCCAAGCTTCAAAGTAGAAGAAAATACGGAACTAGTGAGTTGATGAAGGATTTGGTATTGGATGATGAAGACGAATTATATCTCGAGTACAGATATGGATGTGGTTTCAAAAACTTTTTTTCGAATGAAAAAGTAGTGACTTTGAAGATCTTCTAAATAAGATAGCTCGTATCATCCAGAAACGAGGACACGTCCTTCAGAAGTGCTATTCCTCCACATGAAACGCCTTGCAGTTACTCTGCGGTTTTTGGCAACGGGAGACTCTTACCACTCGTTAAGTTACACATTCAAGATTCAAAGCAAATAATATCAACCATCATCCCGACTGTTTGTGAAGCAATTGTCAGTTGTATTACAGGATTACATCAAGGTAAGAAAAAATTGTATATTAGAAAAAACCTTTATTTGGTAGACATTGCGTCTCAAGTTCCGAACAAAAACACTCTCCATTACAAATGAAAACCCTTATTTACTTAGTTAAAATGAGTATTAAGTTAATTACAATAACAAAAAATGAACAAAAGTCTTAACTCAAATTTGAATTTTGAAGAGATGAGGTGTAAAATTCTCTTTTATTTAAATTTGTAAAAATTATTATTACAGGTGCATCAATATATTGTCGATAGAGTCATTGTCCGTATGGGTTGATAGCGAGGAGCTTATGACTGAATCTGGAGAGTTTTGCCTGTGTGATTCCGTGAAAAGACAGCTGCTCACTACATGGGTTTGGATTGGGACAAGCTGGTGGCATCGGGACAGAAATCGGTTGTTGTACGTAGTTCGGTGTTGGGTAGAATGGCTGTGAGTAACTTCCGCCGATTGGGTTGCCATAGTCCGTACTTGCCCATTTCTGCTTCAAACAGAATATTACTAATAAGGTGTTTTGCAATTTTCTGAGCATTTGATGATGGGAGGTCTTTAATACGCAGTCCTACTTGCTCTCCAAAAGATTTGAACTGATCCATACCTTTATGCCGACCTTGGATACTTCTCATAATTGACAGAGCTTCTTCTGTAGCTGTAGTCTTTTTTTCTTTTGTGGGCCTCCGCCTGGGCCGATCAGACTGTTCCTTTGGCAAACTTACACGTTTTCGAGGCGTTTCTCCACTTGGTCCCCAGCAACTTGGTCCTGGTTGACAGTTTGCGATTGGTTTGCAGTATCTCCATCTTTATTTGTATGCTCGTCCTAAAAAAAAGGAAAAGATTAATGATTGGATAATGAATATTGCTATATTGTTGTCATTTTGTTTTCAGATGCCAAAAACAGAAGCAGAGTGGAAAGTTATTTCAAAAGAGTTCAATGATAAGTGGAATTTCCCAAACTGTGTGGGGGCCTTTGATGGGAAGCATATTGAGTTGCAAGCACCTATCCATAGTGGCACAGAATATTTCAACTACAAGGGGTTTTTCAGTATAGTTCTATTTGCGGTGGTAGATGCGCACTACAACTTTATCTACGCAAGTGGTTGGTTGTCAAGGAAGAATATCAGACGGAGGTGTGTTTAGTCACACAACATTCAGAGATTGTCTGAGGAACAACACAATGCATCTTCCTCCTCCTACTCCTCTTCCTGGAAGAACAGATAAAACACCGTATGTTTTTGTGGCCGATGATGCTTTTCCTTTATCGAAGCACATCATGAAACCATATCCAGGTATTCAAAAAAGGACTCTAAAGAAAGAGTGTTCAACTATCGGTTAAGTAGAGCACCGTTAGAGTTTCTGAGAATGCATTCGGCATAATATCCTCTGTGTACCGCATACTACAAAGACCTATGCTATTAAAAACCAGAATGGGCTACGCTGGTGGTGTTGGCAGTACTTTATCTGCACAACTACTTGAGGAAAAGTAATTCCAAATCAGTGCACAACCCCGTGGGAACATTCGACTCTGAGTGCTCAACTACAGGTGAGATCAATCCAGGACATTGGAGACAATCCCCTTCAAATCAAGCTTTGGTCAACATTCCTCGAACTTCAAGAAGAAGCACTGATGAGGCACAAGCCACTAGAAAAGAATTTGCAGACTTCTTCGCTTCCCCGGCTGGAAAATTATCCTTTCAACAAGACAAATAATTAGCCCTAACTATGTAATATGTGTTTGATATGAACGTAAAAATATAATTACTAATACTTACTGTGTCAATATATATTTACCTGCGTGATTGTGTCCGTCGTTTCGTTAGGTGTATTTCGATCCTGGAGAAATAGCATGTTGTTATAGCAAAACCATTTACTCTTGTACAACATCAGAATTTCCCGCACCAGACTTACTTGAGTCTCTCTCCTTTTTTATTTCACGTAAAAAAATGGCACACTAGGTTTTTAATTTTCTTTTCCACTACTGCTTTGTCAACACCAAAAACATCTGCTATTTCTTGAAGAGCATCTTGTTTCTTGTTTCTGTCTTTGTACCCTTTCAAGCGACAGTCCCACAGAACAGGTTTATCACGGTAGAGCTCAATAAGTTGACACACTTTATCGTTCGTCCACTCCATGACTGTACTCGGCACTGTCTCAGCCACAACTGAACCACGTGCATGCCGCGTGAAGCCAACGGTTGGCTCGTCCCCACTACCGGCTCTCACCGGCTTCCTTTGATGGAGACCGACACTAGAGCGATTTTCGTTGGCAAACCATTGGCTCAGCGGCATATGCCAACGGCCACGTCTACATTGCATTGGCTTTGCCAACGCGGCATTGCCAAAAAAGCCAACCGCGGCATAGTGTGGACACGGCTTTAGAAAATGCCGGCCCGGGCCGTGCCGATCCCAAACCCGCATAAAGTAGGTACAGATCAAAGGAAGCCGAGCCGAGCCGAACAAAAAGATAGAGTGGGGACGTGCCGAGCGGCTTCAGTTACAATTAAACCTCCGACCGAACTAGACGAATTATTTTATTTTTCGACTCAGTTTGTTTAAGTAGGGTTTTTTATTGTTCATTTTAAGTGATGGAGTGGAATGAACGAACAAGTTTTAGTGTTAATAGACTTTATATAGAGAACGTCGTCTTCTATGGGATAGTTCAGATTCCCAACATAAATTAAAAAACCAAAGACACGACAGTCTCACAGAGGATTGCTGTGTCTTTTGGAGTGGATAAAAATGAAATTGAGCGCAAATGGAAAAAATTTAACCAGCCATTTGTGGAGGGAAAAAAAGAAAGAAGCTGAAACGAAAAGAACAGGGAGTGGCGCTGATGAGCCGTACGTTAGTAAATGGTTCTCTTACCAACCGATGAATTTTTTGGGCGATAAAAATAAACCGAGGAATACTCAGGATAGCACACAAAGAAAAGAAGAGGTAAGTTTGTAATTTCTATTTATTTAATTTTTTTAACAACTATGCTAAAAACTAAGTTCACTTTCCAACATAATATGTTTTAATGGTTGTGTTGGAATGTCACTTCACCCTGTGGAGAAATAAAAAAAATCGGCAAATTCATCTCTTACTGATTGAGCCAAAGTTGTACTTCTTCTGGGGACTCCAGAAAGGGAACGTAAAGATGAAGAAGCATCACGCCTCCATAATCCTAACGTAACTTCCCCATCTTCCGTAGATTCGCTATCGAACATTCCTCTAGGGTTATAAAAACTGATTTTGAGGAGGTTTTGCGTAAAAAAATTATGTAGTAAACAGCAGCCAGAGTAACTTTCGTTGCAGCTTCAGGTTGTAATGCCATTGGAGATCGGAATCACGAAAGCAAGCAGACAGCACTCCAAAGGCATTTCTCAGAACTCTTCGAGCCCTGCTGAGTCTATAAACCAAATATCCTTTTCTTAGATCCTTTGTCATGTATTCCAGAGTACGGTTTCATAATATTTGGTGAAAGAGGGGAACGCGTCGTCTGCAACTAAACACAAATGGGGTTAGGGTTGTATCTCCTGGCAATGCCCGTGGGGGAGGTAAATGTAGAGAGTTTACTTCTAGAGCTTTCTTGAAAAATGTATTATTGAAAAACGCCTCCATCGAAGATTCTCCCTTGACAACCCACATTTACATATATAAAATTGTAATTGGCGTCCACCACAGCCATCAAAAAACTATGCTAAAAAAATCCCTTGTAGTTAAAAAAACTCAGAGCCTGAATGAAAAGGTGCTACTAAAGCGATATGTTTGCCGTCGATTAGCACCGATGCAGTTTGGAAAGTTCCACTTTTCCTCAAATACCTGGGCGATTTCATTCCACTCTGCTTCACTCTGAGGCATCTGAAAAAATGAAAGTAAAAGAAAAAATTAGTCATATTTTTTAGCGAATTTTTTCTTTGTATATTTATTTATTAGTGCACCTCAAAAAACCTCAAAAAATATAAAATAAGTCTATTAGTGCTTGTGAATAGTTTAATGCCCATCAAATGCAAATCATTAAGAAATATCCAGCAATAACAAAAAATGGAGTTGTCTCACTTTCAAAAATCAACGGCTCAAATTATGCACTAAAAGAAATGCACTTTTTCCGACAGCTAGCTGCCGGTACGCCTTTTTTTTAGTATTTATTTTAGTATTTATATTTTCAGGAAGATGGACCACAAGACAGTCAAGAAGAAGGCATTAACGATGACAGCCAAGTTGTTCATCCCCAAAATTCTGAAGACAAACAAGCATCAACGCTTTCCTTTCAGAGGTTGCCGGAACCAAAAAACCATTCAAAATCTCCAAAGGCACCAAAAAGCAAATCTGAAAGACGTCGATTAGTGGATAGTCCCGGTTCTTCCAATGCACTGGATGAGGCTCTGAACGTCGTGAGATCTCTTCAATCAAAAAGAGCGAACATCGATGATGAAATATTCATTGTACGGTGAACAGATAGCAATTAAAACTGAGAAAGCTTCCTTCGCCCCGAACCAGGTTAGTTGTGCAGAATAAGATCAACCAATTATTATTTGAAGCTGAAATGGGATATCTTGAACATCAGCATGGGTACAATGTGCCACAAGTTTAATACACGGCAAAACTCTGGACCGGCCAATCCAATGGTGCCTTCATTCCCCCAGACGCCCACTCAAACGCAACCACCATTCTTCACTGACAACATGACCAATTCAACATCTCAATGGTTTTCGACGTCTTGGATATTCCTCATTACCGTCGTCAATTTCATCGTATTCGCAATCGGCATCCCCGGCATCCACTAATTCAGAACTGTCCAATATGGACCCCTTCCCTCAATAGTTTTTAACTTTTGTACTCAATTATTTTAAATTATGTCAATAAAAGTACTGTTTTAAATTAATTTTGTTCAATTTTCCTTACCTTAATGTAGTCTTGAAGGGCCTCTACAATGGCGTCACAAACTTCAGGTACGATTTTAGAGATACATTGTTTGGAGATCTTCAAAACATACATTAGTGAGTGGTACGAATCACCAGTCGCAATGAAGCGCAGAGTGACAGCTAATCGTTCGCTTGCTGGATAGCATCTCTATAAGAGGTATTCTTTTTGATATTTTGGGTCCAACCTTGTTGAGTAGCATTTGAAAGTCCGATCGCTGCATTCGGAAAAAGTTGGTGAAACCAACGTCATTTCGGTATTCCAAATTCAACGGGTCTTCTTCATCCAACATTAAATCTTTCATTAATTCCCTAGCCCTGTACAGCTGCCGTCCTCTCCTAAGGCTCGGGCGAATCCAAAATCTTCTTTGACGTCTTTTTGGGCCCTGATTTAAAGCGAGTATCACCACAGCCATGGCTGACATAGCGACGTCATAGTCGGTAATCATTTTGAAAACACTAAAAAACACTTTAAGGACACTTTAAAAAAACTTCTAAAAAGTACTCTTCAACGAAGTCACCAGTCTGGGTGTTGAAACTATGTAGGTAGAAATAACCCGGTCGGTTTCGTTTTCGGTGTAGACGTCGGGCCGGCCCGAACGTACCCGCCCGGCTTAGGGCGCTCCTACACTGGAGCCGGTCCGCTCAGTCAGGTACGACCAACCCGGTTCCGATCAGACAGATCAGATTTGACCCTCCTACACTGCAGCCGGTATTTCAACCCGACAGAGGCAGAGAGATTGAGAAACTCAGTACTCTGTCAGCTCTCAAGAAGTGCGGATCGTGGCTTTAACACTTTGAAGTTTGTTTAAGTTTTGTTGTTGATTATTGTTTGAATTTTACAATGGACGAGGATTTAGCGGATTTTTTGTTGTTAGACAGGAATTTATTATTAAATTCAAACACGAGACAGTTTTGGGTACATGAGTTTAATGAAGATCACACCCAAAGTGAGTTGTATGTGACCTGTTTACCCTTACGTGATCATGCTGACAAATTCAAGAAATACTATCGAATGACTGTTGAAAACATATGACTACATACTGTCCCACATCAAGGGAGATTTACAGAAATGGTCCAACTTTAGAACTTGTATAGAAACCTGCCGAAAAGCTATCGATTCTCTTGAGGTTAAGTAAATAAACATAGTATTCAGGATTGAAAACATTTTTATTTTATCAAAATATAATTGTAAAATAATGTAAAATAAATATAACCCATGGAATCTAATGACTCTTAATGTTATTTGTATAACTAAGATTATAATGTATAATCTTAATGTTAATCTATTACAATACAATTTGAGCGCATGTATCAAATATTGTCTAACGTGAAGAGAATTATAATAATTAATCTAATTGTAAATATGTATGTAATAAATGAGAATAAAAGTTGTTACACCTATCAACAGGGTATATAAGTAAATACTAGCTAACAAACGGTCAAACATTTTTTAAGCAAAAGCTTAAACAATACTTATGTAAAAAAGAGAACTAATCATTAATGTTTCATCTGTTAATGTTTGTACTTAGAGATTCTCGAAGGTATTGGTGTAGGGAGGCGGTCTGTATTTGGTCATTAGGGGTAGGCCAGGTTTCAGTATGTGGTTGTAGTAGGCCTTGAAGTTGATGCATAGGGATTATTTAAGTTGTATCCTCCAAAATTCCCTGATTGTGGACTAGAAAGAGGAGTATTTACGGATTGGTATGGCCTGTTGCATCTTTCTTCTGCTTCGTCGCTCAGCGATGACGCTATTGAAGATTGAAGCTTTCAATTTCATTTTTCGAAGGTATGGTAGCTTCTTCAGTGCAGGCAGCAAACTTTTAAAAAACGATAAGTCTTCATCCTCTTCCTCCATTGAGCTGGATTTTTGGACAGCAAAACCGAGCTTTCCAGTAGCTGGACTTTCCTTTTTTTCCAAATTAAGAGCCTCGTTTTGTATTGTCGATCCTCGCTTTCTCTTTTGCCGAGGACGCTGAAACTCGTTGTTCACTGGAGTAGGACTAGGTGTGGACGTGTTATCGGATCGTTGAGCTCGTTCTACATTTGGTGACTCATCAGGTTCGTCGATATTTAGAGTAGACGTCTCATCATGTTCTGTTAAATCGGCATAATCCTCAGATTCTAGAAGAGTGTTGACAGGCGTATCAGAGACAGGGAGATTTTCCAGTTGTCACTCGTGGCTTCATTACAGGCAATAAGAAAGTTAAAGATTCAATGTAGGTCCATGTTGGTTTTGCTCCGGAACCAGATTTGTTTTCTTTTACTTTCTTCCTGAACGTATCTCTCCAAGTGCTCCCACGTCTTCCGTGCTTCGTCTCCTGAAATAATAATTTCCAGTTTGAAAACTATAACTTAGACAGCAATGCAATAAAAAAATACAATCTATCTGGCACAGTTAGTAGCGTTATTCCTTGTAAAGTTATATTTTAATACAAATCACAACTTATATAAAAAAATTAGCAGATAGTAGGTCTTTAGTTTTGAAAATAGGTTTTAAAACAAGTGAAGTTAATATTTATTCCTAATTTTAATCGATTTTTTGAGGTTGTATTATTGTTTCAGGTATCTATCAACAGGCATGTCCTTTGAAGCATTGAGCGAAACATTTCGCATGAGCAACTACACCGTCGGAAAAATAGTCGAGGAAGTTTGTGATTGCATGTGGGAAACAGCTTGCCCCAGTCCACTTACCAGTGCCTAATAAACAAAGATTTCTTGAAATTGCAGCAGAATTTAAGGAGAAATGGAACTTTCCCAACTGTGTAGGTTGTATAGACGGAAAACACGTGAGAATAAAATCTCCTGGGAAAAGCGGTACAATGTTTTTGAACTATAAGAAATTTTTTTCAGTTAACCTTCATGCAGTAGCCGACGCCAAGTGTAAATTCATATTCATAGATGTTGGAGCGTACGGAAAGCAAAGCGACGGGGGAGTTTTCGAAGCATCACCAAATATCCAAGTTTTTTGAAAATTTCTCAGAACATTTGCCTGCTCCCTCACCGATAGATACCAGCAGTGAAACACTCATTCCATATGTTCTGGTAGGCGACGATGCCTATCCATTAAAATCATACATAATGAAGCCATTCGGCCAACGAAATTTGAGTGAAGAAGAGCGCATATTTAATTATCGATTGTCAAGGTGCAGACGTTGTGTCGAGTGTGCATTTGGCATTTTAACTTCAAAATGGAAATTGCTCAGCAAAACCCATCGAAACAGAAGTAGGAAAGGCTGAGAAAATCATCAAATGTATGTGTCTTCTACAAAACATCATTATTGACAGAGATAATATTACCGTCAATCCAGGAGTTCTAGAAAAGGTCTACAGGAATACGTACAACATCACCAAAGGCCTAATCTAGGTACTACTCGACGGTATAATAGAGCAACTACCGCTGCGAAGGATGTCAGAAATTTTTACAAAGAGTACTTCAATGGCCTAGGAAGTGTTCCGTGGCAAGATGAGATGGTCTTCAATGTTAACAAGTAAACATTAGTAGGCTTACTGAAAAAAAAGTTTAAAAAATAATTATGTTTGACAAACATTTGCTTCCAAGAACTGTTTTACCATTATTACATATTTTTAGATATTGATTTGTAGTTTTTTTATACAATATTTTTAAATCGATTTATAACAATTTAAATTCAATGTTGTATTACAATGTTTCCTTTATTTATTTTGATCATTCTGACATTACTCCATCAACATATAACTGCAGTGGTATATACACCATCCAGGCCCCACCTTCGTGGATCCACAAATCACGCTGGGCACCCCTACCCCCATTTTGTCCCTACATACAATGTACAGCACTGCTAAGGTAAGATCTTTATAATAATGCAAATTTTTCTTGTTTGAAATTTTAGAAAATATACCAAAAATCCTAATAGGTTTAAGAGAACGGAATTCCGGAATTTTGTGAAGTTAACCAAATAACTGCGTTACCTTGTTTTTAAGGTATTTTAACTGAAATGACAAGTTGTCTACAGGATGTCACAAAAGAACTTGATAAGCTTTTTTGCTCAAGAGCTCAAAGCTCAAGTTTTGCAATTTGAGAGCAATAATTATAACTTGTTACGTAGGTAAATGATAAAACGAAAATGTATGAGAACTGTACAGTACTTACCTTGGACATTCAGTTCCTTGGCTACTTCTTCCCATAACTTTGATCGGAAGTCCGATTGTGATAAAACTTATCCCTTTGGTCCCATAATGTCGCTTTATCGCGCACTAACGAAATCAGTTTTCCTCTGTCTACCATTGCACAATATCTATTCTAAAACTTGACTACAAATTAAATAAACAGGAATGACACGGTCCTACATCGACTCTCGACTGGCCGACGACTCCGACACGGACGAAAAAAACAAACAGGTTTGGTTCTCGGCCGATCCGTCTTTAGCATCGCCCGACGCGTCCGTTTTACCGGGACGGCCCGCGGTGCCAGTGTAGGAGGGTACACTGCGCGTCTTGTGTTTGTTTACTTCAGACGCGAGCCGACCGAGCCGACCGTCAAATCGGGAGAAAAAACGGGTCCAGTGTAGGAGCGCCCTTAGCCCACCCGGGTCAGCCCGCCCGGCCTACCCCGGCATAGTGTGGACCCTGCTATAGATCTTGCACTGTATCTATGGATCTTCAGCAGGTGCTGTCACTGCCATGTTTAACACACAACAAAATGTATTATTCACGACAGTTATCCTGCTATAATTTATGTATTCATGTGGGTGACTCCAATACAGGAAATATGTTTTTATGGAATGAGTCAATAACAGGCAGAGGAAGTAACGAAATTGCTTCTTGTTTTTTGAAGTCCTTAAATAATGGAATAACCAACAAAAAGGTTCTCAATGTGTGGAGTGATAATTGTTTTGGACAAAACAAGAACAAAATGTTATTGTTCTTGTGGTACTATCTTATCTCTACAGAACAGTTTCATGAAATTAATCAAAAGTTCTTGGTACCGGGGCACTCTTTTATGAGCTGTGACAGGGACTTTGCGCTCATTGAAAAAAGGAAGCGTGTTGAAAAATGCGAAACACCAATGGATTTGGTTAGTTTGATAGCGAATGCAAACAGGCAAAACCCATATACAGTCACACTAATGGCTCCTGAAGATTTCTTTGACTTTAAATCCGCTGCTGAAAACACTTTGGATACTAAAAAGTTAGAAATATCCAAGGTACACTGGATTCAAGTATCTAAAGGCAACGTGAAAGTAAAAACAAGGAGGACATTGAATGAAATGGAAGCATGGAAAGAATGTAATGTGCTGAAGAAAAATGTGGAAATGGGACAAATTAAGGACAAGCTTTTCAACTTGAGTTGTAAGAACAGATTAACAGAAGATAAGAAAAAAGATTTGCGTCAATTATTACCATTTCTTAAAAATGAAAGCAAGATATTCTATGAAGAAATTTTGCAAATGTAATCAATGGCACATAGCCCATTAAATAGGTTTATGACATGGCACATAGCCCATTAAATAGGTTTATGACTTGGCACTTAGCCCATGTTACACTTTTGTATTTTTTAACTCTTAAATGATTCTAGATACATGTCTGATTTTTAGGTATATTGTGTATCTTGTACCCATGTAACTATAATAAAATTATAATCTCAATACTGTACGTAGTTATTTCACCCAACAGAAAAACTTGATTATCTCAAAACTTTGTTTTTGGCACTTAGCCCGTTATTTATTTCAAGTCTTCAATTATTTCATAGAGAATGTGAGTCAGCTGATTGCCACAGTCCCAGTATATGACAACATTCAAGAGAATGTTGGTAGCGTTGTTAACTGCATTACCAATTCTGCTCATTCACAATTAAGGCCAGGAGGTAATTTGTCTCACCTAAAACGGAAGCAGCCATGGTTTGATTTTAAGTGTTTGAATATAAGGAAACGTGTTTTTCGTCTTTTAAATTTATTTAGGAAGTCAAATTCTCCTGAGGTTAGCAACAATTACTTAGAGGAGTTAAAACGGTTTAAGATTATTTATAAAGAAAAAAATATGTCCTATATTAATAGCTTAGTACATAATTTAAATCAAGCATCAGACGCAAAGCAATACTGAATGGTAATTAATAGATTTAAGGTGAAAAATGAAAATAAAGTAGGAAACATTCTATCGAGTGAATGGGTGAGGCATTTTAAAACCTTATTAAATCCACCTGTGACTGGTCCCATTGTGGAACACCCACTGCCTTATTGTAGCGATAAGTCTCTTGATAAGGATTTTTCAAGGCAGGAATTAATTTTCGTATTGAGCAAGGTAAGGGTAAACAAAGCACCTGGTTACGACAGAGAACCCTATGAGTTTTCTAAGAATGCACCTGAATGTTTAATAAATAGAATGCTTCTAATAAGTATTTTTTTAAAAGGGCATAATTCCTGCTAGCTTTAAAAAATCTATTATATTCCCTCTTCATAAGAAGGGTGATATCAATGATGTCAAAAATTACAGAGGCTTGTCATTTATTGATTGTATTGCAAAAATATTTACTAATTTGCTGAATAATAGATTGTATAAATGGGTAAATAAGAAAAATAACGAGGGTCTCATGGAATAGGAGCGTATGAGCCATTTTTCCGATTTAGAGATTTTTGCTTATTTTTACTTCTTACATCAAGGCGCATATTCTGTCAAGTTTTTGTATGATTATCTTTTGTAGTTTATTTTTTATACCTAAAAAAACAACAGGCGTATTAACCAGATTGGTCATTTGGCATCATGGAAAAGAGGCGTATGTGCTTAAGTCTTCTGATTTCAGATAGCAGCATCATGGAACAAAGGCGTATGAACCAATTCATGTAACTATTTTCCAAAATAACTAAAAAAAGTTGTCTGCCTCGTAGTTTGAAGCAATCATAATAACTGGAAAAAAGACAACACTTTTAAAATAACACATAGCATTTTCATTTCCCATTTTTTACTCTGAGAAACAGCTGTAATTAGCAAACAATCAGCTGTTAATCCAGCACAGCTGAGGATTCCAGATTGTGTCATTATAAACCGGATGTTGTCAGTGTCAATAAACATTGTTTAAACTGGTGTAATTTTATTTACTAAAACAATAATAATTAAATATGGAATCTGAAATTGGCTGGGAGAATGAAGAGTTTTTTTAATGATCAGTTATTAGATAATCTGCAGACAATTGAAGAACAATACTACAGTAGTCAAGGTAAGCTGAAATAATAATGCATTTACCATTGTTCCATTATTTATTTGTAGGCTATTCTATGTTTTTGTTTTAATTTAGCAGTAGATGCCGAACTAAAACTGTTATAACATAACAACTATAATTATTTACCAAAGAAATAGCAGAAGTTAGGTTAGAAAGCCTAATTATTGTGCAAATACTGCAGTCACACCAGTAAATCTTAAAACATTGTTTTATTTTTAATGATTTGTTTATGATTTCATAAACCTTTTGTCCCAAACTATTTTTTTACTATCGGCTGTGTCACAAGTTTAGGTCAGATAAATATTTTACATTATGCAAGTTTTCAGATCCATCATTTCAGGATATTTCATTTCAGAACATCCATCAATAGGCCTACAGTTCCTCACACACACAACATAAATATTTTTAGAAGAGTATTGGCTGATGTATCTTATAAATTTTTATTCTTTTAGGGACATCAAGCAATGGCGATACTCCTAAACCCAGTATTACATGATAGGTGTTTGTTGATAGAAGATGGCTGTCAAAAAATTCAGACTTGCGTGACTAACTAAGGAGGCAAGCTGACATGGAGCGGTGATGATAGTTGTTATCGGACCTACTGCGCATCACTCTGAGTCGCTGCTAACTCTACAGCCTGGAGCAGAAAGTCCCACTAACTACTCTACTCCCGCCTGCCTACTCTACAGAACAGCTGATCCAGCCGTCACTGCGATGCGGAAGGATTACCTTGGCGCCTTCAATTCTGCACCAACCATTTATTGACTTACCTGCATAGAGTATGCTGTTCTGTATTTTCAGGAGTTAGTTCTAGTCATATAAATTCTGATATTAAAATTTTTGTTTTTATTGTTATGTAAAATGTATTATTGTGTTAGTGTAGGATGGTTAATGTTGGCTTTGTAAAACTACAATAATTTATTAATATATTTTAACTTGTTTCAGCTTACTGTGTGCTATTTATTATTGACTTGTTACAAATAATTTACTTGTACTGTATTTTATTCATATAATATATCTGTGCCAGCTGCGTAAAGAGTGTTAAGTCCAAAATTGGTCAAAATGAGTTATTGCTACACCCGCATGCAGAACAATGATATCTACGTTTGTGTATAGGGTGATAAGTCCAATTTCACATAATAAGCAGGTTATTCACTTGTGCGCCAATGGTATAAGTAAAAAGTGAAGAATATTGATTGTGTAAAGTGTGTTTAGTCCATGGTCACATTTTACTCAAACTATACTGCTTAAGGTCTATTTGTGTTTAGTGTGTTAAGTCCAAAGCAATTTGTGACTTAACGCACTATTCACTAATTTATTTATTAAGTTAACACACTTTACACGGTTTTAAAGCCTGATTTGACTACTGTAGTTTTCAGTAGTTGTATTGACCATACTCTGGAAAAACAAGCACATAATAATCATCATAACCTGATACTTTGTTGGTTAATGTGAAGTGTAGTGTACAAGTTAGTTTTACCATCATGTCATCAAGATCTAAGTGGATTTTGGAAATGTGTGGTGCAGGTAAAAAGCACAGATTTTTCTTCGGAAGATGAAAAAAGGGCGTATTTAAAAGAAAAAAATTCTTGAATATGCAGAGTTTGCATATGAATCTAAAAAGTTAGATAAAGAAAAATCAAAAGTTGACCATACCACTAAAACAGTGACATTTGATTTGCAGCAATGCCTGCCAACTCCTCTAGTTCACAATTCTGTGGCTTTCTATAAACGCCAACTTTGGACTTTCAACCTAACAGTCTACGACTGCACTGAAGGCTTAACTTACTGCTACCTTTGGCATGAAGGTATAGCTGGTAGAGGTGCCAATGAAGTGGGTTCATTTATCTATTCGTTCATTTCGGAAGCTACAAAACCTGATGGTGACATGTTTTGACAATGTACACAGATACATGTGGGGGCCAGAAACAAAAACACATACATAGCTGCTATGTGTATGGTGACCCTACAGAATTCGCCAGGACTAAATGAAATCAACCATAAATGTTTTATACCTGGGCATACGCACAAGGAGTGTGATACATCTCACGCTCTAATTGAAAAAACGTAAAAAAACCTTTCACAGAAACATTAACCACCCCCACGATTGGAGCCAGCTTATACGAAGTACTGGATCAAAGCATCCTTTTATTGTAATGAAGAACTTGAAGACTTTTTTGACTTTGCTAAGCTTTTCAAAAGTGATCTCCAGCAGCGCAAGCAAGATGTTGTAGGACACAGTTTCAATTGGAGGAATGTGCAGTGGTTGAAGTACCTAAAAAGTGAACCTGGAATCATTTTCTACAAAACTTCCTTGGACCCCAATCAATCATTTCAATGTATAAGTTTTTAAAAGGAGATGTAATGAAACCACTTTTTGCAATGACCCCTAGTCTACGTTACAAGGCCCAAAACCCTATCCCTGAAAACAAAAAGAAAGACCTCCTTGACCTATTACCTTTTATTTCACCTGTGTTTCACCAATTTTATAAAGACCTGAAGACTTCACAGGAAGCAAAGGATACCTATCCAGATGACATTCCAAATGAAGAAACTGAAGAGGCAGTACCATTAGTTGTAAAAAGGAGGAACGCACAAAATCCAAAAAGAAGAAAACATGTAATAAAACGAAAAGAAGTAAATATAAAAACAAAACCGCCAAAGGAAAGGGTTAATAGACATTTCAAAAAAATAATTGATTGTTAGAATATTAATAATTCACTGCTCTGTAAGATTAGAGAATTGTTAACTTTTTTACAGCTATTCCGAAACACAAAAAAATAAATTTTGTCAATTTACCAATATGTTTGCCAGAGTAAAACTTTAAGTGTTTGTATAAATATTTAATCTAGCCTTTGACTTAATTAAACAATATACTACTTAAAGTTTGTTTTTTTTTAACCCTACAAACAATTTAAATATTTAAAGACAGTGTAATAAAAGTGTACTGTTTCAAATCGCAGCTTTCTTCTAGTATAAAAATAAGTTAATGTCCATGCAATTAGTGTAAACCGTGTTAAGTCCAAGTCAAAAAAAGTTTTTACATTTTTTTCTAATAAAAGAAAATATTGTTACGTTATTTTGAAGTATAGTACCTTTTAAGGTAATACACCTTTTAAGGGTCTCTAAAACTGGGCTCAGTAATTTGGATTTAGCTTTGTGACGGGAGATTTTAATATTTTTTTTAATTTATGACTCAAGAACTTTGTTCTTACGTACTTTTTAAATAATTGTAATTTTTAATTTATTTATTTATGGATAGCTGCCTTTGTCCCCCATACGATATATATATATATATATATATATATATATATATATATATATATATAGGTAATACACAAACTAATATTTTAATGAAAATAGGAGGTCTGTAGGAGTAAAATGTCCACATACAATTAAAAAGTGTAGGTTTCAGATTTACTGAAAACTTTCAAACGTGAATATCTCAAAACTATGTTTTTTGACTTAACACTCTTTACGCAGCTGGCACAGATATTATATAGATGGTTTAATCATTATGGCGCCTTTGACTAGATCTCGTGAATTGCTTTCTCTAATTGATGGTTTGTTTTTCATTAATCAAGACACTATTGACTTAGCTTCGAGCTTGTATAGTGATCTGAAGGTGATGAGTGTTAATGTGGGGGAGGAACCAGTTGAAAAACTTATTCCGCACATCACGTCTCTTTTGAGCAAATTAAATGAAATATCCCAAGTTAATTCTGAGCTAAAGGCTGAAGTCGTATCCCTACAGGACAAACTAACATCTGCGGAAAAAACGGTGTATTGACCTTAACATTGGTTTTAAGGACAAATCACTAGTTTGCTGTGAGCTCGAGGAACAGTATGACACTGAAGTAAATAGCCTTACTGAACAGCTGACTGATTACAAATCCGAGAATGAGAGGCTCAGGAACCAGCTGGATAAAGCCCTCGATACAGATGCTCTGATTGCTGGTTATGAAGCAAAGCTAACCACCCTTACAGCCGAGAGAAAGAATCTTCTGACTACAATGGAGGTGCTGGAGGCGGACGTGAAGTGCCTCAGAGCGGAGCTGAGGCGTGCTGAGTCCCGAGCCAAGCAGAGACGGTCTTCAGCCGGAGATGATATTTTGTCGGAGATTTCCATGTCTGAGGCGATCTGCGGCCAGTCACCTCTGACTCCTGGACCTAGCAAGCAGAGCTGCAGCAGAGTGGACGACCCTGTCACCACACCTCCAGCGCCCCCACCTCCCCACACCACTGACCAGCCCATCCCCATTCGCAAAGAATTCAACACTGTCTTGATTGTAGGAGACTCTCACCTTAGACATTCAACCAAGGACTGTGCGATGAAGGGAGCGTTTGTGGAGTGTTGTCCGGGGGGGGAAATTGTAGACATTAAGAATGTGTTGTTAGGCTATGTAGGTGTAAGTTTGAATGTTATTTATTTACATGTAGGATGTAATAATCTTAAAAGAGGTTATCGGGGGGGTCCAGGCTACAACGGAGGCCACGGAAAGCGCGAGGCTCTTCACAGCATGGCGGAGCTGCTGTTTGTGGCTAAGACCCAATTTCCTGGAACCAAAGTTGTTCTAAACAGTGTCTTGATCCGGCGTGACATTGGGTATAGGGCCTTGTATGACTTCAACGCCCAACTTGAAGTCATGTGCATCAACTTTGGTGTTGAATTCGTCGAGGCCAATACCTGTGTCCGTCGTAGGGATCTCTCTCGTGATGGCGTCCATTTCAGCCGAAGTGGTGTGTCTCGTCTGGGTGATCTCTTTGTGGAGACCATCCGTAGTTTTCTGCAGTGTTCAGATTCCTCTCCAAGTGGCTGTAACGAGCAGGTCGTACCTACTGGCTTGGGTCCGGGCACTGAACGGGTTGACGGCAACCCCGAAGTTCACGGGGAAGCTGATGTCTCTCGGTGTTCGGGAAACTTGCCGGAGGGGGGGACGGGGGCCGTCTCAGAGTCGCGCACTTGAACATTAGATCGTTGAACACGGGTTTTGACGAACTGTGTAGTTTGGTGCTAGACTTTGACTATGACGTGTTCGCTGTTTCTGAGACTTAGTTGCATCCAGCCACGCCTTCAGACAACTATAACATGGCAGGGTATACTCTGCTGCGGAAGGATCGCGTCGTTGGTGTGCAGGGTCGGCGCTCTAGCCAAGTCGGTGGTGGTGTTGCCCTGTGCATCAGGGAGTGCATACCCTTCGACGTGCACTCTCTCAGTGAGGATGTCGACCCAGCTATAGAGACGCTATGTGTTGTACTGAGGGTGAAAGGATTGAGACTAGGTCTGTGTACAGTGTACAGGCCACCAACTGTGAGGTACTCCTACCTCGCTGATTTGTTTCATTCCCTCTTTGTGAACCTGGCTGTTCGTGTGAACTCTGTCATGTGTCTAGGCGACTTCAACATCGACCTTACGTTGAAAACCAGCAACGAAGCAATTTATTTGCGCCGTATATCAAAGGAAAACAATGCTATTCAAATTATTAACGAGCCCACTAGAGTGACTAGTACTAAAAATACATTGTTAGATCACATATTTGTGGACAGATCAGTTAAGATTGAAAGGAACGGCGTCATCGATGCTCCAAGTATTACAGACACAAGAGGGGTAAAGATCACAGACCACAAGCTAATATATTGTGATTTGATTTGCAAAAAAGAAAGGAAATCTGCTAAAATGGTAAAATACAGAAGTTTCTTAAAGTTTAACATTGATGAGGCTGTTAGAGACATATCCAGCATAGATTGGGAAGGTGTGATCCAGCTACAAAATGTAAATGAAATAGAAGAATTTATTACTAGGAATGTGACAGAAGTTTTTTGACAAGCAAGCTCCCATCGTATGCAAAAGAGTTACGAGAAAAAAAATCTCCGTGGATGAATGCCGATTTGGCGAAACTGACAAAAACTAAGAACCAAGCCAGAAACAAATACTTGAAGTCTAGAATGTGCGATGATTGGTCAAATTATAAAGCTCTAAGAAATTCAGTAAATAACTTAGTATGGAGAGCGAAGAAAGAATTTTTCTCTGAGAGACTCGCTTCAAATAAAGACCCAAAGGAGTTTTGGAAATATTTGAAACGGTGTGACGTTGTGGCCGAATGCACAGACAAAAATATACCACACCACTTGGATATCAATGATATGAACAGGTATTTTATTGAGTTGGGTTGTAGTATTGAGGCGAGTGAAGAACTCATTCATAGATTTGGAGAGGCCAGCAACAGAGAAAGAGAAAATATTTTTCAATTTTCACCTGTTAACGAGAACGAAGTAAGAGCTGCAATGAATAGCATTAAATCTAAAGCCGTTGGAGTTGATGAAATGTCCATAGATATGGTTAAAGCTGTGAGTCCTTATGCGCTTGGAGCTATAGCACATCTCGTAAATGTATCTCTGTCAACTGGAAACTTTCCTGAAAAATGGAAAAAAAAAAAAAGTATTGTCATACCACTTCCTAAGATTTCTGCCCCTAAAAGTGTCCAGACTTTAAGGCCTATTTCGATTTTACCGGCTATATCAAAGATTTTGGAGAAGATTGTAACTCAACAGGTTGTGGAGTTCATTGAAATAAACAAGATACTACCAAAAACTCAATCTGGTTTCAGGAAAAATCATAGTACTTGCTCGGCTTTGGTAAACCTATTTAGCGATTTGATAGACACAAAAGATGCAGGAAAATGCAGCTCATTAGTCTTGCTTGATTTTTCACAAGCCTTTGATGCGATCAATCACGAATTGCTGATAGCTAAGATGAAGTCCTACAGTTTTGGTGAAAATGTAATTGAATGGATGCAATCTTACATGAATCGAAGAAGCCAGGTGACAAGGCTGGGGAGTGAGACATCATCTCCACTTTTTAAGCAGCGAGGAGTGCCTCAGGGCAGTTGCCTTGGCCCAGTGTTGTTTAATTTGTACACCTCTGATTTTCCCAGTTGTGTGCAGAACTGCAAAGTACACCTGTATGCGGATGATTGCCAGCTGCACTTGTCTTATGACGCTTCCTCCGCTGAGGACCCTCTGTTTCGAATCAATGCTGACCTGGAAGAAATTTTCTCTTGGTCGACTGCAAATGGTTTCAAACTGAACGTAGACAAGTGTAGTGTTTTGCATATAGCACCACGTGATCTGGTGGAGACACTGAAGGAGAGAGGTGTGGGTGTTGTGCTCGGGGGTGCGAGTTTGCAAGTCTGCGACCAGGTGAAAACACTCGGTGTCGTGCTTGACAGCGAACTCTCATTCTCCGACCATGTCACGCATGCTACTCAACGCGCCTTAGGGCGACTGAGGGGTCTCTACAGATTTAGATCATTGCTTCCCGAGTCTGCTAAATTGCAGATCGTGTTGTCCTTGGTGCTCTCTGTATTCTACTACTGCTATCCGGCGTATGGGAACAGCATTTCAAGGGGTGATATTGCCAGAATTCAGCGAGTTCAAAACTCGGCTGTGCGCTTCGTGTTCTCACTCCGCAAATTCGAACACGTATCACCCCACCGTGAAGCTGCGAACATAATGCCTATGGACACAGTTTGTGGAGTACTGTCCTCATGTATGGTCCACAAGATCCTTACCATTGAGGAACCTCAGTACCTCAGGGAAAGACTACTGTATCGGGATCAAGTGTCACAGAGGGCCTCTCGACATGGAGGAAATCTTCATCTTCCAAGAGTAAATTTAGAGCTCGGAAGGAGGAGTTTCTCTTATTTCGGGCCAAAGGTGTACAATGACCTTCCCGATAGCCTAAAAGGTCTTGTAAATATTGTTAAATTTAAGAAAAGGGTTAAAGAAAGTTTTTGTACATAGGAACTAGCATAATAAGTGATCTGTTTTAAATGTAAATATTCCTATTATATGATTAGCTCTGTTAAGTTTAGTCTTTAGAATGTTTATGTAGTGACTTGAGTAATTCTGTAAAACAGTAATGTAACTGAGAAACGCTCCAATAAAAGGCATTTTTATTTATTTTATTTATTTATTCAAGACGCAGTGGAGATGGAACCGATGCCATTGTGCTCACACCATGATGCAGCAATCGATACATGTTTGATGCAAACAAGCGATGGAAAACGTAACTATGAACACCTTTTAATGGATTTGGACGAGGAGAATATGACTGAAGACCCTGATCTTGTTTTAAGCAGTGAATATTCAGACTCCAGTGAGTACCACCAATCTGAAATTAAAGGTAGGCCCACTAGACCATTAACCCTCCAAGCGTCCGCGCCGGAATTCCGGCGAATTAAACACGTGCGGAAAAAGGACCAACTCCTGAAATGAGCTAGCCACGTGTCTGGTAGGCCCTGATCGATATATCGTTGGAAAGGCCGTAAAATGCACGAGTATTTAGATACCCAATACGATAATTTTCTATTATAGGTATTTTGGCAACACTGACCCAAAAACTTTCTTCCCTTTTGTTGTGTGCCAGCTGGTTAGTCTCGAGCGGGTTCGCGCCTTTGTGTACGGTGCGTTAGTCTCGCGAGCGGGTCCGCCTTTGTGTACGGTGCGTTAGTCTCGAGCGGGTCGCCTTTGTGTACGGTGCGTTAGTCTCGAGCGGGTCGCCTTTGTGTACGGTGCGTTAGTCTCGAGCGGGTCGCCTTTGTGTACGGTGCGTTAGTCTCGAGCGGGTCGCCTTGTGTACGGTGCGTTAGTCTCGAGCGGGGTTCGCCTTTGTGTACGGTGCGTTAGTCTCGAGCGGGTCGCCTTTGTGTACGGTGCGTTAGTCTCGATCGGGAGGTTCGCCTTTGTGTACGGTGCGTTTTATAGTCTCGAGCGGGTCGCCTTTGTGTACGGTGCGTTAGTATCGAGCGGGTTTCGCCTTTGTTTACGGTGCGTTAGTCTCGAGCGGGTCGCCTTTGTTTTACGGTGCGTTACTGTGTTATTGTTTTGATGTTTAATTTAGTGCAATGGCAGAAGAGTTTTTTTTGTTTGGTAGATCAAGTGATTTGAGAGGAATTGATTCACGAAGAAGATGGGGCATTGATAGTGATTTAGAAGCTGAAGAATGGCCAGACAATGTATCACTACAAGACTACTCATCGGGCAGCGGCGAGGAATTACGAACCGGACCTTGACAACATTTACTTCATCAGACTCATGGTGATTCAGACAACGGCAGTAGAACTAATACCAATAACGGAAATACATCAATACCATTACCACCTCCACAAACAAGTGAATGGGTTAGGACTTACTCAACCGAAACCAGAATGTAATGTTGGAACATAGGTTTCAGGTTAGACAGCAGGAGGGTTAAAGAATGTGCCACCACGAAATAGTAAACCTATTGAGTACTTTTACTTATTTTTTACCAACGCTGTATGGAACCACATGTCAGACACACTAACTACTATGCCCAGAACAAAATTAAAAACAAAGAGAGATTCTGGAAACAATGCCAACGCATTCTAGATTTACAAGATGGGTTGATAGTTAACTGTGTCAGACATAAAAAGTTTTTCGCTTGTATTTTGAATACGGGTTTGATTAGACAGAATGGAATCTACAGCCTATTGGGGACACTAGGGCCTCACAGACAATACCTTTTTTCCATAAAGTAATGTCATACAATAAAATTCATGCTTATCTAACTCTATAACCTACATCTGACAATGGCGCCAAATCTCGTCGTGGACAACCCAATTATGATCCCTGGGTGGAAAATTAGATTTTTATTAGACCATCTAAATAAAAAATTCTTAAAGCCTACTTTACTGCTTATCAAAATGTTTGTATTGATGAATCCGTAGTGGGAATGAAAAACCGTTGTGTCTTCATACAATATATGCCCAATAAAAAAACATGTCCGCTACGGAATAAAAAAATTTGAAGTATGTGATAGCAAAAAACCAGTTTCATTTTACATTTTGAGCTTTATAGCGGTAGTGACTTTTTAAAAGGAAACCCGGCACCTTTTACTGAAAAGTTATATTAGAAATCATGCAAAAAGCAGGTTTGTTGGATAAGGGTCACCACTTATTCACAGATTAATTTTATACCAAAATCCCTCTTGCTGAGAATCTTTTGAACCGTTCAACTTTTTATCACTGGTACAATAAACAAAAGATCTAAATTTATTTGCAAACAAGGCATTGAACAGAAATAAAAAGCTAGAGAAAGTGTATATTTCAGAAAAGGTGAATTACTTTTTGTTGGATTTCGACAGACGTCTAACCCGAAAAAACCGGTTTTTCTTATTAGTACTGGCAGGGCATGCTGAAGATAAAATTATCAGAAGCAAAAAGGGCCAAGAAGGTGTCAAACCAGTTGTTATTACATTAATTACAACCAAGCTTTGGGGAGGAGTAGACAACTCTGACAAGTCCATTTATCATATATCTTGTACACGTCTACCCAAAAAGTGACTGGAAGAAACTCTTTCTAAATTTTATCAACATGGCTCTATTCAATGCATTTATTTTGTATGCAAATATAACAGTGACCAACTAATGGATAGAAGGAATTTTTATTGTAGACATCATTGAGACACTGGCAGGAAAAATGATACTGTTCTACCAATACCACAACCAGGTCCAGGAGGGTGATTACTTCTCACAAGCTAACTCACTTATCCAACAAGAATGATCGGATTTGCGTTCATTCTGCAACAAGAAAAGCACATATTGGTGCCCAGAGTGCAAACTGTGGCATCCACAAACATTGCTACCCTTATTTGGATCACTTTTGGAGGCCTTCTGCTAAAGGGAGGAAAAAGAAAGAGGCAAGCCTCCCCAGCTGCTCTTCGGACTAAGATTTTTCGAAGAAAAAAAAGAGTGTACCAAGTTCGGTTATATTGTAAATAGTGTTGTCAGTATATGGTTTTATGTAAATATTTAAAACATCTTCTTTTTCTACATTATTTATTGAACATAAATTTGCTATTTTGGATTTTTTTAATAACAATAAAAAAGTGATGTTTATCTAAAGTGAAAAAGTTGATAAATATTTTTTTTCTTTTTTAATTTTTTATTTATAAAGCTCTAAGTTTCAACACATATTTTTGGTGAGTAAATTATTTAATATTTCCTTACTAAGAATTTATTACTGATTACAATGGTATGCTATAGTGTATGATTATTTCCATATTTGTATTTTTTGCAAATTTTTATCTGAATGTCTGCCAAAAAACCGCTAAATGATGCTGGACGTTCAAGGTGGTTTATACGGGACGCTGGGAGGGTTAAAAAATATTTCCTCCATAAAAAAACCTTTGCAAGAAGTACAAAACAAAATCATAGAAAATGTCACTGAAATACCATGTGGACAGTTTGAAAAAACACCTCCTATACAAAATAAAGAGGATTTTAGACCGAATAATGTTGTGCAAGTTCAATTTAAACCTAAGCGTACTAGGCAAAAACGGAAAATAAGTGAAAACTGGGCTGACAACCAAAGAAAAATAAAACGCAATTCTGGACAAGAATATTTAACTCGTAAGGGGAAAAAGGTAGAAAAAAGAAGTATCAAGATGCCTTGCGATGATTAAAAATGTTTATATAACTGCAAAAAGTTTACTGAAGAAGACCGTAATAATAATTTTTCTGAGTTTTGGAAACTAGGAGATCTCAGGTTACAAAGAGAGACTTAGCTTCTCGTGAGGGGACGTTTCATTCCATCCGTATTCGATCAATATTGGTAACTTGTCGGCAAGTCTCAGAGTATTTAACGACAAAACACTATGCACAAAACACTAGTATGAATGCAAAAAAAGAATGAAAGCGGCGCCTATCTAACAAAACACTACACTACACTTATTCACTATTTAATCGCCTAGAATGCCCTTATTCTCGCAACGACCCGCAAATTCTAAAACGTTGCAACGTGCACGGCAAGGAAATAGTTTGCCTAACGCAACTATCTATTTTTGGTCCCAAAGCGATCAGATAAAGAAATCAGATGCCGGTAGAACTGCATTGGTATGCGATCTAGCGGATTTCATAGGAAACTCTTAAAACCCCGCGCTATCGTATTTTTATGGAAGAAAATTTGAATTTGTGTACTAAATAAAAGGTTGATTAAGTTTGTTATTTAGAATATGTTTAAAGTAAAGTAACTAGGTTGTGAAATCAAAGCAGGGGGGATAAACTATACAAATCAAACGAAGCGTGGGGCTCTACAGCCCCACGCAGGGCTGAGGTAATACTTAGGCATGGGTCTCTAGAGCCCTACGCCGGGTTTTTTAGAAAGAGTGCATGGGGCTCTCGAGCTCCACGTCGACGCGAAAGTGAAAATAACTCTACAAGCACCTGCTGCCATCTAGGATCAAATGCTGGAAGCTCAGAACTCCATTGCATTGTGGGTAGCAATGGCTGACAGTTGTTGTTGAGAGGTTAAGAGGTTTATTGTGTTTGCTTCATTTTATTATAAAGTTTAATAAGAGTTTGAGTACTTTTGTGCAGCTTTAGAAGCCATACAAATAACTTTTTCGGGTAAATTTTATATTCATCCTATTTCTAAAAGTAATTTATGTTATATCCAAGTGTTTCTAACAATATAACCTAACTTGTCATGTGATTGTTGAGGGTGGTCATTTACTGAATGCTTTTCTCAAAGATAATTGAGGTGGTCAACAACTGATTCAATTTACTTAACATTATTATTGTGTTATAAATGTATTTTCATAACAAACTTTGACACACAACAGTACAGCAGTTGTCCAGAAATATAAAATGAGGGGCATTTTAGTAGTTGACCACATGGTCAATTACTGAAACATGACGTGGTCAACTTTTAAAACACACCTTCTTTCAGAACCCAACCTAGGACTGTTTCTTTAACTGATATGGAAATTTATAAATGAAGACCACAGGGGAAAAACTTGGTAAGTCCATTTTTTCATTTTTTTCTTATTTTGTTGCCATGCAATAGAAGCAACTAAGTACTTTATTGGGGAAAAATCATATTGGGGAATAAGTTGATATGTCCACAGCAACAAGCATTTGAAAATGTAGTGTACAGGGGAAAAACTTGGTAAGTCCATGTGATACAGGGGAAGAATTATACAGATACAGGGGCTAGTCCAGAGAATATATTCTTTGTAGTGATGGCCAGCCTGATTTACTCCATCTGTGAAATGAAAAACAGTGTTGTCTTCTGGTTTATAGGTTATGTTTTAAGCTCTGATTTACACATGTGCTGTTTATAGGTTATTTTGTAGGCCTTATTTCACACGCACTCTCAATTATAGTGGTGTACTATTCGATTGTGATTTAAGTGTATTAAACATAATGACCAGTGATTGTGAGGATTCGGATAATCCTGTTATGGATATGAAAAGTAGTAAGAAAAGGAAGAGTTTTGGGAGAGTGAAAGATGTACAGAAGAAGATGAAGTTACAAAGTCTTGAAACAGGTGAACCTTGTTCTTGTACTAAAACATGTTTTGACTCCCTACCAGAAAATTGCAAAAAAAGACATTATTGTCAACATGAACAATATGAAAAGTAATGATGAAGTAAATATGTACTTGGCTGGCCTAATTTCATTAGTCCCAATTCAACGACGGAGGCCGAGGAAAAATGAAAATGAAGCAAGCTTCCGTGACTGCGCAGTTTGTTATCGTGTAAGAATTAAGCAAGAAGGCGTTGTGGAGGAAATTCAAGTTTGTAAACAGGCCTTTATTTCCTTACACGGTATTACCAGGGGAAAGGTAGAGATTCTGGTTTCAAAAATTTAAAAAAAAAATGGGGTGTCGCCTAGAGATTTAAGAGGGACTCACCAAAACAGACCTAAGAAATTGAAAGATGAAACTATTGCGGTAGTTAAGGAGCACATTAGTTCATTCAAAAGTAGGAACAGCCATTATAGTTTTAAAAAATCAGACAGGGTTTATTTAGATGTGAGCCTAAACATTCAAAAAATGTTTGACCTGTACAAACAAAAGTATCCAGAGCATGCAGTATCTTATGAAAGCTATAGAACGATATTTAATAATGACTTTAATATAAGCTTTGGATACCCCAGAACCGACACATGCTCAACTTGTGACAAATACACAGCAGAGACTCGGGCTTTAGATTTGAAACTGGGGTCAAATGAAACAGATCAAGGTGTGAGAGAGAAGCTTTTGAAAGAAAAGCGTGCTCTAGATGTTAGCCACGAGGTGCATTTAAGAAAGCAAGAGACTTTTTATGTCCGGAAGAAAAAAGCTAAGGATACCGCAATGCAATATGAGACAAAAGAAGCTATTAGTATGGACTTCGCCCGAAACTTTCCTTGCCCGAATATTAAAACAAATTATGTTTATTATAAGAGACAACTTTCTGTGTACATGTTCAATATACATGTTCTGTCAAATAGGGCCAGCTATTTTTACGTTTATCCAGAAACAGTGGGTAACAAAGGAGCAGATGAAGTTTGTTCATTCCTTTCTCATTTTGTCCTAAATTTTCTCCACCCATCAGTTAGAGAATTGGAAATATTTTGCGACTCATGTGGTGGGCAAAATAAAAACAATGTTGTAATCAAGCTTTGTCACTATCTAGTTCATACTGTGAAGAGATTGACTTCTATTAAGTTTACTTACCCAATACGGGGACATTCTTATCTAGAATGCGATAAGAATACTGCTCTAATAAACAAAAGAGCGAGGTGTGAAATTCCAGCAGACTGGTGCCATGAACTGGAATGTGCAAGAGTAAAATCATATCCATTTGAAGTGATAAATGTTGAGAAAATACCAGACATAATCAAAGGTTGGACGAATCATTTGGATTTAATCTATGAAAAATCTCTTTCCTTTGCAACTAGGCCGATGAGAGAACTATTGATTGACGAAACTCACACAGTTCTGATCAAAATTCGTAATAATTTCAATGGGGCTTGGGAAGAAGTTCCATTGAAACCCCCGTTCAAAAGAAAAGGAAAGCGAAACTTCAGTTTCCTTTAACAAAAAAACAAGCTGAAATCTTTGATCTAGAGGAGAAAAGGAAACGAATGGCTCGACTCATGAACAACCTTACTAATGGAGAGTTTCCTCTTCCAGAAATATCGTATGAAGGTAAGAGATATTAATAATATTTTAAGATAGTTACGTGACAATGATTATGACGTATTATCCAGCAAATATCTTGTTGTTCTGCATTTGTATGATTTTTGAATCCATACTCGATCTAGACTAACCATTAGGATAACAACAATTTTATAGATACACACAAGCGTTTATCCTCAGATAACCGTGTTATTTATGAATGTGTTTTTTAGGGCTTTTACCAATATCTGAAGAGAAGTTCAACGACATAAAAGCACTGAAGCAGTTTTGTGGGCCGGAAGCTAAAGCCTACTTTGACAGCCTACCTCACAAAACTTGAAGATAAGATTAATTGTAGCCTACAGTTTAATATTCTAATACATACATTTCAATGATATTAGTTTAATCCTCATTTAAATTTAAAATAATTAAAAAACACAACGGCTTTACTTATTTACATACCTATACTAAAGTGAAAATCTAAATTAAAGGGGAAAAACTTGATAAGTCCAGGACGTGATTTGGAAAAAGTTAAATAATTAGGATATATCAATAAAAAATTATAGTTATAGGTGAAATAAGAACATACAACTACATAAAGCTGTTAAATAAATAGTTCAAAAATTAAATATATCAATATTTTTAATGTTTTATGACTTTTAAAGTTAAAAAATGCTCTCCTGAAAAATTACCGAAATGTGACTTACCAAGTTCTTCCCCTGTGGTCTTCAAAATAATGTTGATCTTAAAATATCCATTAATTAAATAGAAATAAATCTGTATAGGTTATAATTTTTTTTTTCAGGGGAAATATTACTTTCAAGATGCCTGGAAACAAGAACACGTTTTTAAACTACAGTGAAGATGCTATGAAAGCTGCAGTTGAAGATGTTCGCTTGCACAAAACCTCTATTCGGACAGCTGCTAAGAAATTTTTAGGCCCAGAACTACATTGAAATATAAATTACAGGGTAAATCACCAATGGACAGACAAATGGGCCCTCCTTCCATTCTAACAAGCAAAGAAGAAGCTGAAATGAGCAGATTGTGAAGAGGTGAAAGCGCATACCCCTTTCAAAGATGGAAGACCAGGCAGGACGTGGATGATAGGGTTTCTTCGGAGAACGATACCATCAAAAAGGGTTTCTCAAAACCTAACCGTCTCGCGGGCAGCAGTCACAAGGGAAAACGTACTGAATTGGTTTTCAGAAGTAGAATCCTATATTTCTAAGAGCATGGTGATGATAGAATTTTGAAAGACCCATCTCGGTTATTTAACAGTGATGAGTTAGCATTTTTTCTAAATCCAAAAGGCCCCAAAGTGCTTGCTAAAAAGGAGATAAAACCGTTTATCAAAAAGTAAATGTCGATGAGAAGGAGTGTGTTACAGTGTTGGTAACTGCTAGTGCAAGTGGCTTAGTAGCTCCAACAACTTGTGTGTACAAATATAAGCGTATTCCTCAAGATATCCATGAAAATTTTCCGAAGGACTGGGGGCTAGGTAAAACAGATTCAGGATGGATGACATGTGAGGCATTTTTTGAATTCATTGCCGATATTTTTCATCCATGGCTGGTAGAAAACCAAATAACTTTTCCAGTTATTCTTTTCGTGGATGGCCATGCATCTCATTTATGTCTACAAACAAGTCAATTTTGTGAAAAAAATGGGATTATTTTGGTGGCTTTGTTGGCGAATGCCACCCACATTTTACAGCCTATGGATGTTGCTGTGTTCAGAAGCCTCAAAGAAGGATGGAGGAAAAAAGTTCATCAATGGAGGATGGACAACGTTATTCGAGGAGGTTCTCATCTTCTAAAAAAGAAAGATTTTGCAAAGTTACTGCAGGAAGTTATAGTTCAGAATATAACAGAATCTATGTTGTCCAACGGATTCAAGAAATGAGGATTGTACCCATGGAATCCACAAGCAGTTGAGGTACCAGGTCAAGGATCGCCCAAAGAACATGATGAAAGTAACTCAACCAAGCTGAAACCCCAATACTTAAGCGAGGTTTGAATTTTCTTAATAAAATGATAGGAAGAGAAAAGCTCAATATATCTGGGACATCATCCGATACATGGAGTGGAGATTTAGTGGACACTTCTTTGTTCAATTGGTGCAAGAGGGCAAAAATCGAGCTGGACAAACTTTCTCCAGAAACTGAGCCTTGTGTTGCTGGCGAAGATATTTGAAGAGGTGGATTCCAAAACGATCTAAGTAATTTTTTGTCGATTTTCTATTTTTAAGCTTACTGGTCGTATAAAGACGGTTTGCATGTTTGACTCGCACATTTATTCCAAAAGCTCCTTAGTCATATCTAAAAATCTGTATTAAAATCAATGTTTTTTTCCAAACCCGCCTAAGTCAGTTTATCACTCATCAGCTGGGCTCGGCTACATCACCTACTCTTGATCACAAAACATAATCTGCTATTCTTTCTTTTAAAATTATTTTTTGTTTCAGAATAACTGTTAACACTGAAAAAACTCCCACAAAAAAGGCCAGGAAAGTCATGAGCAACCCTCAAAAATGGAAATGTAATGTAAGGCAAAAAGCACATCAGGCGGGTAAGTCATATATTAGTCGAAGAGAAAAATCTGTTCCTCAAAAACAGATTATTGATTTTAAAAACTGCCTAGTAAACTGTAAATACAAGTGCCAACAAAAAATTACAAATGATGAACGCTTTGATATTTTCATTTATCATACTATTCTGTACCCTCAGCCTCAGACAAAAGACACTTTTTAATCAACACGACTCAGCGAACATTGACTGCTAGGCCAAAAAGGATGGAAGTAGCTGCAGATTCAGATAATGATTCTGCAGATGAACTGGAAACTAACTTAAATCACATAAAATCACGTAGAAAGTACACTTTTAAATATTTTTTTGAAGTTAAAGGTGAAAGAATCCAAGTATGCAAGCAATTTTACCTTGGAACTCTATCAATATCCCAAAAGCCTGTATACACAGCACATCTGACAAAAAATATTAACACAAACACTCCTTCAGTCGACTTACGGGGGAAAACTGAAAACAGTAGGCGAAAGCCTCAAGGCGACCCTGAATTTGCAAGAGCAGATATTAAGTCAATACCTACAATCGAGTCGCAATATTGTAGGGCAACGACGAAAAAGCTGTACCTAGGATCACATTTAAGTCTCCCCAAGATGTATGACATGTATAAACAAAAATGTTCAGAGAACAACATCGAACCTGTAAAACAATCTATGTATTGGAAAATGTTCAATACAGAATTCAATTTGTGTTTTCACATCCCCAAAAGCGACAGGTGTGACTTATGTGAAAAATATGGTGTGTCGAAAAAAACTAATACCTTATCAGCAGACTTAGAAAATGATTACCAACTTCACCTGAATCACAAAAAAGTTATGCGGGAAGCTAGAAAAGAATAAAAAGAGAAATCAACACACGTACTTTTGTTTGATTTACAAAATGTTATACTAACACCGCATGCTAACATAAGCTCTTTTTTTATTTAAGAAAGTTAAATATTTATAATCTTACTGCCTACTACTCAGTTACAAAGCAAACTTACTGTGCTGTATGTGCTGAGACTATGGCCGGCCGAGCTGGCAACGATATTGCAAGTGCGTTTAAGAAAATATTGTATGTCCTTAACAGTGAAAATGACTTAACCGATTTAGTGACTTGGTCGGACTCTTGTGTCCCCCAAAATAGAAACAGTTTGATTTCTTATCCTATCTTGGACTTCATGAGAGACAACTCAAATATATCAAGTATAGTGATGAAGTATTCCTTGCCTGGCCACTCCTGTGTGCAGGAAATTGATAACATTCATAGTCTGATAGAGAAAGTATTCAGGAAAAATGACTTTTATTCTCCAATAGGGCTAGTGAGGTTACTTAAACAGGTCAACGTTCATAATGCTTATAGGATTATTCAAATGAAGCCTGAAGACTTCAAAGATTATGGAAGTGTAGCCAAATTGCTAAACTAAAAAAGCTATACCCTATGCTTTAGTTTCAATAATTAAATTTACGAGATCATTTTGGCACAATTCACTTCAAAGCTAGCCATGATCCTAAATTGAGCCAGAAAACTGTCGCTCAATCAAATTCGAAGAAACACCGAAAAGAAGAGAATATAAGTTCTAGGATATAACAAATCCGAAGAAGTGTCGAATTAGCAATAGAAACTTGTGTTTATACAATTTTTATCACATATCTGTAAATAAAAAAGTGTATAAATAAATTAAATATAATTTCACCCCTTCCAAAACCATCTATGTAGATATAGAGTATTTTCCAAAAGTGCCACTTTTGGAAAAAAATGCTATTTTAAATATTGAATATTAATATATTCTACTGGGTTCAAAATCAAATATTTCATAAACAACACATTAAACTGTTATGTGATGTATACACATATGTTTCTTTCTTTATGTGGACAAACAAGCACATGACATTATAAAAATTGATTCCTGAAATATTAGCTTTTTGACCTAGCCGTTTTGGAATCCACCTCTTCATTTCTAATGTGTCGCTTAGGAATAATGCTTCAGAGTTTCTTGTTGATGGAGGAAATATTAAATGAAGTTTCTCTAACGAACACAAATGTCATTAGTGACTTTGAACCAATTGATTCAGACCCAGTTCAGTCTACGAGGAAAGAAGGTCTGCCACAAGCAACAGAGGCATCTACCAGTCGGATGAAAGCTGATGAGTTATCAACATACCTCAACCCGTGGGGAATGGCATCCTCATCGGCATCAGCCACTGTCCCAGATGGGATCGTGGGTGATGTACCATCCTCGTCTTGTGCTGCAACTTCTAAGGGAGTGGCAGGGCAAGGGGAGGAAGCCACCTTTCCTTGTCACTATTCCAGTGACAAGGGTAGAAAACCTTTTCCCCCTCTTAGTTTGGCCCTGAAATTGAGAGTACTACCTATCCCTTCCTTTCCTGATGGTCCCACCCCTACTTTACCAACAACCCCAGACTAAGGTGTTATGCGACCCGTGCTGAGAGTCTCGTGGCACTGGGGGTATATTCAGTGTCTACAACGGAGCCTTCTGGGAACCAGGGGACACCCAGTCGTTAATTACCCTTATCTTCCTAATCGGGTCACTGGGAAGATGGACCGCAAAAACCCGGTTCTCGTGGGATCAGAATGGAGAATGAACCAAACCAAAACAAAACCAAAACTGAAACTCAAGAGGTAAGCGAAACTCAACCAGAAGAGCTACCGATTGAACAACTAAGAGTGTCTGAGATGGACCCCAATGGAGGAAGACAGACTTCTCTTGTCAGAAGGCGAAGTTCGGCCGAAGAGCCAAAAAAGAAGCGGCTCTCGAGAGGCGAACTACGAAAGCGGAGGATAGAAGAGGCTATCGCTAGAGGTGAGCCGATAATCCCCCGGAAAGAAAGGCAGAAGAGGTGGGTAAGAGAAAAACCGAGCTCTGATGAAACCAAACAACGAAGCCGGTTCCTCAAAAGGGAACTTGGTTGTTGTTGGGGCCTCAGAGCAAGGGAAAAAACTCATTCCGCACCAGCTCCAAAAACAACAAACCCCAAGCTATTCAGGTGTGAAGAGGCAGCGATCGCAGCTGACACCTGAAAGAACAAGCAAAGGGAGGGGAGAAAAGAAGGAAGGGGCATGATGATGGAGGTGTCACTAAGAAGACACCCGAAACATATGCCGAAAGGATCTCTGTGGAGAAGCTGGCTATTGTCCGGCTCGAACACCCAGAAGTGAAGCTATCGACGGAAGAAGCCAACAACCTGAAGAAAGTGCTGGGCAAACGCGCCTTTAGGGCAAAAACGTTAGGATGTCCAGCTGTCATGTTGAAGGTGGAGCGATAGTGTCGGCTGTGTTAACACAGAAACAAAGGTGTGGCTAGAGAAGCAGGTCCAGGAGCTGAGTCCTTTCGAAGGGGTTCAGCTGAAAATGGGCCCAGCTAAAAGTCTGGTAAGGATGTTTAAAGTATCCACTTTTATCCCTAAGGACATCGAGGTGACAGCAAGCAAGAGCTGGCGTTGTTCGAAGCCCTCAAAAACCAGAATGACTTGACACGGATCTATGGACTGCTGTTGGAGGGAAATCTAGTACCAACGGCGAATTCCTGGTCCTTCATGTGGACGAAGACTCCCTGAAGAAGCTGAAGACTCTGGCGATGCGCCCATTTTTGGGCAGTGACAGGATCACCTTCAAGCTGCAGGGAGGTAATGATCAATAGTGGATGACAGCGGTGCTCCAGATAAACTTACACCACAGCAGAGCAGCTACGGCAACACTCTGCCAGAAGATCCTGGCTTGACGACGACATAGGCGTGGTCCTGATCCAAGAACCATGGACCATTGGCAGCCGTGTGATGGGGATGAGCACCGCTAAAAGGTAATTTGATATATGATTCTGGCAGTAACAACCCTAGAGCATGTATATATGGTCAGTAACAAAATCAAATCACTAAAAATGGCACAAATGTGTTCTAGAGACACAGCCGTGGACAGAGGTTCACTTGCAGACAGTGATGGCAACATCAGAATCCTGTTTGCATCAGTTTACCTCCATACGATTCTCCAGAACCACCGCCAACTGCGGAGATGAGGCGGTTTGTGGAGTTCGGGAAACCCTTACGCGGAGGCACCTGATTGTCGGTTGTGACGCGAATGCCCACCACAACCGCTTGGGGAGCAGCAACATCAACAATCGGGGTGAGTGCCTCTTGAATTTCATAGTAGAATCTAACTTAGTTATTATGAATCAAGGCTGTAAACCTACTTTTGTACAAAGAAGAGGTACAGGGGTAAGAGAAGAGGTCTTAGATATAACTCTGACTAGCAAACTTTATTGCAACTAAAGTTTTAAAACTGGAGTGTGCTTGATGAAGCATCTGCTTCAGATCATAAGTAATATCTCCTTTGACATGAGGTCGTATAAAATAAAGGAGACCTATAGAAACCCAAAGAAAACAGATTGGGTAGCTTTCAATGCAGAGCTAAAAAACAATCTAGTAAGGGAAAATGGGTATCAGGGGCAAGGGTCGAGGACATGGCGAACTCTTTGAAAAAACGCCATGATAGAATCGTACCACAAAGCCTGCCCCGTGATTGAGAAAAAACTCAAGGAAAAAAGCATGTTGGTGAACCAGGGGCTGGAAACCTTGAGGAAAAACCTTCGCAGAGCATATAATACATGCAAACGTGCAGGGAACTGGGATAGGTACTCTGCTGCTCTAACAGAGTACAATAAAGAGGTGAGAAGAGCTAAGAGAAACTCGTGGAGAGGAATTCTGTCAGAGTATTGATAAGGCTCCTGACTGCGCAAAACTCCAAAAAGTCCTAGCTCGAAGCCCCACAAATGCGGTGGGTACTATACTTAGGGAAGATGGGACTCACACCAAGGATCCTGAGGAGACTCTTCAGTGTTTACTGAATACACACTTCCCAGGATCGTTTCAAACCAGTGAAACAGTTGTTAGTGAATGGCGGCGAGAACCTAGAGATAGCTCGTCTAAGGTGGACTGGAACTGTGCAAAGACTGTCATCAACTACTTAGGGAATAAAACGGGCCTTGGAGTCTTTTAAGCCGTTCAAATCACCAGGTACCGATGGCATTTTTTTCCCGCTTTACTGCAGGAGAGTGGGACTTGGTGATACCCCTGCTCCTACGACTGTTTAGAACTAGTCTAGCGACAGGAGTCATACCCTCATCTTGGAGGACCTCTAGGGTTATATTTATCCCGAAGCCAGGGCAAACCCTCCTATGAGGTTGCAAAGGCTTATAGACCAATAAGCCTAACATCCTTCTTTGTCAAGACCATGGAGAAGGTTCTGGATAGGCATTTAAGGGACACAGTCCTCATCAATCGTCCCTTACATCCAAATCAACATGCCTATCAGAAAGGTAATCTTGTGAAACAGCCCTACACTGTCTGGTTGGCAAGATTGGAGCAAGCTATTGAACAAAAGGAAATAGCTTTAGCAGTGTTCCTGGACATAGAAGGAGCTTTTGATAATACGAGTACTCACTCTATAGTGCTAAGCTTACATCCAGGGGTACGGAGGAAACTGTTGTTAGGTGGATAAGTAACATGCTTAAGAGCAGAAGAGCACAGGCATCTCTGTGCGGAAATCACAAGAGAGGTCAAAAACGCAGCGAGGATGTCCACAAGGAGGTGTATTATCACCAAGCCTGTGGAACATAGTTGTGGATGACTTACTCTGGACCTCTGAATGAACAGGGTAATGTATGCTCAAGGCTATGCAGATGATGTTGTTTATACTCATAAGAGGTAAGCATATGGTAACGTGTCTGGAAATGATGCAGAGAGCACTGGCCATTGTGGAGCGAATGGTGTGAAGAAGAAGGACTTGTAGTAAATCCTTCGAAGACCGTCATGATACCATTTACAAGAAGAAGGAAACTGGAAATCAAACACAGCCATCCTATGTGGGGGCCAGATACAGTTAAGCAGGGAGTTCAAATATCTAGGTGTCAAACTGGATGATAAACTCACCTGGAATTGTCATATGGAATACATAATCAGACGATCTCAGACTACATTGATGATGGTGAGACGTGCAGTAGGATGCACATGGGGGCTTAGACCCGACATGTCACACTGGCTGTACACCAGAGTCATTAGGCCAATGATGGTGTATGGCTCAGTGGTATGGTGGCCAAAAGTCCAACAGGTGACCTGCCGCAAAAAACCTGTCAAAGGTACAGCGGTTGGCATGCTTGGGGACAACGGGTGCCATGAGAGGAACACCAACCGCTGCTATGGAAGTAGTGCTAAACCTCCCACCCCTAGACATATTCGTCATAGGAGAGGCTAGGATGCTGCCTACAGACTGAAGTGCAATGGGAACTGGCATTATCACCATGCTAGTAAGCACTCCAAGATCGTTGACATTCTCAAACTGGAATATTCCTAGAAATGATGTCTGACAGAATGGCAAAGGTTACGGACTGGGAAAAACCATTTCAAGTCAACATTGTTGAGAGGAAGGAAGTAATGGTCAAAAAGGTGAGCCTGACTACATGAAGAAGGCTCTAAACCTGGAACACGGACGGGTCAAAGACTCTGAAGGGTACTGGGGCAGGGGTCTGGGGAGCCAGACCGAGGGTTTAACTTAAGCTTTAGCCTAGGTAAACTGGCAACTGTCTTTCAGGCTGAAGTTACAGCCCTTGCAGAATGTGCAAGAGTTAATGTGGAAAGGGGCTACAAAGGCAAAAACATCTACATTAACTCGGACAGCAGGGCTGCTCTGCAGGCCTTGGCCAACCATGACTGTAATTCGAAGGCAGTCTGGGAATGCCACAAGGTCTTGAAATTGCTGGCGAAAACCAATAAAGTTATTCTAACTTGGGTGCCTGGACATAGAGGAATCACAGGAAATGAAGGGGCAGACGGTTGCGCTAACTTGGGAGCCAACCGTCTTCTTACCGGTCCTGAACCAACGTGTGGGGTCTCATATAACTTAGCACGTAGATCAGTTACCAAGTGGATGGCTAACAAACACCTACAACATTGGAGAAACACTGAGGGGAATGTACAGGCAAAGCGGATGCTCAAGGGACCATCAAGGAACATTGCAAGCAGATGCCCTTAGAATGAGTAGAACGGAGATCAGAAAGGTGACTGGTTTTATTACAGGTCATTGGATATTCCGAAAGTCACCTGAACAGAATAGGTATTCCAGTTCAGGAAACACTGTGCAGGAAATGTGGCGAGGCTGACGAAACAGCCAAGCACGTCATATTTGAATGTCCGGCATTACAGAGCAAACGCTCAAGATCCCTAGGTGTTCTTATGCATACGGAAGAGGGGTTGGAACAGGAAAGCATTGTTCAGAAGATCTCATGGTTTTGTAAAGGCCTGGGATTTGATACAGCTTAAACCTGGGAGAGGGTGCACAATAAGCCGGATGGCTGAGAGGCAACTACCAGGCCTAGGAAACCTGCCCTCTGTTAAAAAAAAAAAAAAAAAAAAAAAAAAAAAAAAAAAAAAAAAAAAAAAAAAAAAAAAAACATACCTCAATTCTTCAGCATTTCTTGCTGACGGAAATGATGTACGTGAAGATTCTATAATGGACATGGATGTCATTAGTGACTTAACACCCAAATGATCCACTTCAGACTGTGAGGAAAGAATGTATACCACAAACAACAGAGCCATCCAACAGTCTCTTTGATGAGTCATGTACACACCCTAAAGACATTCCTGGAACATCAAAAAATTCAAATATTTCATGTAGTAATGGAAACACTGCAGGTGCATCACAAGGGGGATTATAATAAAGCAGCATGTGCTTAAATACAATCCGTGTGTTTCGCATTATAGAAGAAAACATGCTCCTTTAAAAAGGTACCTGGCTGCCGAAGTAACAATTGTATCAATGTGCAATGATTTCATCAAAGAAAATCCCAGATTAAAATGTTCTTATGACAAGTATCGATCAGTCGTTAGTGATATGCACATTTCGTTTGCCAGATTAGGGCACGACGAATGCGAGAAATGCGAGATTCAAAAGAACCACAGTGTACACCACTTTAAAGAACCAGATAATTTATGTGATCAATGCAAATATTATCTTGCACACAAGGAAAAATATATCCAAGCGCGTACTTTGTACTAAACCCATGCCAAGAAGGCTAACAATGGTGAGTTGAATGATATTTCGGGAGAAAAGGTAGCATACTCAATGGACTTGCAAAAGGTCTTGATGCTTCCTATGGAACAATTTAAAGAAGCCATTTTCACTAAAATGATTGTGGTATTTAATGAATCATTTGTCCCTCTTGGTACACAAAATAAAAATGTCAAGCCAATTGCAGTGATTTGGCACGAAGGGTGCAGCGGGAAGAAGAAGGAAGACATCACAAGTGCTATGCACAGCTTCTTCCTTCAAAATAGAGACGCAAAGAACATTTTATTGTGGATAGACAATTGTGCAGCCCAAAATAAGAATTGGGGAATGTTTTCATACCTATCCTGGGTTGTAAACTCCACAGAAATTAAAGCTAAAACCATTGAATTGTATTATCTAGAAACTGGGCATACGTTTATGAGTGCAGATAATTTTCACCATCAAGTCACCAAAGAGCTGCGCAAAAAGGGGAAAGTCAACGACTTTGATGATTTCACAGAGGCAGTGCAAAACTCAAATTTAAGAAATGTCACTGTTTGTAAGCTGACTGAGCCCTCCGACTTTTTTGTCCCTTTCAACTTTAGTTCCCTTCATGTCATTGGCTAAACCGAACCAAGGCCATATTTAAGTGACATGGTTCAAGTTGTCTTCAAACGAGGATCACTGAATTTATTATACAAAAATTCTTTCAGTGATAAGGAGTTTATTAAACTGAAATATTTGAAGGTAAAGTACCTCAAACAGGGAAGCTTAAAAAAGCCTTCTACAACAACATCAACAAGAGGTATAAATAAATCGAAGAAAGAAGACATAAAAAAAACTAGTTCCACTAATGCCTGAAACTCGCCGACACTTTTGGAACAACCTAAAAGTAGCTGAAGTACCTGATCTTTTGACAGACATTAGTAATGATTAAACTGAGACTGAGAAACTCACTTTCAGAAGATTGATTGTGTGATTTAGTTCAAACAAAAAAATGAAAATGTGTTATAGTTTGTGCAATTTAACCGTAAGCTATATATTATTTCACGTAAGTTTTCTACCTCACAATAACGTTATTTAACTCAAACTTTTTTTGTTCTTTATTTTTATTAATATACATTGTTTTAACATTACAATGTGTAATTTAGTTGTATAATTTATTGTATAAGATGAATTTACCTCTCACAGTAAAGTTATCTCATTTTATTGTTGTCTTTTCCATTGTTCTGTATTTACATTAAAAATACTTTATTTAATTATTACAGTTTGTAGTTTAGCTGAACCATTAATTTTATATGTTGAATTACCTCTCGCAATAATTTTATTTAACTGTTACCTTTGTAATTGTTCTTTCTTTTCACTGATATTCATTGTTTTATTATTACAATGAGTAATTTTAATGCATAATTCATTTTGTCATTTTAATACCTCATAATAATCTTTTAACTGTTACCTGTTTAATTATTCTTTCATTTCATTGAAATAATAACAGTGTTTAATTGTGTGTATATTTTAAACTTCCTATTTTTTCAAGTTTTAGACCCATTATCTGTACTAAGACAAAAAGCAGTAACTGAAAGTTACTGCTTTTTTCCTTAGAATTCTTAACATTTGACCCAAACAAGGTACTAAGGAAAAAAGACGTAAATGCATTTACTGCTTTTTGGCCTAGTAAAACGAAAGTCTAGCATCAGTAACTGTTAATTATGTTTCATACGTATATAATATGAAAGAGTGAATATTTTATCACCTTAAAAAGAAAATAAGTTGTAACAAGAAGGGAAAAAATGCCGACAAAAAAATTATTAATTTATTATTTGATAAAAGTAAATTATCAAAATTTGAAGAAAAAGCGGTGATTGCCACAACTTTCAGTTTTGTCAGATACTGCCTTTTTCCTTAGGAAGGCAGTGTTTGTGACGTAGGACTTCTGTCGTCTGTGTGCCCACAGTCATAGCCTGTTATGCCTCTACCTACATCGACTGATAACAAAGCTGTACGTACTAGGGCCCAAAGTGCAAGTGAGATGCAGGCAATTGAAAGTAAATTTGACTTGATTCTTTCTGAGATATCCAAGATAAAATCAGACAACGCTGTTTTGAAAACTAACATTAACCTAATTAAGAATGATAATAAGGAATTCAAGGCAGATATATCAAAAACACTTGATTTTTTTCTGAATAAATTAATGATTTAAAGAGTGATCTATCAGAAAAAAAAACACTGTAACTGATCTTGGTAAGAGTAACGATGAGTTGAAAAGTGAAAACTATTTGTTAAAACAGGAAATGTCCAAATTAAAGAAAATATTTAACTCAAGTTCCCAATATACAAGAAGCAATTGCCTTGAAATTCAAGGCGTACCAGAAACGTCCACGAAGAATGTTATGGATTTAGTCGTGGCAGTTGCTAATGTACTTGGCTTCAGGTTAGAACCGTTAACGGTAGACGTGGCTCATCGACTGGCTCCTATACCTGGAGGATCTGGACCCCGAAATATAATTGTTAAATCTTGTTGCCTGTTCGACATGGAAGAAATTCGGCGCTTGGCTATTAGAAGAAAGGGCTTCTCAGCTTCCAACTTGGGGTTCATTAGTCAGGGAACTGTTTACGTTAATCTGTCAATGACCCGTGAAACGAGGATCCTGTGGACCAATACAAGAATGCTGAAAGACGAACTTCAATACAGATTTGCATGGATAACTTCAGCCGGCAAAATCTATCTACGGAAGTCTGATAAGCAGCACCCTATTCTAATTGAAGATCTGTCTAACCTTGAGCGGCTGAGATCAACTGCGGCCGGTGGACCAGCGGCGCGAGAGAATGGGGACACTGCACCTCTAACTTCCGACACCTCTTAGAGCAATGCAACCAACTACAGATACACTTCGAAGTCATGCATCCGTTCTTTCAACCTTCTCACACCTTCACACCTCCAGATATGAATTTTTGTTATTTATATGCATGTGAAGGAAACAGGATATTTCCGGACATTTGCCATCGTTCAGTGAAACAAGAGATCAGATTGCAGATCTCGAAACGTAGTGTTACTGATTTCTTGTTTCACTGAACGATGGCAAAATGTCCGGAAAAATCCTGTTTCCTTCACAATCCTTCCATCGTCAAAAATAACCTTCAAACAAAGTATATGCATGTATTATTACCATTACTTATTTACTTTTGGTTTTTGTATCCACTTGGGATTTTAAATTACTACTTGTGTACTTAATTTATTTGCTTGGAAATAGTATATATATCTTTTATATATATATATATATATATATATATATATATATATATAAGCTTTGTTAAATGCCTTCTAATAATATAAGTATTTATTACCAAAATGTTAGGAGTCTTAGGACCAAGATTCTGCCTTTTAGATTAGGATTAATAAATAATGATTATCAAATAGTAGCTATTACAGAAACTTGGCTTAAAGAATCAATAAGTAGTTCTGAACTTTTTGATGATAGTTATGTTGTTTATAGAAGGGACAGGTGTGGTTTAAATTCAATGGGTGGTGGTGTTTTGCTGGCTATTAAAAATAATATTAAATCATCTAGGCGTCACGCCTTGGACACAGAGGGTGAAAGTATTTTGATTCGTATAACGTTCTCAAAACAATTTTCAATTATTTTAGGAGTAGTTTATTTTCCTCCCAAACTCACAACTTTCTTTGTATAAGTCGTTTTTTTGAAAAATTGGAGATGTTTAGTTTTAGTAATGAAAAAGTTTTGATTTTGGGAGATTTTAATCTTCCAATAACTGGAATTTCGTGTAATTTAAATAATGGAGGAGAAATCTGTAAGCAATTACAATATTTTATGGAGTTATTTAATCTTAAACTTCAAAATGATATTTTGAATTGCACTGGTAGGACATTAGATTTAGTTTTAACAGATATTTCTGCATTAGAAGTGTTTGAGAATGACCCAATTGTTAAATTGAATAACTATCACCCAGCTTTAGAAATTGCTTTTGAAATTGAGCATGTTAAAGTAAATAAAGTATTAATTGTTATAGTAATAAATATAATTTTAAACAGGGCGATTATTTAAGTTTGTATCATTCAATCAAATGTTTGGAATGGGAAAATGTTATAAATAGTAGCAATCTAAGTGAATGTGTTAAATACTTTTATGAAGAGTTATATTCTAAACTTCGCTTGCATGTTCCTTTTAAAAAACAACATAGAAAATTTAAATACCCTATTTGGTTTTCGAACGCCACTATTAATATTATTAGAAAAAAAGAAAAAAATACGTAGGCAGTATAAAAAATTAGTACTAAAGAAGCTACATTATTTTGGTTTTTCTGGTAATGGAATCAAGCTTTTTTCTTCATTTTTATATAATAGAAGGCAGATTGTTAATTATAACGATTCTTTTTCTAGTGAGTTTATTGTAAAATCGGGTGTACCTCAAAGCTCCAACTTGGGACCTTTGTTGTTCATTTTGTTTATTAATGATATAGTTGATTGTGTAAAGAACAGTAAGGTCTTGTTGTATGCTGATGATATGAAAATATTTAGAGAAATACAAAATTTTGAAGATGGTGAGTTATTGCAGCAGGACCTAAATGGTCTTATTGCTTGGAGTCAAACAGGGTTAAAATTCAATGCAAAAAGTGTGTAGTAATGAGGTACACCAGAAAAACGCAAAACTTTGTTAATTTTTATTACAAAATGGGAAACACTATTTTAACTGCACATTTCAAAATTATAGATCCTGATGTTATTTTTTATGTTAAAATCTCTTTTTCTGATCATATTATTGAAATTTGTAAAGCTGCCTATAAAATATTTAGTTTTTTTTGTGTAGATCAAGTTGTATGTTTAAACAAATTTTCCACATTAAAATTGTTATATTCCATTTTGATAAGATCAGAGCTTGAGTTTGCTTATATGGTCTGGCATCCTTATTATGTATATTTAACTGAAATGGTTGAGCAAGTTCAAGTTAAATTTTTACGATTTTTATATTTTAACCCTAGATGGGTATCGCACGTAAATTTGATGTATAACCGGTTATTTTTGGCGCCCCACTCCTTTACCCCTCCACCGAGGCTCTCCTCCTTCCAGCAGTGCTCTTGGCAGTTGCCGTGTGACTGCTGCCCTGGTTAGATTGGAGCGCGTTTTCTTTGTGGCCCTACTAGCCGGTTTCTTGGAACCCGTACGTCAAACTTACGTGTCAATACCCTTTGTGTAGACTTCAGTAGACGTAACGTTTACGTGTCAATACCTTTATGAGATATGCAAATGTTTTGTAATATAAGTAAATAGTGTTGTTATAGGTTGTAATATTGAGTGTTTTTCAACAATGGCGGATCACTTGCTAACAGACGATGATATTTTGAATGCACTTAACGATCGGTCTGAAGCCGATGCCGAACGTGAGTGTCTGGAAGAAGAGGACAACGTCGAATATGATGAGCTTTCAGACGAGTATGACAGCGATGCGGATCCAGAGTACATTCCTGACGAAGAGGACTTACTTCGGCTAGAAAATGACAACATAGATGCAATCAGAGAAATCGAACATCTCCAGGAAGTTGAGCAACCAACTACCACTAGACCGAAAAAGCGACCTGGTCAATTGCGCAGGCATCTTTCTCCAACGGGTAGGCCTAATAGACAAACTCCTCCAAACTTAGGAACCCACACAGATATTACTGGATCTGTGCTTACAATGGACTCGGAAGACGGAATTGTGGTTTCAGAAAATGGGTTTCTTTAGGGTCTGAATGCGAAACATCAGTTGGGAAAACTCCAGCAAAAAATGTTGTTCACATACGACCCGGTCCTAGTCAACCTGCAAGGGAGAAGTATATTCCATCGGAATGCTTCAAATCATTTTTTAGCCCTAACCTTGTGGAACAAGTTCTTCAGCATACAAATGAAGAAATACAAAAACAAAAAAGAAATTACAATGAAAACAATACTGATGGCACAGTCAGAGATTTGTGCTTAGAAGAGCTGTATGCTTTGTTTGGTTTGATCATTTTAGCTGCTGCGCTAAAAGACAATAATTTAAGCACAAATATTATGTTTGATAATACATACTGTGGCGAGCGATATAAAGCCACTATGAGTGAGAGGCGTTTCAAATTTTTGATCAACTGTCTAAGATCTGACGATAGGGCTACTAGAGATGAGCGTAAAAAGACAGACAAGTTTGCTCCTATCAGAAACATTTGGCATATGCTGTTAGACAACTGTAGATCTCTGTACAAGCCCGGCACATATCTGGCTATAGATGAACAATTAGTCAGGTTCCGCGGGCGGTGTCCATTTAGAATGTATATGCCCTCCAAACCAAATAAGTATGGAATAAAAATCATTATGATTTGTGACAATTCGACTAAATACATGGTGGATGCCCGTATGTACTTAGGAAACGGATCAGTACCTGGAAATAGATCAGCAGCAGAGTTCTTCGTTGGAGAGTTAGTGACTTCGGTAGAAAATACCAACAGAAACATAACCATGGACAACTAGTTTACCAGTGTTTCACTTGTTCAAAAATTATTGTTTGAGAAGGGTTTGACAGTAGTAGGAAGAATAAAAAGAAACAAACCAGAATTTCCACCATAATTTTCTGACAAAAAGCGCAAGGTTGGTTCCTCAGTGTTTTTATTCAGAGATGAAATGACAGCAGTATCATACAAACCTAATGATAAGAAGGTAGTTACGTTGGTCTCATCAATGCATGATGATAATGCAATTCATGAAAATGGAAAACCAGAAATGATAATGGTTTATAATGCAACCAAAGGAGCAGTTGACACATTTGATCAAATGTGTGATCACATGAACTGCAACAAGAAAACCCAGCGATGGCCACTTTGCATTTTCTACAACATGATGAATATTGCTGTTGTCAACGTTTATGTAATATATGCGCACAACACCGTTAAACGTAGTGGAGGTACAGCTAAGCCCATGCCAAGACAAGAATTTATGTTCAAACTACACAAAGAGCTAACTAAACCTTGGCAAGAGGTTAGGTTGAACCAAAGATCATTGAAACGAACAATTCAAACAGTTCCATACCCGTACCAGATCAGCAAGGGCGACGGAAATATTGTTCTTTTTGTGACACAAAAAAGAAAAGAATGACAACCACCTACTGTGCTTGTGGGAATGCAATCTGTGGAGAGCACCAGAAGAAACTTTGCCCTGATTGTGGTTAGAGCGAGAGAATAAAACAACAAGAACATTTTTACGTTACAAACATTTCCTAAATGATAAAAGTAAACTTCTTTTTGATGTTATTCGATTGTTCAATATTATATTATTCAATTATTATTATATTATTCAATTATATGACTGTATGATATTTTCCATGAATTTTCTTTGAATTGCCTTACACTTGGGTAAAAATAAAACACAACAACTTGCAAGGTAAATATACCAAAAATATACATCTTTCACGAAATAATGTTTACAAACAGGTGTACAATAATAATGCCTTATTGCAACAATAATAGTTGGCACATTCAATATTCATTGCCTAAAAATTGAAGATTTCAATATTTAGAGATGAGTATAACATATTCAAAGGACTATATTTTGGCAATTAAAATCTTCTTAAAACGTTTTGAACATCTATTATATCTAAAAAACTATTAAAATAACTTTTTATTTTGTAATTATATAATAAAAAAAAAAAAATTAAATAAATACGTCAAATATACGTATCGATACCCTTAGCGCCATACTGTAACACGATACCTTTCTATCATTTGGACTTTACACTTTTCTCATTTCATACTCTGAATTATTGACCTTGTTTGAACTGGATTGTCTGCGCAGGCGCAGTGTTGTAGGGATGTTGGTGTTTCTGAAAAAGCTAGTGAGTGGTGTAGTTGACTGTAGTGAGCTGCTAGCTCGTATTAACTTTGCCGTCCTCCGACCCTCAGCCAGACAGAGGCCATTGTTTAGTCCTCACTATACTATTTCGGCTCTAGGTACTAATTCTTCCGTTAATGTAATGATGAAGCTACACAATGCTCTTCCTCGACATGTGGATCTGCTGTTATCGTCCTCGGCCTTCTTCAAACAACAGCTCAGTGACATTATTAATCAATCAATAGGCCTAATATATTTATTTATTGTTTTTTCATTGCATGTTGAATAATGTTATTTTACTGTTTTGTTCTCTTAAAGTATTTGTTGTTGTTTCAATTTATACATGTTTATTATTATTATTGAAGCGCTTTTTGAGTTGTCTTAATTGTCTTAAATAATTTTTCATAAGTCTGATTGTTGGTATTTAGTAAATACTCTCTAGTTTAGGATATACGTTTAGGGGGTGGGAAAATTAACTTGTATTTATTATAGTAAAGGTATTTAAATATTTAATTTATTTGTATATTGCTATTTATATGTACTATTTATTTTGGATATATTTTATTTTATTATTTGGTTGTTGTCAGTTGTTAAATGTTTATTTACACTGCTTGCTTGTTATCTAGCATATTGTTAATTTAAGATTAGTGCTACAATTTAATCTTATGTTTCTATCTGCTTTGTAGCAATACAAATTGTATAATAAATAAAAAAAATAATAAATATCGAGATAACTCAATCTCTGTGATTACATCTTGGTCCTGATGAGCTCCATGGGATTCGAGCAACGGGTAGTGGAAAACCGGGCTATCAGATAAGACAGCATGGGTACCCAAATCGGAGTCACGTATTAGTATAAAATGTTGAGGGTATTGCCAGGATCAGTGTGGGGCTAGACCTGACCACAGAGGGCGCTGGAAAGGACTATTTCCAGGGATGTGCCATTCTCCGGTATATACTATATGTGCTACGAAAACCTGAAGTCATACTTCTACCAAGATAAGAAAGTAACATTCTAGTTTAGCTTCCTGGCTGGAAGCACGTCTGCCACTATAATTGTTTGTATAACCACACCCTTTGATGTGCTGAAAACCCCCACCAAACACACATGCACGTGCATGTGTGCCCCATTCGCCTTAAAACACACCGACACGTAACAGTAACACTTTTTTCGACATTTAGATAAGATACACTTTTTAGTACGACTCTAGCCTACGCACAGGCTGCTTGCCCATGTAGGCTAATTTTCATTTTAGAACATATGTTAATATGTAATAAATAGTTTACTTAAATTATATAACCAACTCCTAATTATTATAATTAATTATTATTGTAATTATTCATCCAACTGAGGAGCAAACATTCAAAAGGTGATTTCTCACAAAAAATTGAAAAGTGAGTTTTTGGCTGATTGCTATTCTCTAAGTTGAATCTCACGAGATTCAATAATTAGTTTCAGTCAAAAAATGCTTTCTCCTATTAAAAATAAGTGTAGAAAACTGACATCTTAATCAAAAAGTGTTTCCTCCAAAGCCTATGTTCATTCAATTAGTGGTTTCTCCAGTGGACCAATCACAGCTGCTCACTTGTGTCACATGACCAGTTGTCATCTGTTATTATTTCCAGCAGATATTTGAGGTTATAGTGAATGTTTCAAGTCATGTTAGACTGTTTTCATAAGTTTTTGGATTAAGTTAATGTTGTTTTATTATAATTTTGAAAATAATGGAAGAAGTAGTGGATGGTGTGTTAGTGAGCATTGGAAATAGTGGGACACGCAAGAGACAGGCAAGTGGTGGCAAAAGGAAAGAAGCCAAAGGTAAGCGGTACTCTGCACCATCAGGTAGTAATGTTTACATCCCATGCTAACACTACACTGAGACTTTATCATGCTCTGATATTAGACTAAATGATGTAAAGAAACTGCGGGACAAACTTTATAAAGTACCAGAAAAACTTCGCCAAGATTCTATACTTTCTTCATTAGTCGTTACAAAGAACGTTAAACGACGTAGGCCTAACATGCCGAACCAAAACAAGTCTCTTTCAGCAGGCTCACAGCATGCCTTTTCAGCTAATTACTATATTCAAAGCGATGAAAAAAGAATTCCTGTTTGCAAGAAAAATTTTCTTGCTATCACCAAAGTAGGGAGAAAAAGGCTGGCCAATTTAGCGGTCTAGTTGACACACTGAACCTCAAAGTTTTATGTAGCAGCGTTCCAGTTTAGTGTTGTGAGTTTATTTTTATAAGTGAACCGCTAATAAAGAAACCTGCGCAGAAGCAAATATTTGAGCAGCACAGCGCAGGATGGGCCCCCCCCCCCCGGCGGGGGGAGAGTGGCGAGTGGGCGGAGCGTCTTCTTGTCAGCTGTTTAAATCTCGTCTTGCTCGCGCCATTTTGTTTATACTGAAGTTACTTACCTATTCTCTATCTGTATTGTTTTGTTGTGTGTAAGCCTATACAAGTGTCGCTTAGCTCGCGTGTACATATAGTCGATGGCGTCTACATCTAAATCGGCGTGTTTCTCGGGTCATCCACTTCACGGACAGGCTCGCGAAATTGTGTATAATGTCTACAAACATTTGAAAGACACAAAAGAACAGTGCAGTTTAAAATACAACGTAGTCGAGGCTGCAAGCAATGTGACTGGCGTCTCTGAGTCCTTTATTTAAAAAATAGCAGCTGAAAGAAAACGATCTCAAACAAGAGGAAGTTTGACTTTTTGCACTCCCAATAGCAAAAAAGTAAAAAAAAATAAAAAAATTCTTGTTGACGATTTTACCAAATGCATCATAAGAAGAAAAGTACATGGTTTTTATGCATTAAAAAAGATACCTCCTACAGTGGCTAAACTTAAAGCTCTGTTAGAGGAAGAGAATATCTTAAAGTGTGGTAAAGAATACTTAAGAAATTTATTGAAAAATATGGGATTCAAATGGCTTACAACTCAGTCAAAGCGAAAAATATTAACAGACTCATGTAGCAGGCTGGCGAGCAAACTATTTACGCGAAATTCAAAAAACTGAGACATGATAAGAAAAAAATAGTGTATGTAGACGAGACTTATATTAACAAGTCGCACGTTATCCGTAAGTGTTGGCAGTCTCAATTTGAAATTGGGATTACGAAAGACGTTGGGAAGGGTCCAAGACTTACAATAATTCACGCTGGAGGTGAAGCAGGGTTTGTTCCAAATGCCTTAAAAATATGGATGCCTACCAGTAATAAGAAGGGGCGGAAAAATCGATGTGTCTGAAGACTATCACGATGATATGGACTACACAAATTTTTTCAAGTGGGTCAATCAATGTCTCATTCCAAATCTCCCTGAAAAAAGTGTGGTTGTTATGGACAATGCAAGCTACCATAACAAGGAAGACGACAAAAAACCAAGCAGTGCGACGTTAAAGGCCGACATCCAAGACTGGCTCACCCGGCAAGGTAATGAATTCGCTCCGACTATGACAAAGACTCAATTGATAGTGTTAGTCAAATCTACTCCTGCGACAAAAAAATATTCTATTAATAAATGTTTTACTGATGCTGGACACACTGTAATTCGTCTGCCGCCCTATCATGCAGATCTGAGCCCAATTGAGTTAGTGTGTGGTGTTATTAAGGGCAGAGTCGCTGAACACTTTACTGAGTGCATGAAAGAACAAAAAGAGCTCTGCTATAAGTTATTTAGTGAGTACCCAGTTGCGAAATGGCGGAGGGGTTGCGAGCACGTCTATAAAATAGAAGATACGTATAGGCAGAGAGAATGTGTCATAGACGAAGCAGTGGATAAATTTATCATATCTGTTAACAACGACTCATCGAGTTCCGATGACGATGACGGCACTGATAGTGATGGACGAGGGGTTCTAACGTCTGAAAGTGACAGCGAAATAGCAGAAGTAAGTATTTGTTTTTTTATCATCAATATTAAGAATATCATGTGAGAATACTTATATTTTGACTAATATTTTCAAAATCGTTTTTGATTATTTTTAGGATAGGTAGAAATCGAAAGTAAATTATTGTTACTTTTATATATTAATTTTATTTAAGCATTGTATTAATCTTGTTGTTGTTGCATTTATCTTGTCGCTGTTGTATTTATCCTGTTATTGTTGACCTTTTCTTGTTATTCAATCATTTTGTTATTGATTTCCTTGTTATTGTCACTCAGTTATTCTTTATCTGTTATTGTTGTTCCAATTTTGTTAAATTATTTATAATTGTTTGTTTTGTTTGATTTTCAGATGTTATTCAAATATAGTATAGCATAGCCTCCACACAAGACCAGAGACATTTTAAGCTTTTAAGAATTGTGCCAACAATACTTTTTGCCACACGTGCTTTACAGCACTTTGCAACATTTGTACTGTACTGTGCTTTGTATTTTTTTCGAAATAAAGATGATTTGAACTGTGAACTATGAAAACACACACGCGCGCACACACACACACACACGCACACGTTCTACTGTTACTACTTTTTCATTGTAATTAAAAGACTACTCGAGTTTGCGCATTTTAGTTTTATATTACACATATGTGTGTTTATTTTTATTTATTATAACATTTATGGGTGCAGGGCCGATGTATTTAACGAGGGAGCTTGTATTTTGTTGTGAGATTAGCCACGCAGTGGCAGTGGCCAGTAGAGATGTGTCGTTCGGTCTTGTACCGTTCAATTCGAACGAGTCAGTCAGGTGAACGAGTGATCCGGATCGGAATGTTTCAAAAGACCCGTTCACTTTGAAAGTTTTGTTCAATTTGGCCTGGCAAACTGAATAAATTTGATACTTTTTTCCAAATCAGGTAAAATGAAATGAAAATGGTTTATTTTCTTAAAAATAGTACAATAAAACACATATACATATACACGTTTTGCAACAAATGTATGCAAATACATACAATGTCTGAAATCAATGTATGAGAGTGTAAAAAATACGGTATTTATACGTAGTTAATTATTTTCTTATTATAATAAACCATGTATTAATTCTATTTAATTCAATTAAAATTTGAAATAAGAAGAGTAGTATATCTGGGAAGAGCCTACATGGGCCTGTGCGTAGGCTCTGGTCGTGAATATTGGAACTCAAAACTATATAGAACAAATGATATGATATGTAAAAAATAGTAGTTTAGTAATTTTTGAGATTATTAAATGGTTTTAGAATTTATTTTAATTCGGCTGGATGGCAATGACAACAGTGACCACGCAGGCAATTGATGAGTCACATTGATAATGATACGTAACCGAGTATAAATCTAGTTTTGGCTGCATTGTCTTAATGAAGTTAGTTATGGTAATTATAGTGAAGGACAGACCGAATAACAATAAAAATAGCGAGGAAGGGTTAGAAGTTCAGCGATAACAAGGGACAATAAGTTCTATATACTTCTTCGCCATCTAACGATAGTAACCCATCCTTCACGCGTTTTTTAAACCAGTAAAGATTAGGTAATTGAAACACAGAAGCGAAGTTGTAACTCAAACACATGTTACGGTACAAAACTTGAGATATATAATACAAATTTGTTACGCTGAATGTTTTTTTTAAATATATTATAGAAACTGTAATGACGACTTGTTGCGAGTACCGTGTGTTATGAGTATAAGCTAAATTGACAAATTTCTTATAGTCATTAGTTCTTCCTCGAAGAAAATTAATTCTAAAGAATATGTTGTACTCTTAAATAACATGAGTTTTAGTATTGTTTTCTGTTCAAAAATTAATGGCTCAAGAATAGTTTTGAAATCAGCACCATTAATATCATAATATAATATCAAATGAAAGTTGGGATTGAACCAAAGCACAATAGGCCACTTTAATTTCCTTATCTGTGAGTACTTGTCAAAAAATGAATGTGTTTTGACACATTCACATTATGATGTGATTTTTTTTAAATACTTGCAGGTATTGAATCGTGCCCAAGAGCAGAATTTCCTCTCAAACTGGATACGTAACGTATAACCTCTTGTAAACAGTGCGTAAGTTAAAGGTCAAATGAAGCCTATAAGATCTGTCTTTGAAAAAAATTTGTATATTTGAGCCATTAGAGTTTGGCAAGTTCTGACCCACATTAGTAAAGAATTCATTAAATTCGTTAGCTACTTCAAGCTTAATTTTGTCATAGAATAATTTTGGTATTTGGCAAATATTTATTTAGGGAAGAAAACTTTGTTAATCCCTCTACCACTAAAATTAAGTAAAACCCCCCAAAAAATTTTAAAAATCCCCATTAGCTTGGTCGAATTTATCACAAAAATAATATTTTTTAGTTGCTTTAAATTTCTGCTTAAAATTTTTCCTGCAATTGACATAGCGGGTTTTAAGCTCCACATTAAATGTTTGCTTTTTCACTAATTTACGTAATTTATCTCTTTCTCTTATAGCATGGACTAAATCTGAAGTAATCAGATGGCATGGTTTAAGCTTTTTTGGACCTCGTTTTAAATTTATTCGACTATTGAAATTGTAATAATATTCTAAAGTTGTAATGCAAAAACATTAACATTAGTGCTGTCAAAAATTGATTGCCAATTATATCATTTAAAAGGTTATCATATGGTAACTCATGGTCGATATAGGTGCGATGTGCAGGGTCGATCTGAGAGGAGGCGTTCTGTGTAGTAATGTGCGTAATATTATTTTAATGACTCAGCCTGGGTATTATGAAAAGTGGTGGGAACTTAATCGATTAAATGTTTAAAATGTGTTGTTATTTATAAAAATAAATTATTTTCAAACAATGCAATGTGTCTGTTTGATGTTTAGTATTTTATTGAAAATTTTTTAGTAAAATATAATCTTATGATAAATCAAAGGCATATCAATCAACCAAGTCCATTGTTCATAAGTATTAACGTTTAAAATATTTAGTAATGTATATAGTAACATACAGTTAATTTTTTGTTAATCAGTTCTAATAATAATATATATTTACATTTACTAGATTCCTGAAAACAATACATTTCTTGTTATATATCTATCCATTCACTTTAAAATATTTTGTTTCTTCCTCTACCCGAACACTTTTTTGCATACGGATCCTTTCGTTCACTTGGCCTTCCCGTGGGGGGGGGGGGGTGGGGGGGGGGGGGGGTGGGGGGGGGGGGGGGTGGGGGGGGGGGGGGGTGGGGGGGGGGGGGGGTGGGGGGGGGGGGGGGTGGGGGAACTGGCCTAGATAAAAAAACTAAAATGTTTGTATGTGAACTTTGTGAAACTGTAACTAAAACATAATTTTATGTCCAATAAAGAATTTTTTTTCATTTTGGTTCAAAAAAGAGTGTTATGTCATTTTATCCTAACATGTGTGTCATTTTATCCTAGTATATTGTTAAAACTACATAGTTGCAAACCATTTTAAAATATTTAATAAAAATTTTTTTGGAGATATTTTAAAATTAAAAACAGATGTATAGTTCAAAAAAGATATATAAAATATGTTATTGCAAAGATCTTAGTAAAAACCTTTCAAAACAAAAATCTGTAGTGAAAAATCAAAATGGTATGTCATTTTAGACTGACCTCCCCTATCTAATCGAGTGTTATAAGTAAACCAATGGAACAATGCATGAACCTTCTCCTGTTACAAATTATTGATAACATACTAAACTGAGCTAATTGGGCAAATATAAAAAGTTGTAAGAACTATACTTGGAGCAAATTATCCGTCTTCAGTAACAATATATTGTCACGCATTGTAAATGAAATATAAACTGCACCTAATAAGATATTACCAGTTAGCTAATAGAACATTGTAAGAATTTATATCTGGAGCTAGTGGTTCCTTTCCTGTCACAACCTATTATTATGTACGATCTCTTAAGAGTATCATCGTGTACTACATCTAGTAAAATAATAATTTTTCGTTATAACCTATCTAACTATCAAAATAAATCCACTCGAGTCACTACGTATTATTAGTTACGACTTTAAGGATTAACGTCGTGTAATTTACCAATTGAGATTTTAACCAGTTAGTCAGTTAGAATGCTGTATGCCCTGCACCTGGCGCGAATGAATTCTCGCCTGTCCTCAATATAACATTCTTAGTGCTCTTAGGATTTAACATCGTGGACTACAACTACTAGTAACGTATTATTGCCTTGCTTCAAGTCATCTGTGTAGAGTAAAATAAATCTTCTGTCACGATAACCCTGTGTATAGCCCTATAAGGATTAAAATAGCTACTAGACCTAAAGGAATATTTTCAGTTACACCTATAACTATGTAACTAGAGCAAATAAATCCTGTCCTGGCACTATAACTTATTGCTAAGGGTTAAGTGTTAACATCGTGTACTGCACCTAATGGAATGTTATCAGTTAATTAATGGTACAATGTAAGCTTCGTACCTGGATCAATGAATCATCTCCTGTCACACTAAACGATTTATTGTTTAGCGCTCTAAGAAGTTAACAGCGTTTACTATCACTAGTGAGATGTCGATTAGAAATTGGGTCGATTTGTAAGAAATAAATCAATATAGAGTGTATCAATCTAGTGCTAGCGAAAAGTTTACTTATTTATCTATTAATTCAGGAATGACCTCTTCCATATATACCATAGCGTATACATTTTAAAATAGGCACAAAGAACCGACTCAAACCACCTTATCGTGATCACTATGCTGTACTTTGTATACAGTATACAGGAGCTGGGTCATAGTTGAGAAGCTATTTTTTGCAAGGAGTGTTTTATGTAAACAGTGCAGTGATGTGTTGTGATAGCCTGCAGCGGCACACGCCGCGCGAACATTTGTTATGTTGTACTTGTATACAGTATACAGGAGCTGGGTCATAGTTGAGAGTCTATTGTTTGTGAGGAGTGTTTTATGTAAACAGTACAGTGATGTGCTGGGATAGCCTAAGCAGCACACGCCGCGCGAACATCGTTATGCTGTACTTGTATACAGTATACAGGAGCTGGGTCATAGTTGAGAACTATTGTTTGTTCAGGAGTGTTTTATGTCAACAGTGCAGTGATGTGCTGGGATAGCCTGCAGCAGCACACGCCGCGCGAAACATCGTTATGCTGTACTTGTATACAGTATACAGGAGCTGGGTCATACTTGAGAACTATTGTTTGTGAGGAGTGTTTTATGTAAACAGTACAGTGATGTGTTGGGATAGCCTGCAGCAGCACACGCCGCGCGAACATCGTTATGCTGTACTTGTATACAGTATACAGGAGCTGGGTCATACTTGAGAACTATTGTTTGTGAGGAGTGTTTTATGTAAACAGTACAGTGATGTGTTAGGATAGCCTGCAGCAGCACACGCCGCGCGAACATCGTTATGCTGTACTTGTATACAGTATACAGGAGCTGGGTCCATAGTTGAGAACTATTGTTTTGTGAGAGTGTTTTATGTAAAACAGTAACAGTGATGTGGTAGGATAGCCTGCAGCAGCACAAGCCGCGCGAACATCGTTATGCTGTACTTTGTATACAGTATACAGGAGCTGGGTTCATACTTGAGAACTATTGTTTGTGAGGAGTGTTTTTATGTAAACAGTACAGTGATGTGTTAGGGATAGCCTGCAGCAGCACACGCCGCGCGAACATCGTTATGCTGTACTTGTATACAGTATACAGGAGCTGGGTCATAGTTGAGAACTATTGTTTTGTGAGGAGTGTTTTATGTAAACAGTACAGTGATGTGTTGGGATGGTCTACAGCAGCACACGCCGCGCGAACATCGTTATGCTGTACTTGTATACAGTATACAGGAGCTGGGTCATAGTTGAGAACTATTGTTTGTGAGGAGTGTTTTATGTAAACAGTACAGTGATGTGTTAGGATAGCCTGCAGCAGCACACCGCCGCGCGAACATCGTTATGCTGTACTTGTATACAGTATACAGGAGCTGGGTCATAGTTGAGAACTATTGTTTGTGAGGAGTGTTTTATGTAAACAGTACAGTGATGTGTTAGGATAGCCTGCAGCAGCACACAAGCCGCGCGCGAAACATCCGTTATGTTGTACTTGTATACAGTAGTAGTATACTTTTGGCCGTTCCTGGGACAACGCACCCGAGACCGGTTTCTGGGACAAACCGTGTGAGACCGAATCTGGGACAGAAAATTGTTTAGAGAGCGACTAAGAGTGTGAGTATGGGTGGTCAGAACCGCGCCGCGCGAATCACCACGCATGTCATCGCTGTCCCGCCACCGCCACCGACGCGTTTTTATTTACCACAATTGTGAGTAATGTATGTGTTTGTGATTTACTGATCAGATCTAAATAGACGATGTTGTTTACATGGTTGTTTCTGGAGCAGTTGGTTGTTTTGTGTCTACAAGTGTGATTGTGATCTGTTGAATCTTTCGTAAACCGCTCCGAAGAGGTATGTAGTGTTTTTCTTGAGGTGATTGAGAATATTTTGTAGCCGTGTGGTACATTAGGGAAAAGGAAGTAGAGGATTGCTGTCTCCAAATGTTTGTGAGAGTGAAACATCATGATTGACAAGACTGTTGTTGACAATATTGCAGTGTATCTCGATGACATCAACGGCTCTGAGATTCGGTGGATTCGATGCAATTACATTTTCATTTTGAGTTGAAGTAAGACGATTCTTTTTGTAAGTTTGTTGCCATCATATTTTTCAAAACCTAAGAGATCACTAAAACGGTTTTATCCAAGTAGAATTTAATTGGAGAATTAATTGATATTTTTGTCATCCGTCTTTAAAGATCTTGAAATCGTCAGAATTTATACTAAGATTCAACGACTGTATGTAATCTCTGAAACTCTTTTTCAAGTTTTTCCAATGGTCCAGTAACCGCATTGAAGTAATCAGTGGTTTCGGAATGAAATGTATTTCCAAATCCCAAAAATAGACTTTTGCATGTTGCAAACAAGTTGTATATGTTGTTCTCAGAGTAAAAATCCAACAAGAGCCATATAATACTCTGCGTTTGGATCCAAGTGGATGGGGTGTTCTAGATGGAGAGTCAGTACAGACTCCAGTTTCCAGTTAGTTTGAGTAATGGCATGGTTGCAGTTTTTTATATACTTATAATTTCTATACAAGTTTTAGATGAAGTTGCTACCATCATGGAAGTCTTCAAAACCTCTTTCCATATATTTTTTATTTCGTTGTTGAATTTTTTCTGCATGATGTATATCTTTGCCTTCTAATTCACTCAATTGAACTTTGACAACCACATCATATGGCTCCACTGCTTTGCTCCACTTGACCAATTCTCTGGTGGTTTTTTCAGTAGGAAGCTGCCCCATATCTTTTCCACCATTTACTGTACTAGTGGGGGACAATCTCGATCGCATTTATTATTTTTTCCGATTTTACCAAATGCGATTCCAATAATTTCTTGACTTCGGATAAATCTTGTGAGACTTTTGATACATCACTTGCAAGCTCAATTATCTCGTCAGGAGAAGGGTCTGAATTGGGTTTGAGTTGGTATTGATCCAATTTCAATTTCTTAACCAAATCTGTTTGAAAATAAAACCACGGTTTCCATGCATTTTTATTGTTTTCTTATACTACGAAGAATATGTTCCCAGTCCTCACCAGCTGAATCTCGTCGTAGAACCTCCAGGCACAGATGTCCACAGATAGGAGGATCGTCAAACCCCTGAATACGCTCTGAATTATAAACCAACCCTTTTTGGCCCCAAGTACCTGACTACTTCTATTGGAGGATTGACATCGCCATATGAATCAAAATAGAATTTCTTTTCACCACGTTTCACATAAAACACGTCCAGTGAGTACCACCAGATGAAAGGTCACCAAGATTTACAAATACCACGTTCGATATTTGTAGGTTTGTCTGGAAGTAACTGTCGCATGAAAACACCTTCTAAACTCATTAATGTTTAATATACCTGCTAATTTTTCTATTTCACCAAGAGACAGCGGGAAGATCTCTTTTTTTTTATTCACAGACAACAATGGCATCAAGCTTCCGACCAATACGTCGTTTCAAACCCTCTACCCGTAGGATCTTTTTTCAATAATGGTGTCTAACTCCTCATCGACTAAACTCTTTAACCAAGGTATAAATTTTTCTCTCAGTAAAGGAGCCACCTTTCTTCTTATTAATGGAGAGATGAAACGTTTACCTCCAGGAACTGACGAATCCACCATTTCCATAATTTCCTTCAAAAACCCTCCTTGTTTATTAGATACGAGTTGGTTGTAACTTAGAAGCAATTGTAAACCTTTTTTGTTCTTAACGGCTCTAGAAACGGCTTTGTGTTGCTCTCCAGAAAGAAGTATACGATCACTTTCCGTGAGACAGCTGTTCATTAGATAATCTGATTACTGTAGGTTTCCGTCTTTTGTACGCTGTACGAAGTTTACGTTTTTGAGCTTCGGATAGCCGAACTGTATAATTATGCTTACTTTCCATTCTATACGCTTTCTTATATACAAAAACACTTACATGAAAAACAATAATTGCCGCCCGCCTACTAATGAAAAAAAAAAACATTTTTTATTTTACTTTTTTTGTTTTCTTGTTGTTTTCTTTAGTTTTTTTTTACAGGAATTTGATTATGTTTCGAGTAATGTCATATGAGAAATGTGCCTCAGATACAACGACAACATATGCTGTGGTGCCGCTGCTCCCCTGTGGAGATGCAATAGCTTTTACAAAATCTAATTCAATCTGAATGTCACTTCGAGATCTGTCTGTTGTTGGTTGATGTAGATGTGTGTCAATTACAACCAAAGGTGAGTTATCAATAAATTCTTTCAGGTTTTACTAACACGTTATTGTCTCCGAAGTTTATTTTTCGGAACCCTAGGTACTGATCGTACATGATCCTGTATATACCATTAGTAATATCAAAATTCTGCAATTCCTGAGGGTACCTTTCTCCATTAATTTTCACAGACACATTTTTGATGTTGCAGCTGGCAAAATCTACTAGGATCTTTTGCCTGGGTGTTTGTTCTGTTTGTCTGAAGTGCGATTATAACAAATCTAGGATTGTACACATTTCTGTAAACACTTGTAATATCGAAGCTGAACGATGAACCGAACACCCCTCTTTTGTCGATGCATTGCCATTGAAAGAAGTTGTAGACTAAAGCATCCTTGTCACTCAGATGTTTCAAACCATCAATTAACTGGATTTTGGAAGTGCTGGTATAATCGACTATGGGGACTCGTAACACAAACGACTCTATCACAATTTTTTCCATCACCAGGATCCGTTGCTGTGGACCCTGCCCCTTTCCAGTTGAAACAACGCATCATTATCTTCATTCCTAGTAAATGTGATTTCAAAACCTCCCTTGTACATCGGGTAACGTAGGTGGTCAAAGAACCCTAATCCTAAATGCCCAAGTGTGCCGAGTGCCTCAAAACTTCCCACCTCCTGTAAACGATGATGAGAAACCACTACTTGAGAGTGTTTGTTTTTCAGTGTTACTGTAAACTAACAATCCCCTTTATAGTGCTGGTGATGCCGGGGAGTTCTACTGTGTCGATCAATGTATTGTGTTTTCCTCAGCTCTATTCTTGAAAACAACAAGGAAGGCCGCGAAGTTGTCTACCAGTTTTGACGGTAGAGTTTAGTTTGATAATCAGATCCATCAGATTTTTTGCACATACTTTCCTTGAATGTGGTACATTATGCGTGAATCATAAAATGCGTCTCCATGATCCAGTTTGAATGTTGTATTGTTGTTGGGTGCATTGAAGTTGAGCTCTGAAAACTGGCATTGCAGTTCTATACTCCACTGCACTTCTTGCTATACCGCTCGAAAATTCAATATATAGTTTTCTCCATCACTGGTTTTTACCACTTATCACTGTTCTATTATATCCTCTCTTATATATAGGGTAAAAAATATTTGCTTTCATTGTTTTATATATCTGATGGGTAGATACATCCTGAAGTTCCTAACCCCATACCGAGTTTACGTTTCAACCACATTCCTCCTGTTGTTGCTAGACCGACCATACGCTCATTCAAGTCAGCATCATCTGAGGTAACCCTCTCCCAAGCTTTCTTTTGTAATATTGTGTCCGCCTCCCACCTGTCTTCTGTGTTTTTATGATCCCTATACCATATATCATGCTTCTTACAAGCTTCATCGAGGGGATTAATTCCCTTATCTCCCCTAGCAAGTCTCTTGTCAAGCTGGGTGCCGGGCCCACAGTAGTTGTACGTATCAAGATTCCAATTCTTGGGCGCATGTAACTCGAATGGTAACTTGTTAATGATGTCGTTCAAAAGCCCTTTACCTTTCTATAACATGTTCAGGCAAAACAGACAAACATCTGACTAGGTACTTCAACCCTTTAGGTGTAGCAATTAGGTCTTCCATTTCATCGTGAAGGAAATCAACTACAGACAGTTTTTCATTATGAAAGTTGTTGTTTCCAGCTTCTTCCTGCGCTTGAATGTAGTGTAACCTGTCAATGAGGTCTTTGAAGTTCTTTATGTACTTATATTCGACCGGACTTTCATTGTAAACCTTTAAACCCTGAACCAATTGTTGCCACTTTTCCATTCACCAACTCATCCCAAATAGGTTTTATCATATGTTTCCACTTTAAGTCCTTGACTTGATTTGGGACGATTACTTTTGGGATTGTTTCTTTGGAAAAGCGAGTTTGTCCTCACCAACATGTCCTTGTAAGAGTTCCAGTCTTCATCGGTGTACAGATCCTTCTCTACTATATTGTTTTTCGTCAACAATCTCCAAAGACCCTCAGTCCCTTTGTATTTCTTTTGAGAGCTGACTAATATAATGTCATCATAATCAAATGTAATCGGTTCGGAACCGATCATCGGCTGCTCTAGATTTTCATCGTACCAAATACCAAACTGTTTGTCGTTGGATTTTGGAAGGTATCGGTGTTACTAGAGAACCAAGTGTTACTACTTTAGAATCCATCAACTGTTTCATCGATTGCTCTTGAGGTTGTACTTCTGGCTCATCATCGTAATCTACATCCTCAAAACGTTCGACGATCTGATGCTTGAGGTTGAAATCTTACCAACTGTTTCATACGGTTTTGACTACGTATCTTTTGTGTTTCCAATTCTCTATGTTGTTGTTCCCTAATGGCTCTGGTGATTGGTTCGTACTTTTTCTCATTTTCACGAACATCTTCTAACTCTTTGAAATGGGTCTGAGCAAACTCACTTTGTAATTTCCGGTTTAACTCATCCAACTTTCTAGCTTTAGAAACAGTGAGCGGTCGATCATGTGTTATTGATATGTTACGATTGGCAGACGTCTCATTAGCATTTGATGATATAGTATTTTTGTTTGAGAAGTTTTTTAATTCATCCTGTTCAGCACGTTTGAACTTTGCAGCCAAGACAGTCTGAATTTTTTCAAGTCGCCTTGCTTCTTTTGCATCTAGTTTATTCGCCATGATGTATACTTATAGTAATAGACACAGAGTTATTCTTCAAATCTTTCAAGTCACGTTTACACTGGAACGTCAAATTTACGTTTATGAACGTTAAATTACGTTTATACTTGAACGTCAAATTACGTATATGAAACGTCAAATTACGTTTATGAACGTCAAATTACGTTTATGAACGTTAAATTAAGTTTATACTTGAACGTCAAATTACGTTTATGAACGTCAAATTACGTTTATACTTGAACGTAAAATTACGTTTATGAACGTTAAATTACGTTTATACTTGAAACGTCAAATTACGTTTATACTTGAACGTCAAATTACGTTTATACTTGAACGTCAAATTACGTTTATACTTGAACGTCAAATTACGTTTATACTTAAACGTCCAAATTACGTTTATACTTAAACGTCAAATTACGTTTTATACTGGTACGTTTGTACAGCGAAGTATTATTCAACACTTAGTTTCCTTTTTAAATTGCATATGTATTTCCTTTTTTGTGGTTTAGCTGTAGTATTAATAGATATGAATCCATGAGGTGTTTTTCCAGCACTCAAAACAGAGAGCCTCAAATTGGTTGAAAGTCATGTCAGAACCTACAAAGTCCTGGAACACTCTCTTTGTATAGTACTTGTTCATTGTAAACAAGACACAACAGATTAACATTGTTTCGTATGACCTGCATATCAACTCGACCATAGCTCTGACTCAGGTAGACACAAGAAATCCCTTTATGACGTCCTCTAATGAAATAGTCTTTGATTTTAATTTGCTCTTCTAGGAGGCAGTCATCAAATACCACAAGTGAGTTTGGTTTGCAGTCATCGATAGAAATGAGATCTTGACAGGACGAATAGAAAAACGCTATTTGTCTTCTAAGGTTTTTTTCTAATCTACTGTATTGTTCACGCAGATCTACATATGCAGGTTGTTCTATTGAACGACTGAACACGTATAGATTCTTGAACGGAACTCCATCTTTGTTGTAAATGAAATTCAATAACAAGTTCGTTTTTAACCACTCCCAGACGGTCCTACAATAAGACACCGTAACGGTCTAGGTAAAAATTGGTCTTCGAATTTATCTTTGCAATACACTTGAATTTCCATAGTATGTTCTCTTACATACATTTACAATTTAACAGTTTTCGCATATTCTATAATGACCCCATGCTAGGGTTCGGATATTGTCTTCGAGTACGAAAACGCTTGTCGTCCTTTGATGAAAGTACCACTTTATGGTGTTCTACGCTGTAGAGATTGTGTGCTTGACTCCGAATTGTATTCATCGTTTTGTAGTGCTCGATGTTACTAAAACAAACAGTCTTTAATAGTTGCTAAAGGTAATTTCATTTTCAACTACAGCTTTTTTCACACCCTTAGACCTCTTTATGAAATGGTTTGTCTTCTATATTGCTCGCATACATCTTGGATCGTAGTCCTACAAACTCTCGCATGATTCGACCATTAAGTTCATCTTTCATTTTACCCAGAACCTTTTTTGTTTACGTGGGAAAGCCCATATTGGTTGGGGTTGGGGTAGTCACTTGTATCAAATAATCCAATTAAATGTTTCATGTCTTCATAGAAGTTTTTCGTTTTGATGTCATATATCAGGGGAATCGGTAATCAGTGTACACCATTTTTATGTTAGATCCATACTTCTCTTTCATTACATTGTAGTGGAAATCATACATCAGTGTCTTTGATATGTCTAGAATACTCATACCTACGTAAATAGGTTTATTTAACAAAAGTTTTTTTCTTACTAAAATGTACAGCAACTAGGTTTTCTGTAAAGATGGTTCGACTCTTAAAGTTCGGTTTGCTAACCCATCTTTCCACTAATTTGGATTTAGTACCCAAACGGAATGTCCACACGATTTCTCATATTTTCCATAGTTTTTCCAAAAAACTGAGTTGTTTCATTAATTTGAAAAAGTCTTTCTCAAAATCATTTTTCGCCTTTGTACGCTCCATGGTATTCAGATTAATGTACGGTTGCAACCAATTGCTTTGACTGAAACTAAGAACTCTATGAACAAGTTTTAGTTTCATACCCAGACTCAAATAAAGCTTTTAAATTTTTGTAGTGTACGACATACTTTTCTTTGCTGTAGAGAGTTGTCAGAAGCTTTGCCATTTTCGATCCTGGTGGGACTCTACGTTCTGGAGCGAGAGGTAGATCAGAGTGTACGTCGTGTAGTTCTTCAGGATATTCCAAATCAACTTCTAATATGTAGCCTGTGGGTGAATCGTCACTAACTTTCATTACATCGATGTCTGTACTGCTCCACTGAAAGTTTTGCATATGGTAGTTTTACAGACATTGCCCACCCATACAGGTTGTTTGCATCCAAGTACATGAGGTAGTTATTTTGGTTTCGATTTGTCGTAGTCTTTCATGTAGGGATTGTTTGCCTTCGCATATCGATGAGAACACTGTGAAATACCACCACGAATACCCTTTTCAACCATGAGTACCATATCGATGTCAGTCAATAGAGACAGTTCGACTTTTGTAATTTTTAGCATTGCGTTCCAAGCCAACCCAGGTGCTGTGAAATACCATGCAGGATCTAATTTGTATGTATTGAGACATACATCCCTGAAGTTTTCCATAACATCTGCAAGCAGCAAGACATCGGTTTCGTTATATAGCATTGTATATTCTTTCATGTTCTGAATGTTAAAGGCGGTCCATACATCGCACGCATGTTTGTAATCTTCATTTGTTATGTGTTGTTTATTCAGTCTATTGTAAAATTCTTCTTGACTAGGTAGTGATGTTTCACTATATTTTTCTATACTGTCCATGTAGTCGTAAGGGTACACTCCTTTTCGTAGCAATAAATTGAGGTCCTTACCATTGTAATATGTTGAGATGTGTTTGAATTGAGATCTAGTCAGATTCTTTGCCAACCTATCGAGACTTTGTGACATGAACTTGAATGAATCGATGAATCGTAGTTCAATTCCACCTTCCACACTGACCGTAAAGGAAATGTACCGCTCCTCGTTGTTGGGTATCAATGATATGCGATTTTCGAACTTACCAAACTCTTTAATGAATAGGTGAGTGTCGTAACCTGCTAAATTATGAATGAAAACAGGAATATGAACCTAGGTTTTTTTGAAATTGATGTTACACTTGTTGTGAGCTGCTCCTCTAAACAAACCCGTCAAATGGTTATGGTCTCTAACACGATCATCACCAAGATAATTTCCACAGATATGACACGTAGTTGTAGATTCAAACATTTCCTGTTGCTCTTTTGTCATCAACTGCATGGGGACTATTGCTTCACTCTTGTAAAGTTCATTAATCCTTATCGACTCCTCAATCAATGATTTTACAAATACATGTGCAGCATCGTCTCCAAAGTATTTAATCGATGGTTTGGAAAAGCCGTCCTCTGACACCCCATACATACAGAAGGAAATGGCATTATGTTTCTGATATTTGATAGTGAAACGACTGATGATTACCATTACAATCCACTTTACACGGTTGACATGTTGAAATAGGTGCTAGACAGCATTCTGCGTAATACACAAAGGGCACTCTCATTGAGCAATTGAAATCTTTAAATCTAATTACAGTTCCTGGCTCTGGTAGTTCCAATTTCACAGCATCGTGTGTGTTACAGTCTTCTCTATGCTTGATGAGTAAATCCTCTCTCGTAAAGTGTTGCAAACACCTATTGCATATCCACATCTTATGTCCATTTCGTGAGATCTGTGAACTAACCAAACGGGACATATCTTTGATCCAGCAGTAGTGGGTGTTTGTTTTTTCTCTGATAAACAGTAGATTTAACATGTTTTTCCATCTCGTTATCAGTTATTCTCAGCGGGAATATATCGAACTTGTCATCATAAGCATAGACATTAACAGAAATTCCACTACGTCTTTCAAACGTTGCTATATCATCAAGTTTCATGGGGCATTCGCAAGTTGCTAGTGCATGAAGCAGCTCTCGTTTGAAAGGTTCGTAATTGCTGATTCTTTCTGGATGAACCTTAACTGGATGTAAAGCTGCCAGAATAGACCACATAAAAACATTTCTGATCTTCGTTTTTTACATTAATAACAGCCTTTTTGGATTGAATCTGTTTTGGTAGAACCACATAGCTGGATCCGTGAAAAGGAACGTATCGGTTGACTCTGATCTCCAAGTCTTTCACACTTTTTAGTGACCATTGAGAACCGTTTGCCTTAAACTCCTCCATCTCAACCAACATCTTAAGTTTTGCTGAGTTATAATAGTCAGACAGAGACGTTGTCGAGTAAAGAATTTCATTTTTCGTTTTAAAGTTCATGACTTGAGTCACCTCCACATCGTTTATTATTTTCTTGAATTCAGCATGATAAACCATGTTTACCTTAAGATTTTTTTCTTTTACAGCTTCCTGAAGTTTTTCAACAACGAGTGGTTTGCATATCTCAAGAAACATTTTTGGATCTTTGATCCCACGTTTGTTCATAATCACATACGTTTTCAATCTTCCCGTGAATGCCGACTGGACTTCTGATATTTCATCAAGTATTGTCTGCGACTCCTCTGGAGTACGTACCGGAACCAGATGAGGTGTTGAAGGTGATTCTGTTTCAGACAGAAGCTGTCTCTCTTCCATGGTAGGGCTAATCGAATTATCACTATTAATTGTACTAGTCGGTGTCTCACTAATAATCTTTTTCACACCTGTAGGAATCTTTTGTGGTCTAGTCGGTTTTCGGATCATCGCTTCAAGAGCTATGTCGTTTGTATTGACCTTCGGTACTTGTTTGACTTCCCTTGGTCGTTTTGGGTATTTCTTTACCAGCATGTTGATGTCTGGAGTAGGTGCCGGCAGTCTTGGTGTCAGTCTCGTAATGGGTAATATTTCACTCCTGTATCGAGGACCTTCATGAAGTGCTGACAAGCGGATATGGCGTTTCGATTGTTTGTGACGGTTCCAGTTGGATGACTCTATTGGTGTTTCACAAATCCAACACATTTTACTTTTAGGAGCTGGTTTGATTTCCATCTTTTTCAGACGTTCGTTATATGTCATACCATGCTGGTTTCTGGCACATTTCTGACATTTTTGGTGCCGAGCCATGTTGGAAACCGTTATTTCCTTACTGCATTTTGGACATGGTTTTCTTCTGGGGTTTTATTTGAGCACGTACATCGGTCGGACTAAGCACGTTGTATGTTGGACTCTCTGGGATATGTAGTGGTGAATGGTATACAGGACTATATGGTATATGCAGTGAATAGTCTGACTTATCCGGAACTTCAAATGGTGGTGGACCAAGTATTGATTTAATTTTCAATGAATCGGGGTGTATCCTTTTTATTGGTGGTTCAAACTTTGGAGCGTCAGTTGTAGATGGACCAATTATAGCTCTAATTTTGGAATAGAAATCTGGAGTATCTAACATAGACAAATCAAAATCAGCAATCGCGTCTTGTTCTTCAGGTCTGAGATTTGAATAGGACTCTGGCAACGTAGACATATCAAAATCAGCAATCGCGTCTTGTTCTTCAGGTCTGAGATTTGAATAGGACTCTGGCAACATAGACATATCAAAATCAGCAATCACGTTCTGGAATTGATTGTCACTCACAGCATCAGCGTAGTTTTCCAACATAGACATATCAAAATCCGGAGTTTGTCTGTCTAACGTGGACATGCATTTCTTTGTTTTTTTATGGCGGGACATGGAGGAGTTCCTGACTTCAGCACCACACCTTGAACATACTTGTTTCATCGAAGGAGGTTTTTCATTGAATCCGTTGGAAGAAGCATAAGCTGGTGGATTTGACGCTGACATACACTTCTTTGTTTTTTGGTGGCGGGATAGGTTAGATGCAGTAACCTCTGCTCCACAATTCGGACATTTCTTGACTGATGATCTTCGAAGACCATCCGTAGCATTGAGAAATGCTGTTTGCTTGCTAGCAGGAGAAAACGCCATTATTATAGAGCTGGGTACTCTCTTACTGTATGGGCGATTGACGATGGAAAAGGATGAGGTATGGATGCACTTCTTCGTTTTTTGGTGGCGGGATAGGTTAGATGCAGTAACCTCTTCTCCACAATTCGGACATTTCTTGACTGATGATCTTCGAAGACCATCCGTAGCATTGAGAAATGCTGTTTGCTTGCTAGCAGGAGAAAACACCATTATTATAGAGCTGGCTACTCTCTTACTGTATGGGCGATTGACGATGAAAAAGGATGAGGTATGGATGGATGAGAATAGGAAGAGGAGTAGGAAGAGGGTGGGTGAGTGGGATGAGTGGAAGGAAAGGATGAGAGCATTATTAATACATTTGACTCTGAACTAGAACATAGTTTTTTGTAACTCTTTTTCATAAAACGATCCTATTATTTCCTCACCAGACTGGTCTGCGATTTTGTAGGTAACAGGGCAAGTTTTGTTGACAGCCACAATCCGAAAAAATTTCTCTTGTCCAATTTCTGCGGTATTTATTTCCAAATACATCTTTCTTTATAGTAATTCTTACGCGGTCTCCAACCGAAAGTCTGGGTCTGAATACTAGACATCGTGCAGTGTTTGCGTACATGTTTCTTAAAGTTTGTTCATTGCTTGAATTCACTTCTGATGGGCTCATCTTTATAGTGCTATGAAATTTACTGTTATATTGATGTAGAAGCTTCTGTAAATGTGACACCCATCTAAAAGAGTTTTGAATTTCAAAGTGCACTTTCATTTTTTCATTGAGAGTTCTATGGAAACGCTCTATAATAGCACTTTTTTCCTCATTTTCAGTATGGTATAACTTTATTTGATTTTTATGTAAAAACTCTCTAAATTCCTTATTAACAAATTCTCGTCCTTTATCCGTGTGAAGAAGGTTCGGGGGTTTGTGACCAACCAATTTCGCTCTTCTTAATATTTTACCAAACGATTTAGTAACCTCTTGTGAGCTTTTAGTTTTTAATGGTTCTGACCACGCATATTTTGAAAACGTATCAATTACATTAAGTATGTATCTGAATCCATCATTTTCCTTTGAAAACCTAATCATTACAACAAGGTCTGCAGCCCACAAATCATCAATACCCAAAGTTACAATTTTTCTCTTAGGGAATCGCTTAACCACAGGTTTATGAACCTCTAATGCTCGAAGCAGGATTTCTTTCCGACTTTTCTGCTTCATTAATTCCTAATACTGTCCACAATACACTTACAGTATACCAAACTAGTAATTTATAAGGTGCGGTGTCTCGCGCGGCGCGGCGGTGACTGGACAGTGACGAGGCACGTACCGATTGTTTGTATACTTATAGAAACAACACGCGGTGTCTCACACGGCGCGGTGGTGGTGACGGTTCAGCAGTCGCGCGGTGCGGTGATGACGAGGCGCGTGCCAATTGCTTGGCGGTGACGGTTCAGCAGTCGCGCGGCGCGGTGCTGACGAGGCGCGTGCCGATTGCTTGCATACTTACAGTAACAACGCGTGGTGTCGGTGGCGGGACAGCGATGACATGCGTGGTGATTCGCGCGGCGCGGTTCTGACTACCCGTACTCACACTCTTAGTCGCTCTCTAACAATTTTCTGTCCCAGATTCGGTCTCACACGGTTTGTCCCAGAACCGGTCTCGGGTGCGTTGTCCCAGGAACGGCCAAAGTATACTACTACTGTATACAAGTACAACATAACGATGTTCGCGCGGCTTGTGCTGCTGCAGGCTATCCTAACACATCACTGTACTGTTTACATAAAACACTCCTCACAAACAATAGTTCTCAACTATGACCCAGCTCCTGTATACTGTATACAAGTACAGCATAACGATGTTCGCGCGGCGTGTGCTGCTGCAGGCTATCCTAACACATCACTGTACTGTTTACATAAAACACTCCTCACAAACAATAGTTCTCAAGTATGACCCAGCTCCTGTATACTGTATACAAGTACAGCATAACGATGTTCGCGCGGCTTGTGCTGCTGCAGGCTATCCTACCACATCACTGTACTGTTTACATAAAACACTCCTCACAAACAATAGTTCTCAACTATGACCCAGCTCCTGTATACTGTATACAAGTACAGCATAAACGATGTTCGTTGTCCCAGGAAAGTATACTACTTACAGTATACAGGAGCTGGGTCATAGTTGAGAACTATTGTTTGTGAGGAGTGTTTTATGTAAACAGTACAGTGATGTGTTAGGATAGCCTGCAGCGGCACACGCTGCGCGAACATTGTTATGCTGTACTTGTATACAGTATACAGGAGCTGGGTCATAGTTGAGAACTATTGTTTGTGAGGAGTGTTTTATGTAAACAGTACAGTGATGTGTTAGGATAGCCTGCAGCAGCACACGCCGCGCGAACATCGTTATGCTGTACTTGTATACAGTATACAGGAGCTGGGTCATAGTTGAGAACTATTGTTTGTGAGGAGTGTTTTATGTAAACAGTACAGTGATGTGTTAGGATAGCCTGCAGCAGCACACGCCGCGCGAACATCGTTATGCTGTACTTGTATACAGTATACAGGAGCTGGGTCATAGTTGAGAACTATTGTTTGTGAGGAGTGTTTTATGTAAACAGTACAGTGATGTGTTAGGATAGCCTGCAGCGGCACACGCTGCGCGAACATTGTTATGTTGTACTTGTATACAGGAGCTGGGTCATAGTTGAGAACTAATGTTTGTGAGGAGTGTTTTATGTAAACAGTACAGTGATGTGTTAGGATAGCCTGCAGCAGCACACGCCGTGCGAACATTGTTATGTTGTACTTGTATACAGTATACAGGAGCTGGGTCATAGTTGAGAACTATTGTTTGTGAGGAGTGTTTTATGTAAACAGTGCAGTGATGTGTTGGGATGGCCTACAGCAGCACACGCCGCGCGAACATCGTTATGCTGTACTTGTATACAGGAGCTGGGTCATAGTTGAGAACTATTGTTTGTAAGGAGTGTTTTATGTAAACAGTACAGTGATGTGTTAGGATAGCCTGCAGCAGCACACGCCGCGCGAACATCGTTATGCTGTACTTGTATACAGTATACAGGAGCTGGGTCATAGTTGAGAACTATTGTTTGTGAGGAGTGTTTTATGTAAACAGTACAGTGATGTGTTAGGATAGCCTGCAGCAGCACACGCCGCGCGAACATCGTTATGCTGTACTTGTATACAGTATACAGGAGCTGGGTCATAGTTGAGAAGCTATTTTTTGCAAGGAGTGTTTTATGTAAACAGTACAGTGATGTGTTAGGATAGCCTGCAGCAGCACACGCCGCGCGAACATTGTTATGTTGTACTTGTATACAGTATACAGGAGCTGGATCATAGTTGAGAACTATTGTTTGTGAGGGGTGTTTTATGTAAACAGTGCAGTGATGTGTTGGGATGGCCTACAGCAGCACACGCCGCGCGAACATCGTTGTGCTGTACTTGTATACAGTATACAGGAGCTGGGTCATAGTTGAGAACTATTGTTTGTAAGGAGTGTTTTATGTAAACAGTACAGTGATGTGTTAGGATAGCCTGCAGCAGCACACGCCGCGCGAACATCGTTATGCTGTACTTGTATACAGTATACAGGAGCTGGGTCTTAGTTGAGAACTATTGTTTGTGAGGAGTGTTTTATGTAAACAGTACAGTGATGTGTTAGGATAGCCTGCAGCGGCACACGCTGCGCGAACATTGTTATGTTGTACTTGTATACAGTATACAGGAGCTGGGTCATAGTTGAGAATCTATTGTTTGTGAGGAGTGTTTTATGTAAACAGTACAGTGATGTGTTGGGATAGCCTGCAGCAGCACACGCCGCGCGAACATTGTTATGTTGTACTTGTATACAGTATACAGGAGCTGGGTCATAGTTGAGAATTTATTGTTTGTGAGGAGTGTTTTATGTAAACAGTGCAGTGATGTGTTAGGATGGCCTGCAGCAGCACACGCCGCGCGAACATTGTTATGCTGTACTTGTATACAGTATACAGGAGCTGGGTCATAGTTGAGAAGCTATTGTTTGTGAGGAGTGTTTTATGTAAACAGTACAGTGATGTGTTAGGATAGCCTGCAGCAGCACACGCCGCGCGAACATCGTTATGCTGTACTTGTATACAGTATACAGGAGCTGGGTCATAGTTGAGAAGCTATTGTTTGTGAGGAGTGTTTTATGTAAACAGTACAGTGATGTGTTCGGATAGCCTGCAGCAGCACACGCCGCGCGAACATCGTTATGCTGTACTTGTATACAGTATACAGGAGCTGGGTCATAGTTGAGAAGCTATTTTTTGCAAGGAGTGTTTTATGTAAACAGTACAGTGATGTGTTGGGATAGCCTGCAGCAGCACACGCCGCGCGAACATTGTTATGTTGTACTTGTATACAGTATACAGGAGCTGGGTCATAGTTGAGAATCTATTGTTTGTGAGGAGTGTTTTATGTAAACAGTGCAGTGATGTGTTGGGATAGCCTGCAGCAGCACACGCCGCGCGAACATTGTTATGCTGTACTTGTATACAGTATACAGGAGCTGGGTCATAGTTGAGAATCTATTGTTTGCAAGGAGTGTTTTATGTAAACAGTGCAGTGATGTGTTGGGATAGCCTGCAGCAGCACACGCCGCGCGAACATTGTTATGTTGTACTTGTATACAGTATACAGGAGCTGGGTCATAGTTGAGAATCTATTGTTTGTGAGGAGTGTTTTATGTAAACAGTACAGTGATGTGTTGGGATAGCCTGCAGCAGCACACGCCGCGCGAACATTGTTATGCTGTACTTGTATACAGTATACAGGAGCTGGGTCATAGTTGAGAAGCTATTGTTTGCAAGGAGTGTTTTATGTAAACAGTACAGTGATGTGTTGGGATAGCCTGCAGCGGCACACGCCGCGCGAACATTGTTATGTTGTACTTGTATACAGTATACAGGAGCTGGGTCATAGTTGAGAACTATTGTTTTGCAAGGAGTGTTTTATGTAAACAGTACAGTGATGTGTTAGGATAGCCTGCAGCGGCACACGCCGCGCGAACATTGTTATGTTGTACTTGTATACAGTATACAGGAGCTGGGTCATAGTTGAGAACTATTGTTTGTGAGGAGTGTTTTATGTAAACAGTACAGTGATGTGTTGGGATAGCCTGCAGCAGCACACGCCGCGCGAACATTGTTATGTTGTACTTGTATACAGTATACAGGAGCTGGGTCATAGTTGAGAAGCTATTGTTTGCAAGGAGTGTTTTATGTAAACAGTACAGTGATGTGTTGGGATAGCCTGCAGCGGCACACGCCGCGCGAACATTGTTATGTTGTACTTGTATACAGTATACAGGAGCTGGGTCATAGTTGAGAATCTATTGTTTGTGAGGAGTGTTTTATGTAAACAGTGCAGTGATGTGTTGGGATAGCCTGCAGCAGCACACGCCGCGCGAACATTGTTATGCTGTACTTGTATACAGTATACAGGAGCTGGGTCATAGTTGAGAAGCTATTGTTTGCAAGGAGTGTTTTATGTAAACAGTACAGTGATGTGTTGGGATAGCCTGCAGCAGCACACGCCGCGCGAACATTGTTATGCTGTACTTGTATACAGTATACAGGAGCTGGGTCATAGTTGAGAACTATTGTTTGTGAGGAGTGTTTTATGTAAACAGTACAGTGATGTGTTGGGATAGCCTGCAGCGGCACACGCCGCGCGAACATTGTTATGTTGTACTTGTATACAGTATACAGGAGCTGGGTCATAGTTGAGAATCTATTGTTTGTGAGGAGTGTTTTATGTAAACAGTACAGTGATGTGTTGGGATAGCCTGCAGCAGCACACGCCGCGCGAACATTGTTATGTTGTACTTGTATACAGTATACAGGAGCTGGGTCATAGTTGAGAATTTATTGTTTGTGAGGAGTGTTTTATGTAAACAGTGCAGTGATGTGTTACTATGGCCTGCAGCAGCACACGCCGCGCGAACATCGTTATGCTGTACTTGTATACAGTATACAGGAGCTGGGTCATAGTTGAGAAGCTATTGTTTGCAAGGAGTGTTTTATGTAAACAGTACAGTGATGTGTTGGGATAGCCTGCAGCAGCACACGCCGCGCGAACATCGTTATGCTGTACTTGTATACAGTATACAGGAGCTGGGTCATAGTTGAGAACTATTGTTTGTGAGGAGTGTTTTATGTAAACAGTACAGTGATGTGTTAGGATAGCCTGCAGCAGCACACGCCGCGCGAACATTGTTATGCTGTACTTGTATACAGTATACAGGAGCTGGGTCATAGTTGAGAAGCTATTGTTTGCAAGGAGTGTTTTATGTAAACAGTACAGTGATGTGTTGGGATAGCCTGCAGCGGCACACGCCGCGCGAACATTGTTATGTTGTACTTGTATACAGTATACAGGAGCTGGGTCATAGTTGAGAATCTATTGTTTGCAAGGAGTGTTTTATGTAAACAGTACAGTGATGTGTTGGGATAGCCTGCAGCAGCACACGCCGCGCGAACATTGTTATGCTGTACTTGTATACAGTATACAGGAGCTGGGTCATAGTTGAGAAGCTATTGTTTGTGAGGAGTGTTTTATGTAAACAGTACAGTGATGTGTTGGGATAGCCTGCAGCGGCACACGCCGCGCGAACATTGTTATGTTGTACTTGTATACAGTATACAGGAGCTGGGTCATAGTTGAGAATCTATTGTTTGTGAGGAGTGTTTTATGTAAACAGTACAGTGATGTGTTGGGATGGCCTGCAGCAGCACACGCCGCGCGAACATTGTTATGTTGTACTTGTATACAGTATACAGGAGCTGGGTCATAGTTGAGAATTTATTGTTTGTGAGGAGTGTTTTATGTAAACAGTGCAGTGATGTGTTACTATGGCCTGCAGCAGCACACGCCGCGCGAACATCGTTATGCTGTACTTGTATACAGTATACAGGAGCTGGGTCATAGTTGAGAACTATTGTTTGTGAAGGAGTGTTTTATGTAAACAGTACAGTGATGTGTTAGGATAGCCTGCAGCAGCACACGCCGCGCGAACATTGTTATGCTGTACTTGTATACAGTATACAGGAGCTGGGTCATAGTTGAGAAGCTATTGTTTGCAAGGAGTGTTTTATGTAAACAGTACAGTGATGTGTTGGGATAGCCTGCAGCAGCACACGCCGCGCGAACATTGTTATGCTGTACTTGTATACAGTATACAGGAGCTGGGTCATAGTTGAGAAGCTATTTTTTGCAAGGAGTGTTTTATGTAAACAGTACAGTGATGTGTTGGGATAGCCTGCAGCGGCACACGCAGCGCGAACATTGTTATGTTGTACTTGTATACAGTATACAGGAGCTGGGTCATAGTTGAGAATCTATTGTTTGTGAGGAGTGTTTTATGTAAACAGTACAGTGATGTGTTGGGATAGCCTGCAGCAGCACACGCCGCGCGAACATTGTTATGTTGTACTTGTATACAGTATACAGGAGCTGGGTCATAGTTGAGAATCTATTGTTTGCAAGGAGTGTTTTATGTAAACAGTGCAGTGATGTGTTGGGATAGCCTGCAGCAGCACACGCCGCGCGAACATTGTTATGCTGTACTTGTATACAGTATACAGGAGCTGGGTCATAGTTGAGAATCTATTGTTTGCAAGGAGTGTTTTATGTAAACAGTGCAGTGATGTGTTGGGATAGCCTGCAGCAGCACACGCCGCGCGAACATTGTTATGCTGTACTTGTATACAGTATACAGGAGCTGGGTCATAGTTGAGAAGCTATTGTTTGCAAGGAGTGTTTTATGTAAACAGTGCAGTGATGTGTTGGGATAGCCTGCAGCAGCACACGCCGCGCGAACATTGTTATGCTGTACTTGTATACAGTATACAGGAGCTGGGTCATAGTTGAGAAGCTATTGTTTGTGAGGAGTGTTTTATGTAAACAGTACAGTGATGTGTTGGGATAGCCTGCAGCGGCACACGCCGCGCGAACATTGTTATGCTGTACTTGTATACAGTATACAGGAGCTGGGTCATAGTTGAGAAGCTATTGTTTGCAAGGAGTGTTTTATGTAAACAGTACAGTGATGTGTTGGGATAGCCTGCAGCAGCACACGCCGCGCGAACATTGTTATGCTGTACTTGTATACAGTATACAGGAGCTGGGTCATAGTTGAGAAGCTATTGTTTGCAAGGAGTGTTTTATGTAAACAGTACAGTGATGTGTTGGGATAGCCTGCAGCAGCACACGCCGCGCGAACATTGTTATGCTGTACTTGTATACAGTATACAGGAGCTGGGTCATAGTTGAGAAGCTATTGTTTGCAAGGAGTGTTTTATGTAAACAGTGCAGTGATGTGTTGGGATAGCCTGCAGCGGCACACGCCGCGCGAACATTGTTATGTTGTACTTGTATACAGTATACAGGAGCTGGGTCATAGTTGAGAAGCTATTGTTTGCAAGGAGTGTTTTATGTAAACAGTGCAGTGATGTGTTGTGATAGCCTGCAGCGGCACACGCCGCGCGAACATTGTTATGTTGTACTTGTATACAGTATACAGGAGCTGGGTCATAGCTGAGAAGCTATTGTTTGCAAGGAGTGTTTTATGTAAACAGTACAGTGATGTGTTGGGATAGCCTGCAGCAGCACACGCCGCGCGAACTACCGGAGAAAGCAAGAACCGGTTACAGAGTTTAGCTTGTGTAACCGCAGACCGCATTGTTGGCACATACCGTACGCTCCACCTGCCCCGGCTCGCGGCGTATCAGGGTGCTTCTGCTTCGTCTTCCTGTGAAGATAAACCATAGAGCACAATGGGTTCGTTTTAATCTACATTCCTACTATTGGCTTAGATCTCTCCCTGTATATATACAGGGTTCATTTGAAAACTTCAAACATATTAAAAGACTTATAGCCCAAGTATCAAAATTGGGTAAACGGGAGTGTATGGTACTAATTGGGGGAAAAAAATATTTTCAAAATGGGGGGCTCACCCTTCATGCTACCCGTACCCTAAGTCAAAATTTTGAAATGGCAACTACCTTGTGATAGATTGAAGGTCATAACAAATGCTATATTGTGGTAGACAAAAAACTGAAATCGGTCAATCCGTTTGGTATTAGCAGCCAATAATGTAATTTCTTACAGAACAATTATTAGTCTACAAACTACTGTACTACTGCTAATTACAACAAAATTACTCACTGAATAATGTTGTAAATCCTTTGTGAACTCCAAATGAAATGTTCCAATTTGTAGCCATTTAAGTTCAAGCAAAAAATAACTTATTTTCAAATTCTTCTTTCTAAAAGTTTCTCTGGTTAAGCGTCTGCACTCAGCAGTGATCCTGTGTTTTAAATCTTGGGCACCAGTGGGATGTGTTTTGAATGATTTCAAGTGACCCCATAAAAAATTTTAAGGGTGGTAAGTCTGGAGGCCTGGCCGACCACTCAATTGATCCTCTTCTACCGATTCAGTGATCCAGGTAGTGTGCATCTAGACTTGTCGCACAAGAAGAGCTTAATGTGGAGGAGCTCCATCTTGTTGAAAATAAAACATATGTATATATATATATATATATATATATATATATATATATATATATATATATATGTCTTTTAATATGAGTTTGAAGTTTTCAAATGAACACCCTGTATATCAGCATGACGCGTAAATACATTGCTGAAATTGAATTCCTTTTTATTACTAGATCAAGCTTAAATTGTGGATATAAACTCAAATCTCTTGACATCTTATGAAACAAATAGAGATTAAATTTCCCCTTGCTCCGCTCGACTTACCACTCAAGTCGAAGAAACTCCATATCAAATGCATTTTTAAATATGTATCTTGAATTTAGTCACATGTTCAAAGTAAATTTTGCATCACAACAGCAGCTTTCTTAATAATCTGTTTTAAATGTACCGGCTGGAGTGAACAATAACTGATGTAAACATTGCGTATTTCATTGTTTATTGGTTTTACTGTCTTGCTTGAAATGTATAAAACGCAAGTTCGTGTAAGATTATTTTAATATTATCATCACACATGACTTTGCAAGTAATTCAAAATAAAATAAGTGTATTTGGACACTACTAGTCACACAAATCAATGTGTTAATATGTCTGATATAGATTTTTTTCCTGTAATGTTGGTTGTAGCCAAATCATAAACTATTTATTTACCGTAGATATATATTGTTTTCAATTAATGCGTGGCTCAACGACCTTTTCCTATTCAAACGAACAATGAGAAAGGAAAGCGAAACTACAACACAACACAACGACGTTAACAGAAAGAGAAGTAAAATCGCCAAGAGAAGCTTTCAAATGAAATAGAAGACGAGAGACGTTTGCGCTTAGATAAAAGTTAAAGGTACTTGCCACATGAATCACGAGTAAACGCGAAGCGCGAGTAAATGTTTGATAATGAATGTTTTTATATTACTTGTGTACTTTCACTGTAGTATATCTTAATCGTAAATCCTAAGTAATCCTTTACACAGTATTATAATTTGTATTAATCAACGCGAAGTGTTATAACTGGATATTAAATGTACACGATGTGGAATTATGTCACATATAATTAATGTGTATTTTACCATATGGTGGTAAGCGGAATAACATCAAGACAGTTATTAGGCTTCGATTAAAATTTACGTTTCTTAGAATCGATCGGTACTTTCGGCATTCTCATCTTGTTCCCAATGTGAATAATTTGCGTTGTGGGCATGCCAATCGAATGGAAAGAACCACAAGATCGTCGACTTTTCTTACACTCGCGTCTGGAACATTTACTATTCTGGCATCGATCAGTGGATAAAGTTGTACTTGTTTTACATTGAAAGTAAATGCAGGGCGTAGTATTTATCAGTAGAATTTTATTTTTTACGTGTTAAGTTGAATTTATGAGTTAGGGTTGAGTTTTAACTTTAACTAAAACACCTCGAAACAAAAAACACTGATTTGCGAACAAATTGTTATAGTTACATCTACTTTCCAAAAATGTATAAAAAAAGTAAGGCAGCAATTATAAGTTTTTGAGTTGCTAGAGCCATCTCTTCGAGGGACAATGTCCAACTGTTATTTAAACATCAAAAGGAGGCACTATTAACCTAGAAATATTCCTTTTTTACCGGAAACTGTTCAAAAATTACCAGGAAGGAGAACTTTTACACTCACTCTGCAGATGGATGACGTGTAATGATATAAAAATGAACCCCTTGTTAGGGTTTAGTGGTATTATAATATCCTAAAGATACAGAACAAAATAGTGTCCAGAGGTTAAGGCGTTACATCCTAATAATAATACTTTTTTCTGGCTGGGTATTTTTCCCTGTCACAATAATCTAACCACTGAATAATTTAGAAGTTGAATTAGGCTAATGATGACATTAGACTGTCTTAGAAGTAGCGGTCCTGGATAATAACTATCTCTGTACTTGAAGGTCTTGAACTTGACAATGAGGACCTGAGTCACATTATCCTAACATGGTCTTGTAACTAAACATTTTGCGTAAGGCTAAGAATAATTGTTACTGTTGACTTTTTGACATTATTTGGTAGTAATTTTCCAATTGCAGGACCTTTCAGTACAATCTATGCTTTAATTTACGGAACAAAAATCTGGAAAATATTTTTCATGCCTCCATTTTGAAGCGATTAGAAATACAAAAAACATTAAATGCAAAAGTTTCTCAGTTCGATATACCTTTATTTTAACGTATAACACGTACTACCTTTGCATTTAAAAGTTGTTGGTTTATCGAAATTTTGATAAGCTTGTTACATATGCCAAGTTAAGAATAATAAATAACAACTATTTTCATTCGGTGAAATGATTTATTCTAGTTATTATAAGTAACGTCCGCCACTTTTTACATTTATGTTTTTTAGTTGCTTTTAATTTAGAGATGGGAGAAGAAAACATTTACCAAATGGCCGGTTAAGCTATTTTGGTATTAAAAAACCGCAATCGAGAACATTAAGGGGAGTCGGATGGGCCTATCCCCGCAATGTTAATTTGATGAATTTTAGGTACCATTATCTTAAAAACTATAAATGGTAGCCAGTTAATTTTTTTTTATTCTGCTCCTTGTACTTTTCTTAACATTTTGAATACAGGGTTATAAAAAATCTTTTCAGATAAACGTGTGACATTTTTTTCTTTTTATGCAAAAAATATCATAAAAAAGTACAATTTACTCTGATGTATAAAATTAAGTACTGAACATAAGGTAATAATATGTATTCAAAATGTAGATTATTACTTAGGGAACAAATTAAAAAAAGAACCAACAGGCTACCTATAATAGTTCTTGAGAAAAGTGTACCTATCGAACAAAAAACATAGTTTTACAGAAAACGCATTTGAAGTTCATTGTAACCAACTCTATAAAAATACAAAAATAAACTACAGTTAATAGTGTCCAGGGGCATATGCTGGGTTATCTGGATCCTCTTCTTCCTCAAGCAACTCTTCCAGTCTTTATTTGGTTAATTTTGCCCTCTGCCGGCACTTCTTTTCTAATTCCTCGATGGCATTTTCTGCTTGTCTGATTCGGATCTCATCTTTCTGTTTGATTTGTCTGACCAAATTGTTGCCAGGCTTATAGCCTAATTGTTAAAGCTAAACATCCCACAATATTACCTTGATTGAAGCAAGCAAAAGCATCATATACACCTTGTTCAAGGGTTGACCTTAGCATAAATATATTTTTTAGGAAGTCGAGACCAATATGTTGTTGACGGATTCATTGGGGTTTTGTGTACCTCCGTGTAAACATTTCCTTAGAAGGTCTGGTGAAGCCAAGTCCTTAAATATTGGTTTTATTTTGTCCATTACCACTTTAGGCAAGTGGAAATGATCTTTATGATCATAGGCCTCCTTAATGGCCATCGCTCTGTGGTACTTGCACGTCAAAATCTCTTTGCAATTCTTTAGAAAATCTGCTATAAAAAAAGAGCTAACCACCAGAAAATCTTAAGTGAAGTATTTTCTGAAAAAGAATGAAACAGGGAATACAAAATCACAAAAAAAATTTTCGGTAAAAAATTTTTTTTTGCCCTTCCGAGTCCCCTTAAGCTTTTCTCCGTTCAACTATCTAGCGTAGTGAAATAAAAACTAAACTTTATTGGACACAAAGTTTTTAATAGATCGAGCGATACAATTTTTATTTGGTTACTTAACACCTGTAACTTCAAAGGAAACAATTCCAAACTCTGTTTATAGGACGAAGTATACTGACCACCAATACCTATTATAGACAGGCTTTATGCGAATTTGAATTAATCGGTTAATGCTAGTTTTGACTTTGCTACTAAATACGATGTATGTCGATTAAATGAGTTTTATCCAAACACAATTAGCATACGAGAGTGACCAGTGGCATAATTTAGAAATTCTGAAGAAATAGTTCGCTATAAAAAGCAGATAAGTTGTTTGTCGTGTATAATGTGTGTTGTGCGTTAGCAGGACACTGGGATTCCAGGAGCAGGAGGTGAAGAGCCGGTTACGTCACAGCAATCCCTGGCAAGGACGCGGACCGCTACTTCTGACATGACCCACTGACATTACCTGTACCACGGCGGCGAGCTGACAGTTGGCCAACCTCACGTGTCCCAGGCAGCGCAAGTTGGTCAGGTGTAACATATAGATAGTGATCTTGGCCCTTGTACTGTTATAATAATTCGTTAGAAATTCAAGTATTTGATTAATGAAATTAAGTAATTTTATCAATACTAGAAATTCAGTATTAATCTTTTAATTGGCATTAATATTAAGTATACGTGTTAGAGTATTTTAAAACCAAATGAAATATGTGTGGTATTTATGTTCAATATTTGCAACATTTCAGTAGCTAAACATTAACGAAGTTACTTTAAGATGAGGCAAAATACACTTAATGTGATCGAAGCAATGCATTACTTCCAAAGTATTTGGTCTAACGTGGTGGGCGAAAGTATCAACTATGCTGACTATGATAGCGGTTCAGTATCATAATCTGAAAGTTAGTGAAAAAAGGAAAACGATGAGGACATTTCAGTAACTAAACATCAATAAAGTTACTTTAAGATGGGGCAAAATACACTTAATGTGATCGAAGCAATGCATTACTTCCAAAGTATTTGGTCTAACGTGGTGGGCGAAAGTATCAACTATGCTGACTATGATAGCGGTTCAGTATCGTTATCTGAAAGTTAGTGAAAAAAGGAACACGTTGAGGAAGATTTACAACTGTATATGTACAATAGTATCTTCTAGACAACATGAAGTACATTATTTCTAATCTCAATAAATACCCAGTATCAATACGATCAATACTGAGCTGAATAAAATCAATGAGGATCAAAATTCCAGCAAAAGAATAATTTTATGGATGAACCCACGTATGAGAGATTCGGTGGTGGGCAAAGATAGAAGTTTGACTTATACCAGATATATTGTAATAGTATACTTATAAATTGGTATAAGAAGATAGTACATGAATTTGAAATATAAAATGGCCAAACAAGGCCATAAGAATGCGTTAAAGAGTTGTGACGCTAAATGGGCAAACAAGGAATTGGACGGCTGAAAGTAAACAAATGATTGAATTTATAATTAACGTAATATTTACTCTAGTACTTCAGGAATGTTTGCTCTCTGGCCACGTAGGACTAGTGTGTATTTAGTACACAGGGTGCCATTGAAATTAAGAATGGTAATCAGGAATGCTTTCTCCCTTGCCAAATTTCTTTCAAATAGAGTAAGTGTCCAGATCCTCGCACAGGCCAGTGGCCCATGAGGACGGACAGAATAAGGCTTAAAGGTGATCGGACTATCCTTTTTATAAAAAAAAAATAAAAAATAATAATAATGTTCAACCCCAGTCACTTATTTGCCGAGTTCAGGAGCTGCCGACCCCGAGGGACTACCAAAATAACATTTGTTCAAGTCTCTTACTTCTGTTCAAAATTCCATCAATGATGAAGGAGTCTTGGGTCCATTTAAGATTTTACTTTCCATCATTAAATTTCTCACTGATGTGAGTGACAAGATGACTGGTCCCTAGGAGACCCAACGTACCACGCTTCCTTCTCCTCTCGCGTACTCTCCGGTATAATCACTACGACAAACTCAGCCCAATACAGGAACGCCAAGAGGCAGGACAAACTTCTGAGTTGTCGAATGGACATTTCAATACAAAAAACTAGGATATACATTCCCTACTCTCTAAATGTCATCACACATTAACTCCGAGAGTAGGCGAAAGATGACTAATTTACACCCACCCGGATTTAATACCGGTAATAAAAAAGATCTCTCATCACTGACCAAAGTGATCCAAGAGAGATTAGGACACAATAGGTTTAGTAAAATAGCACATCATCTATCTCTGAGTAACCAGTCCGAAGACTCATTGGATAGATAAACTTTATGCCTAAACAATTCTAAACTAAAATTTCCTAACGACAAATTCTACGAAACAGAACCCAATGAAATGTTATTTCCAAATAAAGACTTCGATTTAGAACAACTTAAAATTCGAGCAGTTTTAAAATACACATAAACTGTTAGTAAAGATCCTTTCAAATCTACAATTTGGACACTACCACATTTTTATTAGTACACTACTGTATAATCCATAATTACAAATTTTAAAGCTTGTCTTATTGTTTGTTGTATAAACTACTTCTTCTACCAGGGTATTAATATCCTATTATGTTACATGATCACATTAAAAATGTGTTGTCTCTTACTTCTGTTCTCTCAAGTTTAATTAATGACGAGGAAGTATTTTGTCCATTATATTTGGTATTCCGTCTTCACCTACCGACACTAAATTTCTCACTGATGTGAGTGAAAATATATAGACTATTACATGGCCGCTAGGAGACCTGTCGCACCTTCCGCGTGCATGCACGACAAACTCAACCTAATACAAGAATGGATCAAGATGCACCACCTACTCCAGGTAGGACGAACTTCTGAGTCGTTGACTGGTCGTTTCAAAGCAAAAAATAGGATATGAAAATTCATGACTTTCTATATATCGTCACAATTAGCTTCGAGAGTGCGCGATAAAAGACTAATTTACAACCACCCGGACATAATACCGGTACTAAAACAGATCTCTTATCACAGACCAAAGTGATCCAAGTGATTAGGTCGAAATCGGTTTAACAAAAAAGTATCCCACCAACATCTGAGTACAAAAACTCATTGGGAAGATAAACTGTATGTCTCAGAGAATCCAATATTGCCAGAATAGTAAAACTAAATTCCTAATAGAAAGTTCTAAAAATACAATATCTTCATGGAAGCGTATTTAAAATGGAAAAAATTTAATTAAGTAGAATTTTAATTCGAGTGTTTAAGTATTTTATTGAAATACATATATAATTTTGGCTACTTTCCTTTCAAATGTACACTTGTGCCGACACCACACCCTCGTTAGTATTACAAAATTTCATTCTACTATAGATTCCGGTTGAACAATAAAATTAAATTACATTGTACATTACAATAATACTGTATATTGTATAAAATAATTGTGTGTAAGACCACATAACAATAGTGAAAACACCAAGACCTAAACAAATGAAACATATTGATTTAGCTCTAGTATGACACCTTTGTGTGGAAGATTCAGTACACATTTTTCGCAGAAATTTGATGAATGGACCGCGAAAAGAAATTGACACTTCCTGCAAAGATACTCCAATTCGAAATATGAAGATTTTTACTTTAAATTAATTGAAAGAAATAAAAGTCAACAGAAGAGGAAGGAATCAAGAAGTGTAAGTTCCTGAGATCTAGAAAGGGTCTTTTGTTTGTTTCCTATCCAGGTATGAACGCAGTGTTTAAACAGCCAGCTTGCTTCCATTCTAGAATTATATTAGCGTGAAACCATCTAGTATAATTATTAGTTTTTGACATTATTATTATCAGGCATGGATTCAAGTTGTGGCAATATTCCATTGTGAGGTAAATTGAAACAGATTAAGGTGTCTACAATAGATGGATGACGAGGCTATCGTTCTACAAACCAAACCAAACTTCTCGTTTCTGTACTGTTCAAAATCTACCTCGTGAACAAGTTCTTGATTATTCCAGATTCAAGTTTTTCACGAGTTAAGCTAGTTATCCACCCAAGGGAGAAATCAGATTGCAGATTTGGAATCGTAAAGGTACTGAGTTTTTGGATAACTAAATAACAGCAAACGTATTAAAACTTCTTCCATCGTTGCTATATTTAAAAACATTTTAATCAAACGATTAAACTTCGTTTAAACTTAGAAATAAAAAAAAATTAAAGAATATTGAATATTTTTCATTATTTTCTTACAACTCGATTTGCCGCAATGAAGGACAACTACCAACATCAATATTATGTAGGAGACAGTGTTAAACAGTTTGATATAATTTGTACAATATACCAGAACAGAACACTACGGCTGGTTAATTCAATGTCACCTGTTTGTGGAATTCAACAAGGGCACTGTCCGTTTACGGCCCTTTACTCCTATCTTGTTTTTAATAGCGTCATAGTTAAGGTCCACAATTACATTATAATTTAATGAAAAGTAGAATCTATACAGTCACTATTAATCTATAAGTCATTATTAATCTATAAGTGTAAGTTTGTAAGTTTTCACGGAACTATTCCCAGATATCTAAGCTAGATGTCTGTGCTGTACATACAAAACGCCATACAAAAACAAGTAGTTAATCTGTTACTTTTAATTTAGCTAAGGTTCTGTTGCTTTTGGACTAAAGTAACTTAGTTTACGGGGACTGTCCCAGAGATTCATAGACGTTGGGATATTGCAACACAATCACTGACAAGAGTAGAGAGACAATTTCACAACATTGTAAAAAGTGTTGAATGCACGGAATACTAACAAATCCAAAGAAGAAGCAGTTCGGACGAAGTAAAACATGTGGGTACTTTACAATCCCCAGAGATATCTAACATTAATACCTTAAAATATAGCGTTCATAGAATTTAAAATGTAACGAAATCAAACTTTTTTGGCTCTTAAAAATGTATTAAAGAAAAGGATCCATACAGACAATTTAGGAATGGTAATTAAATAATAAATTATATAAGAAATAAAGTATTTAGAACTGTTTTGTTCATTTGAGACAATTTTAAAATAAGTAGATGAATTAACACCAACTGTATTTGCTTGAATAACGCTGATCTACATATCTATGTATCACGCGGTCTACCTATCTTCAAGAAGTAAAGTTGAACGGTTTTGCGTACGGATAAATCAACAAAATTACTAATGCAAACAATTTACGGCAGTAATGAAAACAAATCTGACTAATATAATAAACAAATATCGTGTATAAAATAGTTTCTTTTGTAAAATATTATAGTTGAAAATATGTACACATATTAAGAGACAATCGGAACACACAATTTGGTGCGATGTATCAAAATGGCGGATATAAATTTTAAACTGTTGTACGAAATATCCTTTATTTTCTTTTAAACCTATAACCAATTTAACAGTTATTAGAACGCACTAAGGTTTAGTACTTCAGAAAAGATGCAATATAAGAAAAGTCCAAATTAAAATTGCCTTTAAACCAATGCAGTATAATTTTATCTCACGTAAGCTTAAGCATTATTTTCCAAACAACGGGGAGGCTGTTGAATGAACGCGAAGAAGTGCATAAGGAAACGAGCTGAAACTAAGTCTTTTCTTATACTTTAGCAATATGTAATAATAAAACTGTAAAAAATGTTTGTTTTATGTTAAATTTTGCTCATTTAAAGTTTAAATATTAAACTGTATACATAATTTAAACTTTGAAGTAATGTATATTTAGCAAATATAGCACAATCACTGCCATTGAGATATTAAGTTACACCAGTGTGATTTTCTTTTATTTTAAGAAGGAATTTAAAGAATTTTTGGAAAAACCCAGTAGTTTGCTTGTCATTTATTGTTATTTTAGTTTAGAATTCTAAGTATAATAATTAGCATACCAAACAGGAATACTTGGCTGTTCAATTAATCGATTGATCGGTTAAAACTCGCATTTTAAAATTCAATCAAGAGGACGGCACTAGTCAAGAACAAAGCTTTATTGGTCAAGGTCCAGATCGGATAAACGTGTGCTGGTTACAGGGCACCGTATTTTGTGTGTTTGAGGACACTTCTTTTTGTTACAAGGCTAGGAAGCGCTAGATAAAACTTGTAATAGAGAACAGTGTCCATTTATACTTGCAAGCTTGACACGTGATTTTGAATACATTGATTATATCACATATACGTAAACTATCCAATATTTACAAATATCAATGGATCACAAATAGAGCGTTTAAATGAAATGCAAATCTGTATTTGTTTAGTATAGCTTTAAACTGAATCACTCGACCCAGTTATTCAGCTTGAATAAACTATTCTAATTATTATCACACACTTTTATAATAAATTAATAATTTACTTAAAATGCTGTACATAGATGGAATCTGTATCTGTGTATTTATAGAGCGTAGTAAACATCGATTGCACGAGAGTAGTAAACACGATGTTTTCCGTAATTTATCATCCATTCATAACAAATAAGGTATCAATGTTTTGTATCTTTACAAGTTCATTATTATGTGTAGATTTATTTCTCTTTCCTTCGATTTTTATATTTGATTTACAATTTTTTAAAGTCCCACATTTCTTGTATCGGTAATTGTTTTTCATTCAGCGTAACCTCTTAACAAGATATAAAACATGCATAACTACAGCGCCATAACGTTTTAAACTGGTTTTGAGTTTTTTAATTAAAAACACAGACAGACATGCGATAAAAGAAACTAAATAAACCATATGGTTCATATAAATTATTGATTATTTGCACCTTTTGAACCATATTCGGAAATATTTGCCACATTTTTTAAACGTCCAGTATACAGCTTTATGGTTCGGACTAATATTTGGTATTCCTCTAACATTCTAGTACTTCAATTACCTAACTTTTCTCCTTTTGAACAATCTATACATAACAGAATTTAAAAGTGGCAGATGTAAATTATGAAACACGTTTAATAATATTTTTTATTGAAGAATCGTGAACAATACAATACTTTAAGTTTAATCGCGGTTTTCATCCTCTATGAAGTTAAAGAATAATTGGGAAGTGTGCTTTCTATCTGGCTAATACGAAAGGAGGTATTTGATTACAAAAGCCATCTGTTTTAGAGACACAACAGTTACTTAAAAGGAGAACTTCGTTTCAAAGTCAGCTTTTGCATGTTTATTATACTCTGATCAGAGATTGCAAAAAGTGACTGAAATATGTTCTTTTTAAATACTTCATAGTTTAAATGGTTGAAAACGGAATTGAAGAGGCATTTTAACAAGCATACCATCGTAACAAAAGAACTGACTTGGTGAAAATCCTATTTAAGGTTTTATACGTTTAATCAACCGTAGAAACTTATAGAGAAACTTAAATTGTGTTTGATATTTTCTCTGTGAATTCAATATAGACCTCCCATTTCACTCCATGGAACTTCTCGAAGATTGTGCACAAATCTCGACTTACGTGTCTATTATTCACTGTATTAAACCATTCATTTTCACAATTATGTAACCAAATGTTTTGTTAAAAAGTAATGAATTTTGGCTTTAAACAGTAATCGTAAAAGATTTTTAAATACTATAAAAATTTCGTTAACCTACAAGTTGGGCGATGTTAACTATGTTACATATTAATAAAATTAATTTTTTTAATAAACTTTTAAAAATTTACAAAAAAACATTACACATTATTTAAGAGTTGCAAAAAAATTAACTAGTAGAGAAGGGAACACATTTAAAGCTCGTAAAATGTTTATCATATTGAAAAAACTACATAACACAAGAGTATAATGAAATATACAAAAGAAGATTTTGCATTTGTAGAAAATAATGGTAAACATTTACATACATATCGAGTTCGAAAGGTAGTAATATACATAGTTCCAATAAAATATTTTTCGAATAACGAGTTTTTTTAATGTTTTTTAAAATTTTGGGAGGTAATTAAATTTCTAAAAACACCAGGTTCTAAACTAATTGATTTGATCGAGAGTAAAAACTCACGGATTTTGTCGAGCCCAGCTGCCACAGAGGTAATCGCGACGGCGAGACCTGCTAGCACCCACACTCTAGTCTCCATGTCGGCTAGCACACTACTGAGGCGGATAGGGGCAGGTAGGGACTCCGGCCGCAAGCAACACGGGGGGCACAGGCCCTCGTGCGTCAACACTGGTCATCGCTAGTCTGTATGTATGGCCCATTTCCGTCTACAAATTGCTCTATCATACGGACCTGCGTCAGAACCTCCACCGCCCAGAGTCGGTGCTGAATGTGCAATTTAGTGAAATTATAATCGGATACTCTGAAAATTACGTATCGTTCCTTATGACGCATCAAAAGAATTTCCACTGATAAAACGCCACAAAACCACACTCGTATTTTCAAAATATTTGCAGTACTAAAATATTTCTTGGAGTAACATTAATGTTTTATTTAAAACATCGTTTTTATTCTGCCTCTGTAGAACGTTGTTAAAATGAATCAATTGTCTTCCATACAGTTTATAACGCGGTTATGTGTGGCCATTGCTGCCAACTGAACACAATGAAGATCGGCAACGAGAGTGTGAGAGAGCATTCGCTAGCGCCGGAGAGTGAAAGTAACTGCGCTACCGGTGATTTCCTCGACCGGGCTGGATCCTGTAACACGACGTGTGATAGCTCTTGTTCCCGTACTGTGCCGTGACGCCGACATTCCAGTCACGTCCTTCAACTGGCTGTGGTATCATGCGGAAACATGACCGTTCTTGTGGTATGCGAGATTTTTAGTTATTCCTGGATCGTAATATTTCCGTCAATTCAAATAGTCTAAGTAAAAATGTTAACATATTTTGGAAAAGAGGAAGCACACTGCTACATTTTTAATTAACTAACTTAGCTGAATAAAACATATTTGATAGGGAGCCACCAATTATCAAATTATAAATTCATCCTAGTGAAATTCGTACAGAATCATCCTTTGTAAAGATTACACTAAAGAACATTATCGTTAACACATAGTATCCACGAGGGTACTTACTATCTTTGCTCCTTTCTCCAGGAATGTTAGCCCAAACGTTCTTCTGGTACGAAAAGTTGAATTTGCTTTTGAGAAAGAAGATAACGTTATCTTATTAGATGGCTCAAGTACATTATACAATATAGAAGGCAAGATACAGTATGTCCTGTTTAACACACAACGCGTTTGTTCTTGAAGTCGATAGAGAATCTCCATCCAAATAATAAATCGATCGTCAACCACGCTACTTGTGTGGTGGTGGTCGAAAACTTTGGGTATATAAAAGAGTTAAAATATGGTACGATAATTCTTTTCTCCTTGGTTTTCCAAGCTTGATACACATAAAACGACCGTTATACACATAACTAATAGATAAATCACCGTCGGACAACTACATAAAGAAACTCAAGTCGCAAAATTTGAGAGTCTGTACATGGTAATCTGACGCTGATTTAACGTATATTTACTTGAGTGACGGTTTTAAATGTGTAAGTCAAAGAAAACCCTTTTGATACCCTGCCATTTCTCCCTCCATAAAAACTATCACAGCTGATCAATTTTTGTATAAAGGAAAACTTCTCTATTATTTCTAGAAATCAGAATGTGCGCTTATGCAATGCAAGTTGGCTTTCATCTTTACGACTTTCAATTCAAAAACAGTGTTTCATTTAAAATAACAGTGGAGAATATTCAAAGAATAAAAAGAAAGATTTTCTTCATAAAACATGGGTTTACTAATGTTTTTTTACTTGAACTACAGCGCTCCAAACTTAAGTCACGAGTGTAGTTCTTCATTACTTAAACCAAACTACGTGAAAATTAACATATTCCATCCAAAATTTAGAACGCTACAAAACTATGTTTTTTAATAAAACCTTGTGTACTAATTCATTTATATTAATTTGATGGCCAATCATGATTGTATTACGGTTTGCTAATGTCAATCTGTATTATAAATTCAGCTGATCAGTACCAGAAGTTTGGTGGGGAAGAAATGACATCAATTTCTAGTACTGAGGAGTGACGGATACGTCAGTCATACACAAGGACAAGGCCGAAGTATGTACTTGAGTGATACGATGCTACTGGGCATTTACGATTGGCAACTTCCTTTCGTGACTTTACTTGACTTCCATAAAAGATTAGACGACGACAACAAATACATTTAAGTGATGTATTTAAACTTTGAAATTTACTGCATTTAATAAACGTTTAATGAAATCATACATGGCACGAATACACGATTAAAACGTGTCCATAAGGTTACAAACTACTATTAACAAATAAAAAACCTTTATTATTATATATTAATATAATAGGATATTCCAGGAAAAGTATGAGCTAAATCTAATAGAATATTAAGAGCTTGTCTGTTGGCAGTTTTGGTCGATGTCCTGGGTAGATCAAGTCGTAAAGCATAACAAGAGAAGGTTATGCGAAAACAACTTGATGTGAGGTCGATCAACCTCGGAATCAGGAGAACAAACAACCGTCTTCTGTCTCTCATTCTGTGTAGCTCAAGCCGTAAAGCATGAACAAGAGAAGGTTGCATGAGAACAATAACTTGAGGAGTTCGATCAACTCACAATCAGGAAAACAGAAAATTATCTTCCATCTCTCATTCCTGTGTAGCTCAAGCTGTAAAGCATGAACAAGAGAAGGTTGCACGAGAACAATAACTTGAGGAGTTCGATCAAATCACAATCAGGAAAACAGACAACTATCTTCTGTCTCCATTCCTGGGTAGATCAAGTCGTAAAGCATGAACAAGAGAAGATTGCGCGAGAACAATAACTTGAATATTTCAATCTACCCCAGAATCAGGAGAACAGAAAATTATCTTCTATCTCTCATTCCTGTGTAGCTCAAGCCGTAAAGCATGAACAAGACAAGGTTGCGCGAGAACAATAACTTGAATATTTCAATCTACCCCAGAATCAGGAGAACAGAAAATTATCTTCTATCTCTCATTCCTGTGTAGCTCAAGCCGTAAAGCATGAACAAGACAAGGTTGCGCGAGAACATTGAATATTTCAATTTACCCCAGAATCAGGAGAACAGAAAATTATCTTCTATCTCTCATTCCTGTGTGGCTCAAGCCGTAAAGCATGAACAAGACAAGGTTGCGCGAGAACAACTTGAGGAGTTCGATCAACTTAATATAAAGAAAATCCAATAAATTCTGAAGTTTGAAACAGTGAAACAAAATTAATAGAGAAAAACCATATATGATTTCGAAAAGGTAATAATATCCTCTGAATAGCATTTAATACGCTACAACATTATGGTTCAACTAATGATATTTCCAAAACAACTCATAGAGTAATTTTTAAAAGGCCTTCAATGTCCCAAGATTTATTGGTTAAACCCAAATTACCAATGCCAAACACTGATGAAACACCATTAAAAAACTCGTCCATATATTAAACTCAGATGTTTGCTTTGTAAAATGTTACAACATTCATCAAAATGTATCATTGGCATAAGCAACTTGTATTGTGAATTTAAAAATTTGATTTACCAAATTTAATATAAAATGATGGGTCGACTACCCATCATATGTCCTATTACCTTGATGAGGAGAATAATTTTAAGTCACAGATCCGATTATAGCACCGAGACCTAAAGAAAATTGTCGACACTCAAGGTCTAAATCATAATGACACTTTCGAAAACACAATGTTCTATAAAAACTATTCAGCAAGAGCTTCGAAACTCAAATCCGATGTATCTCAGACCACAAAAACAAGTACATCAATTCGTATTACAGCAAAATTCCACATGGACTCTAAATTTTAAAACAACCACATTTGGAAGACATATTCATTTTATGTCATTGTATTTTGTGTTTATTTATTTTTGTTTTTATTATTTGTCCAATTTTATACTTTAAATTTTATACTTTTTATCAGCAGTAATAAAGCCGAATACATAACGGATAAATTTTCACTGCTTAAGCCATCATCACACTTGCATAAAAACCGTAAAAAGCTTATATTTACATTATTTACTGACCCAACTTTATGATCTAGATATCAAAATGTTTGTAATAAGAAGTAGCAACTTTTATTATTCTTTACAAATGTGCATATTGTTATTAGTTTTTACGGTATTAACATTTAAAAACTTGTGCCGGCCATTTCAAAACGCGATAAGATAATAAAATATCAGTTTTTTCTGGATTTTATACTGTAATAAAAATAATTATACCAAATTTCAGTTTTATATCTTTACTGGTTAAAAAAAATTTAAAACACAGACAGATACAGTAAACTAAAATAAATAAACCACTTGTTGCACTTAGTTTTTAGCTCCTTTTGGTCCATAAAACAATATCCTAAAGTTTGTGTAGAGTTTTGTAGTACAGCGTGTATAGAGAATAGACAGATTTTCGGGTAGAGTGGGTGTGAAAACTAACAGTCCTGGTTAGATTTACACATATATATTATTGCAGGGACAGCGTAATGTGTAGTTATTTTACAGACACTTTAAATACAAATGCCATGTAAAATGGTGAGTCATATGAAATTTTTCTCTTGGTACTGATGACATGTCTCCTGAAAACCTTCCACTTGGGATTTCTCTTCAGCTGATTTTCAGGTCTGAAGTTATTAAATAGCATTCCAGTCAGCCATGTTAAAACAGGATTTACAATGTTACGCAGCCACAAAAGCAAACCAATAAGTGTTATTACTGATCGCTAATAGGCATCAAACGTTTCTTCCGTTTCAAATTAAGGAAGGGCGTTTCAGGCACGTGTTATAACCCTTGTGGTAGCGGATTATACAGGATATGTCTGAACTCTTGTGGATACTCTAGGATTACGGATAGTTATAAAACATTGTTTTTTCAAAAAGGATGTTACAAAATACGTACCTTTTTGGATTTTTTGTTGCATCTACTCGTATATTTACTTGGGTAATTTATAGTTGATATAAGTGGCTAAACTCAACTGGTGCCGAGTTAATTAATTAAGGATCTTTACGTATCGCCTGAATGTAAGTTAACAAATAACATTTAACATAATTGGGCTTTCCCCTGAAACAAATATCTGTAAATTTTATCTCAACTGGTGCCGAGTTAATTAATTAAGCATCTTTACGTATCGCCTGAATGTAAGTTAACAAATAGCATTTATCATGATTGGGCTTTCCCCTGAAACAAATATCTGTAAATTTTATCATGTGTATCGTATGAACTAAATTCTGGAAACTACCACGTAGTAGAATTAGTCCAAACTGTGCAACGTACCAGTATAAATATTTCTTTGTTTAAATTTTGAAGAGCCCTAGCTCCAACTGCAACTCTGATGTTGCGGAAAAGATTACACAACACACTTTTGGGACACAATTTTTAATTCAATTCTAATCTATCAATTTTATCGCAAGGATCTAGGTTAAAGATCCCGTTCTTGTATAGAACAGTTTAAATGCACCTTTCTTCTTGTGGCAACACTATGTGAGTTTTGGCACAGAAGAACAAAACGATTTGTAACAATGTACCTAATGCACTCACCATCCGTTCTTAGAGATAAATGTTTCTTGCAACATTTTTGATAAGCTGAAAGGTAAAAGTACTGCCCACATCGCGTAAGCAACATTGTAAGCACATTTTAAATTTAAAATAGACAATGTCATATGTGGCTAAATCTTTATCAAGGGATGTGTGAAAGATTGCTTGATGTGAAGAAACAAGTTGGAGAGGAATTAAAGCAACTCTTTTCTTACTATCTAAAACTGTCCTAGTTTGGCAAAAGACTAAATACATAGCTTTCGTACAGGCATTTACGTAGTAACCTACATGAAAATGAATAGCATATCAAAACCTTCCATTATTTTCTTATTAATCAAATAGTTTAAACTATAAGATAGAGTTATACATATGGGCATACTTAGTTTGAGGTATAAAAACATTGAATGGATTATCCAGTTGAAAGCAAAATGAAGTGCTCAAAATTGAACATTTTTAGAAATTACTTTGTAATCTTGCAAGACGTCTTGTAGGTTTTCAAGATAATGGGGTTTTCAACAGCCAACACAAGGCTTTCAGAGCAACAACAATGAACAAACTGATCTCTAAAACTATCAAAGCATATTCTATTTGGTATTTACAGATAACAGCAACACCTGTAATGTAGCTTACTTCTCGTCTGTAAATTACTGGACAAGACATATAATTTTGTTTAATAGATAAAATTATTACTAAAATTTGCTAGTCTACCTATCTTTAAAATGTTAGTATATTTATTTGTTTCACCCGAAATTATCAGCGTTGAGTAACTGAACAAAAAGTAAAATTCAACCAAACACTAAAAGACATAAGAGGTCTTCCCGAAATTCAAAACCTATTTAGTTTACATAACTAAGTGACTAAATACTGTAATCGTCTAATCAAAATGTAATTACATTACTTACTAGTAATGAAGATTTCCTAATGTCGACCTGTCTCGGAGGAACGTTACAAAATGCCAGTGACTGACAGAAGGAACCGTGGTCTCGAATCAGGTGGAACGATCTGTTCTCATAACGAGCGGTTGCCGCAGTCAACACAAGGTTTTTAATAACTGCTAAACACGACTAATGAAAATCAGAGGGTCCAAGTCCAAGTGTTCCGCATTCCTACGGGTTAGTGAAATTATGCGGAGAGATAAGCCTTGGGCAACCCTACATCTACGGTCACGACGCTACCGCTAAGGTTGTTGCGAGACCAACTACTACTGTAGATACTTTCCTCCTCACAATGTCCTCTTTCCTTCTGTAACCAGACATTAACGTATCTCCAAATTTATGGATACTATCTAATCAATACAAACTTTCCTTCCAGTAATTAACAGAGGAAGATGAGTATGTACTAGAGATAAAATTGTTAACTGGATAAAGCATTAATACGAGTTAGTAGCTTGGTCATGACGCGATAGTTACCAGCGTGTGGTACTATTTTTAATTTTGATACTGGTCACTAGTAACAAATATATTTAATAAGAATGATATCTGTTGTGCTTACATGCGTTCTGAAACCCCCAGTTAAAACCAAACAGTAGCGGACAATTTAAATAATATTTTGCCAACTTTCTTTAAAAAATTACAAAAAAAACGTTCTAAAAATTCAAAACGCACAGTCAAAAGGGCAATAAGCTGCACTGAAGAGAACTTTGTGGCGCCTAATTTAATTTACTTGTGCTAGAAAATATAATAGGTCAAAATTGTAGAATTATTCAAATAAATACGCCGCTTAGAATGATCACAGACGAACCTTAATTAGTTTCCATGAAACCCAATCCTCTTTAGTTGCGAGTGTATATTTTATGAATACCATTTTACAGATCATATTATTACAAACTAAAAAGTACGCATTTATAAATTTCTTTAGCAACAACGTACATTTGATTAGCATTAAAAAATGCTTATTATTTTTGATGAAGTCAATCATAAAAACGTTTTTAACATACATTTTTATCATCAAGCACATTAATATTACTGAGTAAACTCTATGGGCTCGAAAAATGATACAAAATCCCTCATAAATATCACAACGAAATAAATGCAACTCATTTACTGATTATTAATTAAACAATATTTTTTTCTTCATTTAGGGCATTTGCTAGTAGTAGGATATACAACATAAGGTGTATAAAATTTGCTCCCATCTTGACATCGACAGAACCTTGAGACGAGCATAAGAATTTTTCTTTGACTGGGTGATCCAGAACGTAAATTATATCGTTATATCTTGAAAACTCTGATTTATCAGAATAATAAAGTAATAATCGAATAAAACAAAATTTACTAACCAATTCGGATAACAACATGAACTGAATCCAAACAAATTTCATAACGAGTGTACAAAATGATAGCAATGACAGGTATTTTCTGTTAATAAATGCAGCAATCATCAGTAAGACATCATTAATTACACGATTACCGTATTTTAATTGGGGGATGGCGCACGCTAAACGTTTTATTATTCTGTTATTATTTGTCGTAATAATGTTGCTATCAAAATTTTTATCTAAAAGTAACCCATATTTCACTATTATTTTGTATTTGTAATTTGTAATAAAATCTCTGTTTTTTTTTTTTTTTATTATTACGGTTTGAAATGTTTGTACAGCCACCATTTTGAAACCAGCTGTGATATTTTCTGAAACTTGTTTTCAAAACAGATCTTAATTATAATATCCAATTTTATATTAATTGCAAATTGTTATCCCTTTTTTCAAATTTTAAGATATAATTTTTCCTATATACATACAGACAGTAGACTGATGAAATATATACAGACTGTATCTTATATCACGTATCTTTTTCTATTTCTTTAACTGACAAATTAATTGGTGAAGATCAATATAGTAGTTTATAGACACTCTGTTTATGTGTTGACATAAATAATAATTTTGACCTTGGTAATTTCACTTTGTTCTGTAGTTGATGTACATTCCATACCTTTTTTAAGAAGGACATCCCTTCTTAGCAGTTTCTCTACTGTTAAGATGATGATTGCTTGAAATCAGCTGATATGATGTAACTGATCTGTGATTATACGGTTAAAAGTGTATCAACATATAAGTAAAATACTATACAGCAGTAGACATACAGAACTGGTTTAATTTAAACTAGCCACAACCGTAATCTCATTGTAGTTTTAAAGAAGTTGATGTACATTCCATACCTTTTTTAATGAGAATATCCATTCTTAGCAGTTTCGCAACTGTTTTTGAGAAACTGCTAAGAAGGGATGTCCTTCTTAAAAAAGGTATGGAATGTACATCAACTACAGAACAAAGTGAAATTACCAAGGTCAAAATTATTATCTATGTCAACACATAAACAGAGTGTCTATAAACTACTATATTGATCTTCACCAATTAATTTGTCAGTTAAAGAAATAGAAAATGATACGTGATATAAGATACAGTCTTTATATATTTCATCAGTCCACTGTCTGTATGTATATAGGAAAAATTATATCTTAAAATTTGAAAAAAGGGATAACAATTTGCAATTAATATAAAATTGGATATTATAATTAAGATCTGTTTTGAAAACAAGTTTCACAAAATATCACAGCAGGTTTCGAACTGGTGGTTGTACAAATATTTCATACTGTAATAATAAAAAAAACGACATATTGTATGATAAATATATAAGGATACTGAAATATGGATTACTTTTAGACAAACATTTTGATAGCAACTTTGCGTTACTACGACAAATAATAACCGAATAGTAAACCCAGCAGGGATCACTTCTGGCTGGTTTATACCATCATGTTGAACCTAGTACTGGGCACAGCAAAAACCGATGTGTCACTTAAATCTGGGCAACCCTATAGATGTCCAGCAGCGGCAGATCACTAACCGCAAATTTCGAGAGCCTGGGGTGCAAGGGCAATGACTATTGGAGTTGGTGGGGTTCGTTCCCTAACCTCAGAGGTTCTTGCTAGCCTCAACAAGGCTATGCCACCCCTTGCCTGCTTTGACTGGAGCGGCTGGTTCAAAGCTGGTCTCCCCCTTCTTCCGGGAGAACATGACTTTTGAGATTAGTGCCCAAAATTCTTCCTCATGGATCTCGATAAGAGGCGGGCCCTAACCCCAACCTCACCCATCCAGAATATCCTGTCACTCCGGAAGCAGCTCAAAGGTCCTTTAGCACTAGGTGTAATTTAAAAGCTTCAGTTGCACCTTATAAGATATTTAACTGATGATTGCATTTACCAATTGAAAATACTTGCTCAAAACGGAATTAAAATGGATGACCGTCGTGTACACCAGATCAGATTAAGACGACGAGTGGATATAAGGCGAAAAGTCTAAACGTAAACAACACACAGGAAACTGACTATTACTCTGCAACAGTATTTGATTGTCGAACAGCCATGCGTGAAGAATTTCCAATCATGAAAAATGGAGCAAAACTCTTTAATTGGTGCATGGTAAACCGTTGCTGGAAGGTCGATGGCTTAACATTCGGGACCAGAAAAGCTTCGTGCGGACAATTAAATTGGCTTACAAGATTACGTAACGAGAGTACGCGGGTAAAATCCGTGTCTGTGGAAGGGTTCTAATATTGTCATCTATCAGAATGGGATCACAACGATACATATAAAAACTTCACCAGGGCGTTACAGCAATACAGGCTAGGCGAGACGAAATATATTTATCACCTTTACTGGAATGTCTTTCAGTGTTATAGAAAAAGTTATATTTTTTTTTGTATCGCAAGGAAGTGTGGCTTTTATAAAGATATATAGGTATTAGTAACACTCGTACTGTAATTCGTGGAAGCATTTAATTTTAAAATAAAATTCACTTATCCTCATGAACCTAACGTTGACTTGATTCAAAGAGTTTAGGTATGGTTTTACACCATCATTAGTTAAACGATTAAAAGAGAACATCTGAAACTAATTTTATTAGTGCATCAACTTTACGTCAACGGAAAGATGTACAAAACAAAAGCTGATAAAACTACCCAGTACATTTCGAAACTGTGTATTTGGTCTAATGCAATCTTCGTGTTTAGTCATTATTTTGTGTTTAATTAATTATTTATTATAAGATATAAAACGCACCCAGTTTTAAGTTAAGATTTGTACCCAGAAATACGTCTCTTAATTCATTTTACATCAGGACTCGTAATTATTCATATCAAGAAGAAATCTATATTAAAAACTTTTCACAATTATAATAAAATAATAATGGCTTTAATGATTATATTTCTAATAACTGCTCACTTATAGCATAGGAATATTATCGAACAAATTGAGCTGTTTCAGAAAAGGTAAAACTTCTATTAAACGTTATCTAGAGAGAGATGAAAACCCCATGTATATATTCACCTTTACCAGAAATTAGGCAGGACATATTTTGGAGATGAAGGAAACATCAACATGCATTTCCTCAAAACATGAAAATTTGGAAATGTTTAAAAAGAGGTTATTAATCTATCCAAAATAAATATACATATGTCTAAGAGGTTTGAATTAAATACGGTACGTGTTTGTGTTAAAAATAAACACAAACAAACAGAATACCAAACACTTTAAAATCAAACTACAATTAGAAATTAGTTAACTCTAACCATAATAACAATATTCTAAAACGTCTGAAAAATGTTCCGAGACACTCTGTATGGTGTAAATTTCTATTTGATATTTTTCATATACTTTATTTTTTTGTGAGTAATGTAAATTAAAAGATACTAGTGTGAAGCGATTTTTACAGAGAATTGGTCATTTGAGAAACCCCATAAGTCAAATTTTTAGCTAAATTTAGTTTTTTATATTTTTGCAATCAACAGATATAAATACACAGTTCCTCTGAGAAACAAACATAAGTCAGACTTTTTTTACCAACTTTATAATGCCACAAAGTTTTAGTTCACTGAGAAAACACACCATAAGTCAGTGACTTATAGTGTTTCTCAAGTGAACAGCACAGCAACAGCTGGGGACACCTTGATTCAGTGATCAGCTGTTTACATTGCACTAACAATTCCAGCCAGGTTTGAGGTTATGGTGGGATATTAAAGAGTAGCCTATTTTCTTTGTTCGTCTAATATCGAAATTGAAACATTTTAAAATCATTATCAGAATGAATGAGCTAGATGTTAATTTAGAGATTCAGAAACGTAAAAGGAAAAAGGGTGTTCTCAATTAAAATCCGAGTACAAGGCCGAAATAATTAAAAAAAAGCCAGAGTTTCAGGAAGCTCATACATAAGTTGGACTGGAAAAGAAGTACCAGAAATAACTCCAGGAGAAGATTGCAAGTAAGTATTTTTCACTTTTATTATGTTCGTTCAAGTACTAAGCTTAACATATTTGTACATATTTTATGTGCATATCTCTTAAATGTCATATAATAGTAGATTATAAAAGATAGAAGTAAAAACATTTAATTATTTACTACTGTCCTATTATGGACTACGTCAGTTTTTCTACCTTAGCTGTCATAGTGCTATAGCAATAATTTCTATCATTGTGTTTGTGATAGCCTACTTTTTTAGCTCTTATCCTGTAAACACAATTTAATATATAATATATACAACACACACACACACACACACACACACACACATACATGAACGCACCATACGCATACCTATTACTGTTGGAGTAGTAACACTAATAAACTAAAACTTTCTTTAAAAAATCCTTTTCACAATACACTTTGGTATAGACTAAGTTTCTATCCTTATATGAAAACCAATAAATTTTGATGTGTTAAAGTGAAGAAAAATATTTTAAACACACTCACACAAACAATTGCAACATGGCCTAATTGATGCAATATAATCTATAACATTGAAGAAAACTCTTTAAAAACTTTTAAATAAATAGATATATTCCCAGAAATAAATTTGTTGTTTTTTTCAGGTGTCGGCGGAAAAGTGCTTCACAAAAGTGGCAGATGAAGAACGGAAACGGATATTTGAGACCTTTAGAAGTTTGGGGGTCTAAAAATGAGCAAGACAACTATCTACAATCTTTGATTGCAGCAAACTGAAGTTAAACAGAAACGGCGGAGGAAATCAAGTGAAATTATCACGTAAGCCAGATAGAGGAAATACATTCATTTACGAAGTATCAACACCATCTGGGAAGCAGCAGGTATGCAAACTTGCATTCTCTAATATATACATGGAATAAGTAGTGACCGCATCAGGAGATTGACAAAACTACTAACAGAGGGTAAAAATCCTCAGGATATGAGAGGCAAAAAGTGTCCCGGGCAATGCAAAACCAACTAATTTTGTCAATAGAGTTAAAGAACATATCGCTTCCTTTCCTGTGAAAATAACACACTATGGTACAACTGATTATAGCTACTTGAATGAAAAACTTAATGTTTCTTGAGATGTATAAACTGTTTTAAACAGGCGAATCCAGATATTGATATTGGGTACAAATTTTATATCTTAAAATATTTAAAGAAAATTTTACTCTGCATTTTGGTCGTCCACAGGTCGACACTTGCTGTACTTGTGAGGCTCTTGAGGATAAAAATTTAAAAGTAAATTCTTGAATGATATAGCTAAAAGAGTCCATGTAGCTGAAAAAATAGTCCATAAGCGCAGGGCTAAAAAGTTTTACTATAAAATCAACGAAGTTCAGGAACAGGCTGCTACTAATGAAAATATTGGTGGCCATATGTATTGATTATATGCAAAATTTACAGCTACCAACTATCCCAGTCCAAGAAACATTTTATCTCAGACAACTCACTGTTAGTGTTTTCTGTGTCCATAATCTTAAAGACAACAGTGTAGTATTTTTTATGTATCATGAGGGAATTGGTGGTAAAGGCCCAAATGAAGTCTGTTCATTTCTGTTGAGCTACATTCAAAATCATTTAATAGAAGGGATTGAACACTTACATATTTTTTCTGACGGATGTGGAGGCCAAAATAAAAACCACTCAGTTCTCAGATTGGCAAATGCCTTGGCCTCCACAGGAAAGTTTAAGCGAGACAGTTAGAGCAGTATTTTCCTATTAGAGGGCATTCTTTTCTGCCCTGCGATAGGACTTTTTCAGTTATTAAAAGAAAAGTGAGAAGGTGCGACAGAGTGTACACTGTTAAGGAATATGCTGAAATGTTCCTAAGTGCCTCATTAAAAAATGAGTTCTATGTGGTCCTACCTGAGTCAGAAGACATTTTAAATTTCAAGGATTGGTGGCCTGCATTTTTTTAAAAAAGAATGTAATTTCTCAGGAAACACGAGGCAAAGATGTGCCCAATAGAAAAAAAGGTTTCTTTTTAAAATCTCAAATTTCATGCAGTTTTCCCATTCACATGAAAATCCTGGTATAGTAAAAGCAAAAGACTTTCATTGATGGTGTAACTGAACACACTTTTGATATAAAAAACACAAACCGTAATAGGTTGAACCTGCCTACACAAAAAGCTTATCAAGAGGATTGTGTACCAATAAACAAGAAAAAAATGGATGACCTTGAAAAAATTAAAGCCTTATTTAATTACCTGACGATGAACAAATAAAGATGTTCTACGACAAAATATTCTCATGGAAAAACTGTCAATAAAGGAGATGTTGAGATAGATTGAGAAAATATTGCTTAAAACTCCAGAACTTTGTTTTATATATTAACATGAAACATAATTATATGTTAGATTTACTAATGTAAAATTATAATAAACATTTTTTAGCTGTTTAACTGACTTTATTTTCCTCCATATCAAAATCAAGTGTCTCTATTTTCCTTTAAAACCCTATAAGTCATTGTTTTTGCTCCATTTTCTTTTAAAAAGCCCATAAGTCAAAAAATTATTTTTAATATTTCTATGAACTTAAATACTTATAACAGGTAAAATTTGTAAATTCATCAATTCTAATAGTGAATTCTATAATTAGATTTGTGGTTTTTTTATTATTTGGTGCAAAATTAACCAATCTGAGAGTGATTTTTTACATTTACCAAAAGTAGGTTTTTTTTGACTTAAAGGGTTTTCTCAAATGACCAATTCAACTAATATATCAGTTTAAAATATAAACATACTGTACAGTAAAAGCTCTCGCCATTGAAATAAAGTATCAGAACAGAATATGAAAACATCCAATAATTCCAAAGTGTCATCTGTGATAAGTTACATAGGATTCAAATAACTGCAATAAATTCGCGCGTGCGCACTTGAGAGCGATGATTAACCCTGCGAGGCACTCGTGAATCATGTACCGAAGACGGCAGAGGTCCATTACACATTAGCACCCAGTCCCTGTCCACATATAAAGCAATAATGTTGCTTAAGCAGTGTTGAACTCAACGTCCACGCGACCTGGACATTTGATACCCTGTAGTATTCGATATGGGCAGCTGACCCTGATCCATAATTAATTTGGATTAACTGTCATTTATGATCGAACCACGTAGTTTAATATCTCACTTGTGTTGTCAGAGATATCGATCTAGCTTGAATCGCCTTTCCAAATATGTAACACTTTTTGTGAGTCTGGTGACACATTGAGTTGATGAGTTGAAAAACTGCCCCCGATGTGACGACTACACTGACAAGCCCGAATTGGAATTCTCTTTACGAATCCGACACTCGACCAGATCAAAAACGCGGAACCTTATAGAGCAAAAAACATTCATACAAACAGTATAAACTGGTAATTTACCAACAGTTCTCTGGTTGAACATTTCCTTCCAAAATGTCTAATTTACCTTCCAAGCTTTAGTTCAATCCCCTGGAACAGCATTGCAAGTATATGCGTAATGTGGAGTTATATTACCATAAAGCATTGATAATAATCTCGGTGCGCAAGCTCTAGCTTAATGTAATTGCAGAAACGTTTTTGCTTGCCTCACTGTATTTCCGGTGTGTCATTAACGTGTTCTATTAGAGCAGAGAGATTCTACTAATGTAATTAATTTAAATTTCAGAGCGCTGAATATTCATGTACCCCAAAGTCTTTTGTCGATGAGTCACACATGCTTCTAAAAGAGCATCAGGAGATTTTGAGATTGGTTTCAAAGAAAGCGTCAGTGTATTGTTTGTAACCTCTAATTAGTAGGGGAAGGGTGGGCAAAGTGGCCACTGCGGGCATAGTGGCCACGGCCGATTTCTCTGCCACGCAGTGCTGCTACCGCAGCGGCCAACGCCTCAACTACTGCGCGAGACCTCCATTAGTGTTCTGTAGCGTTGTGAAGGTGGTCAGTTTTACGTGTTCGGATTTTATCATCAAATGTGTTGTTTTTCAAGTTGCTGATGTAAGGTAAGTGGTCTGCTTTACTTGTTATAACTATAACTACGACCCTAGTAAGTAAATGCTGACAATAACCATTAAAAGAGTGTGATTTAGGCTATCAATTCATGTGTAGGAGTAAGAGCTGGGTGTTTACAGATGTACGTGCAAGGTCGCTAATTTTGTAATGGCGTCAGAAAGGGCAAAGTGGCCACTGCCGTGGCCACTTTGCCCTCCCGCCGTGGCCACTTTGCCCGACATCAAATATTTAGTTTTTTAATATAAAAATATACTTTTTTATTTATATAATATAAAACAAATATTATTTGTTTTTAAAACCTGTTTCCGAAACCCAGTTTAGGTGCCCTAAAGCAAGTATTTAGTTTTATATTTAAAATATATTAATTGTCGATGTGCCCAAATCCAATTTAGGTGACCTAGAACGGTATTCACTTGTATGCAACTACAACGTATTTTTTTTTTTTTTTAGTTGGAGTCATGGTGTCCAAATACAAACGGAAAACCGAGCAGCAGTCTTGGGACCCTCAGGCGATGCAACGAGCTATCAACGCCGTGAGAGATGGTATGCCAATGCAAACAGCTGCAAAAAAAACTTCAATGTGCCAAGAAATACGTTGAAACGCGGGTTTTAAATAAGAACCAGCATGCTAAGGAAACAAACAAAGTTCTTGGCCACTACCGTCCTGTTTTTAATGCAGAACAAGAACAGCATCTTGTAGAATATCTTTTAGAAATGGAGGTACGATTTTTTGGAATCACTTTAAATGATTTGCGTAGTCTGCTTACAAACTTGCAGAGCAAAATAATATCACACATAATTTCAACCATGAAACAAAATTAGCTGGGAAAGATTGGGTTAGGGCTTTAGACAGCGCCACCCTGAAATGGTGTTGAGAGTACCAGAGGCTACTTCGGCAGCAAGAGCCCAGGCTTTTAACAAAGTAAATGTTACAAAGTTCTTTGACATTTTAGAGGATGTCCAGAAAAAACCACTTATATCCACCTCACATGGTTTTCAATGTCGACGAAACAGGACTTATGACTGTCCAGACTAAATCGTCAAAGGTTTTTGCACTTAAAGGCAGACGACAAGTTTGGCTCACTCACATCTGCTGAAAGAGGTGTTTCTCTCGACATTTGTAGTTTCAATGTCAGCAGGAGGGACTTTTATACCTCCTATGGTCATATTTCCAAGGCAGCGAATGAAAGTTGAGCTGCAAGATGGTTCTCCACCAGGGACAGTTTTTGCCTGCCATCCATCAGGGTGGATGCAAACGGGACATTTTCACTCAATGGTTTGAGCACTTTTTGCGCTTTGCTAAGCCTTCAAAAGACACCCCGTCTTATTGGTACTTGATGGACATGCAAACTCACACAAGGAACCTTGACTTTATCGAAAAGGCTAGGAAAAACCATACAACTGTGGTTTGCATCCCCCCCTCATTGCAGCCACAAGCTCCAGCCGTTAGACGTAGCGTTTATGGGGCCATTCAACACCTATTATGTCCAAGCAATCGAGAGATTTTTTACGAAATAACCCTGGTAGGCAAGTAACTCAATACCAAGTGTCCTCGTCTTCTCGGGGAATCATTTTTAAGTGCTGCTACTCCTACTGTTGCGGTTAAGGGATTTAGAAGGTGTGGCATAGTGCCAATCAACAGGGATGTGTTCAACTGATGCAGATTTTGTTGCTTCTACAACAACGGAAATTCCCAATCCATCTCAGTCACACCCAACAGCTGACATCAATCCAGTTTCACCGACCCTGATAAAAGATGGACCTGCTGATGCCGATCCCAATGCAAGTGCAACATCAGGGCCTGTTGATCCCGACCCTAATGCAAGTGCAACATCAGGGCCTGTTGATCCCGACCCTAATGCAAGTGCAACATCAGGGCCTGTTGATCCCGATCCCAATGCAAGTACAACCTCAGGGCCTATATTAGGTTCCGGAGACCCCACAACATTATTTGTTCTCGTCTCTTCAAGCCCAAATACCTCAAGCAATGAACGTCCATTAAAACCCAATGCCTCATCTGCCTAAGCTCCATGCCTAGTAGGCCTACCTCATCTGCTTTAAGTCCAACCGCCATACCCAGTACATCATTTGTTGTAAGCCCTCAAGAAATTATCCCGATTCCTAAAACAAACATCATCAAACGACAAAATAAGAGGAAAAAGGGTTCGGCTGCAGTGTTAACCTCAAGCCCTTACAAGGCTGAACTTGAGGCAGCGAAGGCAGAAAAAGGAAAACAAAGAAAGACTGAAGAAAATTAAACTGGAGAAAAAAGAAGAAAAAAAGAAGTTGGCGAACAAAAAAAAGAAGCCTGTCAAAGAGAAAAGGAAACCAAAAGTGGCAAAACGTGCTTTGTTTCTGAACGAATCAGATAGTGATGAAAGTGACGCGGATTGTTTGTACTGCCAGAACTTGTTCTCAAAATCTAAAAGTAATGAAGGGTGGATACGGTGTTTCGGGTTGCCACAAATGGGCACATGAAGCGTGTGCCGGATGTGAAGAGGATGATAATGAATTCATTTGTGACCTATGTAAATAGACTGCAAACAAAAGACAAACAAAATCGCAAAAAGTTGTAGGCCTAAAGTAATTTTTTTATTGTATTATTTTCTACTTTACACGTTTCAAAATATGTAGACAATGTAATAATAACTAAATTTGTAACAATACATACATACTTTGGTATTTAAAATGCATTTTGTAGTATTATTTTTGACATCGGGCAAAGTAGCCACCCTGTGGCCATTTTTGCCCTACCCCAACGGGCAAAGTGGCCATTTGGTAGGGCGTGACAAAAAAATTATGTTTAAAAAAAGTAACTAAGATACAGGTATATATTATTTTTTTTTAATGAGTGTAACTATATATGGTATCTTATAAATAATTTTCATTTCTTTTGAACAATTATAACAGCTTGAAAAAAAATAAGTTTTCCTTAGGGTGGCCACTATGCCCACCTTTCCCCTAGTTTTCATGAGAACTAACGCTAATTGATGGTACAACGGTCAACATCGTGTTTAAAAATTCTATTGGCATTCTCAAACCGATTTTTACAGATTTAATTCAAACATTACATTAGAAAAATATTTAAACGGCCTACAGGCAAAATGTTACGGATCAGTCTGTTACAGATGAGTTCCCTCTGAAATACTTTTTTTTCAAAATCCTTTTGAAGACTGGAGATTTTTAGTGAGGTCTATTATACTCAAATAATTGAACACGCGCCATCGTAGAATAAAATAAGTATTCGAAATTGGACCATAATTACTACACTTTATTTTAGTACATCAAATAGAACAAAACGTTATTTAACCTTGATCATTCTAATTTTCTGCATAAAGTATAACCACGAGTTCAAGTTTATTCAGGAGGCTGGCGTATTTCTTTTACTCAAAGTTGATGATGAGACATGTTATTTGTTAAGATATACGACATTGAAGAAACATGGTAAATCCTTAGCCGTTGGACAAAGAACAGCCTAAACGTACTGGCGCATGGAGGCCAGCAATTGGTAGAGATGTCTGATTGAACCACTTTCACCGTTATGAAACTTGGCTCCTGCACTTGGCCGAGATAGAATGTGTCTGCAGGAGAGGTAGCTGCTGACCACTGCATACTTAGGGAACTAGCCGCAGCGTGGCAAGTCCGCTTGGCTCTTGTTCACTGTACAAGCCACTTCTTTTTGCCAAACTTACATTTACTCGTTATGAGCGTGGTTTTAAACCAAAGCGTGCCAATACGTTAAATTTATGTTTATGTAGACCACATGAATTTTATAACCGTATTGGATGTTAAAATTTCAATGAAGTACTTATCCTGTATTTTCAGACAATTAATTCTTGCAACACTTGGAATTTTTATCAAATGGTTGCTTCTCTCCGGTATAGAAACAGAACCTATTATTTTTATAATTATTCAATTAACAGTAATCTCTTAAAAATTTGAGAATATTTTTGGTTAAACTCTGGTTTAAACCATAATGCTTGCTTGCTCTTATTCTAATTATATACTACAAATCAGGTTGTTTGTATTTTGAACATTTTAAGGTTGGTACCGCCACTTCGATAAAACTCCTTTATTTTGAATACCTACACAAAAAATTGGTGTTGACAAATAGATATCCCGGTTATGATTTCCCATCTGCTATAGAAGTTAGAAGGGGGCGGGCTTACATAAGAAAGTTAACCGAAAAATTATATATTTTTAAATATTATAATTATCTAATTTTCAAAAGTTAATAAAATCTCCGTTGAGATGAAATTCATCATACATCGAATACTAAAAATATATAAAAATTATAGAGCACTCTTTTTTGCGAAATGTCAGTGCACTGACAACTACTAAAAAATGTATAACATGTAAAGTGTAATTGTTCGAACTCCTCAAGAATGAATGTATGGTGCGACCTAGTGCATAGCCGAGTAATTGAACTGTTTTACTCTGTTTAATAACATGCAATTTTAATTGAAAAATTTGTTTTAAAAACCAACTAAAGTAAAGGGGCTGGTGAACTGGCAGATGGACATTACCGCTTCACACCACTCACCTCTGGATGCCATCAGCGTCACGACAAGACCTTCACCGGTATTACTGGGAAAGGGCGAACCTCCATCAGATATCGAGATATCTTGTCTTGTCAGATATGGAGTTCGCCTTATCTCTTCATACCAGCATGGCTTCAGTAGAAATCGTTACTTTTAGCAGTGCCTGGCTCGTCAAGTGCTTGAGCGTCAAGGTCAGTTTCATGTTCTCTACTTTGAACTTCCAAAATATTTTTGGCAAACACCACTTTCACTGAGTAATCGCTAGACCAACTCTATCTTTCAAAAAGTATATTTGCAGTGCAAATTGTGGAGTATATTCTGAAAGTTTCATTCCCAATTCAAGAGTATTTCAAGGTTCCAATTTTTGTTCTTAGTTTTCTCTTTGTAAGTGAATGACATTGTCTATCCTAAATTGTTATGTTCAGCTTCCTACAGGTCTTGAGTGCCAGATAATTTATTTCTTCAACCAATCAGCAGCCATACACTCTTATACGTTGGGCTAAAAATCAATAATGTGTCTCTAAATAAAACAAATCATAGTAGTTATATTTATTTTTAAAATAAGTCTTTCAATTTAAAATTTAATATTTTAATTCTTAAAGTACTAAGCATTAAATAATACCGCCACCAGTCGTCTAAATGACGAATCAGCACAGATAACGCCTATTTTTTTATTGGTGGGGTAATGCTAATGTACCGTCGGCGAAATTCGCTGGTGTGCGTGACTCACAACCTTATATCCCCACCGGCTCAGGCATCACCCTCTCGAGACTGTTTTCCGAATTACTTTAAGAGGGTGCCTACAGTATCAGGCCAACGGTTGGGCAACACCGGGGCTCTATTACTTTTCTTATAATTTCGTGGTTTTCAGCACTCCCTCTACGCAAGCAGAGTCACTATTCCAAGTCTGACCGTTAGAGACCATTTTCGAACAATGATGTTCGGTAAGAGTTAGCTTATGACAATCTCGAGTCTTCTTTCGTTTTCCCACAGTTTGCAGAAGAAGAACGCGTGGTTGGCGTCGTCGTGCTCCGCATCGCCATAGGGACGTTTCGAGCTTACAAACTTACTCATCTTAAACCAGTACGCTCGGAAGTTGCCAGGAGCGGTGAAGGACTGGGTGAGGTAGAAATTCACCTTCCCATTCTATCAGGTCAGCAGTCAGTCCCTCATAGTGAGTTCTCGAGCCTCTGTGCGAGTTACCACACCGTTCCCTTCGTATGCCCGCTTCCTTTCTAAAGTGAGCAGATCGATTATAATGGCTCCCACCACCACTAGGACGGCCGGTTCGGAGACAGTTCGGTAAGCACTCGCGATCCGGAGTGTCTTCTTTCTCTGTACTTCCACCATCTTTTGCCTGTAATAATCTTGACGCAGGGCGTCCACCCATATCTCGAACCCGTACAGGAGCATGGATTACGTGACCGACATTAGCAACCGCTGCTTACTCGCCACAGGTCCGCCGATATTCTTCATCAGTTGGCTCAAAGAGGAAGTCACAACCGCCATCTTGTGTCCCGCCCTTGAGATATGGTCCCAGGACGCGAGCTTGGTATCAAGCCGAGATACTTCACAGCGCTCTTTGTCTCGATAATCTCTTGGTCCACCTGAACCTGGGATACAGTGTCAATCCTCCGTCTAGTGAGAAGTACTATCTCGGTCTTCTCCGTCGCCTGATTCAGGTCGTACTCACCCCAAGGCCAGTACTTGCATCACGACTCAGTTGTGCAACCATTGTGAATGGTCGAAGGCCCTCGCAAGGATGACCACTGCAATATCGTCCAGTGTATTCCACGAGGAAGCTCTCTTCAGGCATTTCCATTCGGAGGATCCCGTCCCAGGCGATTTCCCATGCGTCCGGTCCCAAGATCGAGTCCTGCGCAGCTCCCGCCGTGATCTCCCTCCAGCGCGGCCCGTCCACAGTCGTATAAGTTAACCGCCTATCCCTGAGATATCTGTTGGGCATTCTCAAGAGGTAGCTACTAGCCTAGTAAATCTGGGAATATTACTGTGTGCTTTTTTTCCAGTATACACATTAGTTTAACTGTGAATAACCAGGTTATGAGAAAGGAAAATATGTATTCTCTGCTCGCCAGGACCGTTACAATCCTGCATTCAGTGGTAACACTTGGTGCTGAACCATTCGTTTCGTAAAAGTCACAGGAGACATATTTTCTAGTTTCTATTAAAAAGTTGTAAATAACAGAATTATTTCCGTATTTCTAAGATTTTCAAGGACTTGTTAAAATTTGTTTAAGGTACGGTCTAAGAATGGACATAGGATTCATGAAATCGAATCACGCGATTATGTAAAACTTCGAGTTCAGAGAGTGCGAGAGTGGCGCGGATTCCAAATGGAGCTACTAACTGCCCCTTAGCTACGCAAGCGTAAGCCGGACTGTCCGGTTTGGCTTTGAGGTTACTTGAGTAAGTTCAATCATCAATTCAATGTATTTGCTTATAACTTGAAACGGAAAACGAACAGTGCTGTAAAATGTTGACGAATGTCAGGAAGCTAATGAACTCGCATCGAGGAAACGTCATTGTACTTATCTCATCATTATTATCCGTAACACTGGATAGGAAGGAAAAACGTGACTGTTGATGCCCTTGATAACAATTTCTATCTCATCTTTTAGACCCTGGTTTTGTTTATAGCTGAGCGCTTTCCCTCAGCTGGTGTGTTGTGTTTCGACTTGTTCTTTCGTTCTGTGTTTTCAAATAAATATATACATTTTGTACACAAAGAATATCTATGTAACAGTCTATGCCGACTGTGTCTTTGTATAATTTGAGTCTTTACACTGATGTTAGCGGAGACTGTAGGACTAACGCATTTTTAGAGAATCAAATAAACCCCGAAATAGGTCAAAAGAAGTGTCAGAAATCTTCAGTCTAGCAGGGGAGATGGCAGGTGCCGAAAAGTATGTTGAAAATCGTATAATCCCAATTAGCAAGTTTTTTTTTTGAAAACGGGGGGGTTCAGGCACGTCTAGTAAGCGCAAGTTTGTGGTAAATGTCATGTTTGTGGTGGCATGTTTGTTTCCTTAAAGAAAGCTTTACTTTGTCGAAATAATTATTGTTTTAAAAGCAAGGTCAGAGCACAGTTCAACTTCACCTGTACCAGTAACACAACAGCAATTTCAATGTGCAACTCAAGAAAGACCAATCAGATGCTTCCACAGTGATTTATAAAAAACAAAATCTTCGCTGGTGATCTGAGAAGCTTAAATAGAGAGTTCCTGTCCTTGCATCACTGAAGTAGAAAGCATTGGTTACAAATCATTTTGTTTTGATAAATTTTTTACTATTACAACTGAAGAAGAATCAATTTGTTAAGCTTTCGGCCAACCTCTTCAGATGTGGCATTTTTCATATAAGCCATTTTTTTCATTTATAATAGGTGCTATCTCAGTACAAATTAGCTTGACGGCTGCGACAGCTCTGATGCTTGTGCTCAATGGAAGGGGAGGTCTGAATAGAAGCTCGTTGTATAAGATGAAATCTCACTAGATCTTTTGCAAGTTTTGTTATGGAAATTCTTCTTTGCATTGTGTCTCTTGTATTCAGGCTGTGAATGATTTCAGCATTCACTGATGCCAGATCCAGGAGCCCGCTGAAAATCGTCCACGGCCATCTGTTGCTGATGCGTTTGACAGAATAATCCTTTTTCATATCTACAACATCTATCTCTCTTTTGGTCATGTTGTAAAACGAAAAACCTCCGGTTTGTTAGTCTTGGACTCAAGATCAATACAATCATCATCATGAAATGTTGATAGCATCAGAACGTTTTTTACCCATTTTTGGAACATAAGACACTAATTTGGCTTGATTTGTATAACAGCCAAAAGCGAGCATGCTGCTATTTACTGGTCATAGTCATATAATCTTTATTTACATTTTCATCAGGAAAAGTACATACGTCAATAATAAAAACAATGTGTTTATTAACAAGTTATTGTTCCATTAGGTGTCTTGGAAACTCGCCCAAACTTTAAAAGGCTCGGTTACAAGCCATTCTTTAAGCTCTCTTTTTAGTGGGTCTCCAGTTGTGGCTTGTAAGTTGTTTGGGAGCAGATTCCACAGCTTCTGGCTAGTATGGGATGGTTTCTTTTCCAAGAGGGTTGTCCGATGTAGAGGAAGAGCAAATCTTCAGCCATATTGAGTGTTGTATGAGTGATTATCTCTGCCTCTTTGTGCATTCAAACAAGTAAAATGACCTCTTGAACGTATAGATATTGCTGTCATTATATCCAGATTTATGAAGGCTCCTCTGCATGATTGGCGAAGATTAAGGCTTACCATGGCTCTCACTGCCTTTTTTTGCAGGACTAAGCCTGTTTATGGAGGGGCTGATGTTCCTCCCCATATCCCTATACCATATCTTAAGTGCGAGTCGACAAAGGAAAAGTATGCTGTCTTGGCTGCGGTAGGCCAGCGATAAGTATCATTTGACGGACTCCTGAGGCGTCGTTTGCACAAACAGTTAATGTGGTCATTCCATGATAACTTGATGTCCAGAGTTATTCCAAGGAATCTTACATTGGTTTCTTTAGTTTTATCTGGTATTTCTTGTAAATTTTTTACTTAATTTACTGTTATCTAATTTAGTCTAATGATGAACTCAATCAGGTTTGTGACGACTGTGGTGGTAGATCTGTTTTTTTTTAACCCATTTTGGTTGTCAGTTAAAATTTGATATTGAGTTAGGTGATTCATTAGTCTGGTTAGAGCTGCTTTTTCTATGATTTTGGTAAAATTGGAAACTAGCTAGATGGGTCTATAATTTTTTGCCTCAGTTGTTGTTCCTTTTTTGTGTAATGGATAGACTTTATTTCATTACAGTGCTGAAAGGAAATGTCCATGCTGAAATTGTAGGTTAATGATGACAACTAGCAGTATTGTAAGTTCATTGCAGTGTTTTACCATTTTTGATGAGTATCCACCACCTACTCCACTGGACAGCTTGGTCTTGAGGGATCTAATTATGACTTACTTCTTCAGATAAAATTGGAGTCAATACTAGTTGTTGCCCAGTGAAATGCAATGGTTGATATGTATTGTTTTCTTTGGCAGTGGTTAGATACTTGTTTTGACATAGGGTTGCTAGCTATTTGAGTGAAAAACTGGTTCATATGTTCTGCCACAGCATATGGATCTAATATGATTTGAAAGGCTGACTCAATTTGAATCAGAGTCAATCTTTTTTGCTTTGCCTGCCCTCTAAAATTTATGACTTGCCATAATGCCTTGCTTTGGTTATCAGCTTGGTTATAAAGCTGGCTGCGGCTTCCTGTTGAAGTCGCAATTTCAAGTCGTAATCTCTCTTCTTGGGGATACAGTCTTCTTTGTCTTGAAATGCCGCAGTCATTTCAAACTTTTTTACAGTTAGTAAAACTTTCTTTAAGTATCTTCGCTTCTTAGTCATAGTCATCATAGTCATATTTCTTTATTAACATATTCTTCAAGAACAGTAATAGAGTCACAATGTTAACAAATTACATAATTGATATTAATAAATAATCAATACAAGATGTCAGAGCCTCCATCTTCCTTGTTTACTTCTGTGAATTCTTCGATGGTGTATATTGGGTGGTCCACCAGGAAGTAGTGAAGACATCTTTTCAAGGCAGCTCCCTTGAGGTTTTTCACAGCTTGTGGCAGGAGGTTCCTCAGCTTCCTACCAATGTAGGATGTTTTTTTTTTCACTCGAAAAGTGATGTCCGATGTAGAGGTAGTGTGTAATTTCCTGCATGGCGTGTGTTATGTGTATATGAAGGGTTTTTTCCTGTTTGTACATGCAGTTGGTCAACGTGCAAAATTAACTTCTTGTATGTAGAGTGCAGTAATTGTCATAATTCCCAAGGTTTTAAATGCTTGTCGGCAGCTTTGTTGGTGTTCGAGTTCCGCTAGGGTTCGGATAGCTTTTTTTCTGCAGGAGTAGTACTCTGTTCAGGTTTCCTGCAGAGGATCCACCCCAAACAGCAAGTCCATACCTCACATGAGTTTCCACCAAAGCATAGAAAGTTGCCGATACATTTTATTCGGCGTACTACATATATACCAGTGCTGATTTTTTTTTTGCAAACCTGGTTTACATGCTCAGTCCACGTAAGTTTGTGGTCAATAGTTACGCCAAGGAATTTGATATAGTCTTTTCTTGATACATCAAGTGGGTTAGGGATATGGTTCTTTCCTCTTGCTGAAGTTGATGTGAACTGTCTTCGATGGATTCATGGCTAGATCATATCCTTCTGCAGTAAATTGAGGGCTTTACTGAGAGAGCTTGTGGCACTTTCGTACACTCCTTCAGCAGAGTCATTCTTAATCAACAATGTTGTATCGTCTGCATACATCACACAAGTGGTATTGTGATCACGTATATAAGCTGGGAAGTCATTCACAAATAAGACAAAGAGAACTGGGCCCAAAACAGATCCTTGCGGTACTCCGCGGGTAACAGGTAGTGGATTGGATTGATGTGAAGTAGTTACACCATAAATGGTAGTTTCCTCCAGCTCGACTATTTGAGATCGGCCTGTGAGGTAACTTACAAACCATTTGTTAGCTGTGTCTCTGATTCCTAATGATGTTAATTTTCTTTGAGATGATGTCGTGGCCCATGTAATCAAACGCCTTGCTGTAGTCAAGAAAGAGTGCAGATACGTATTTTTCTTTGTCTATTTGGTCAAATAACATGTTTTCAACAAGGCTGATGATGGCAGAGCTGGTTGATTTTCCTTTCCAAAAAATCCATGTTGCTTTTCGGTTATCATATTTCTTGTTTTAGGTGAGCCATGAGTCTGTGTAGAGCTATTTTTTCTATGATTTTTGAGAATGTTGAGATTAGAGAGATGGGACGGTAATTTTGGACTTCCAGTGTTGAACCTTTTTTATGTTTGGGGTATACTTTAGAGAGCTTAATGGCTGTAGGGAACTCACCAAGGCTGAAGGACTTATTAATTATGCTGACTAAAGGCGGCATTAGCTCTTCAGAGCAGTGTTTCACAATTTTAGAAGAATATTCATCCACTCCACTTGAAGATTTTGATTTTAGGGCATTTATGATGTTCCGTACTTCATTGATGCATGTTGGGGTTAGATATAGAGATTTATCAACATAGTTAAGTGGAGTTTTCGTAATTTTCATTATCAACTGCGTCCCCTGGGGAGCAGTTATTCTGTTTCAGCGTCAATTCTGCTACTTTCTGTGAAGAAGGTGTTAAAGTGGTCTGCAGTTTGTGTGGGGTTGTCCACATGTTTCCCATTCACTGAGAGACATAAGTTTTGGCTGTAGTTGATGTTTTTCCTCTTCTTTCATTGTTTATGACATTCCCAAAAGAGCTTTACTTTTGTTGTCAGCTGAGTTGATGAAGTCAGCATTAGCATTTTTATTCTTATTTCTCTAAGTTTTTTATCATAATTTTTCTTTTTTACCACCATATCTTCTTTGTCTTGGGTATTTCCTGTGGTCTCAATTTTTTGTGGCAGGGCTTTTAGAAAGTCATTTTTAAGGTCTTTGGCCTCGTTGTCATAATACACATGTTTCCTTTTGTGTTTTTGACTACATTTTTTAGTAGGACAGGCAATGTCTAGCGTTGCTTGGAGAGTTCTCTATGAAAGATGTTGTATGCTTGCTCTGCATCGGGGCCATATAGACAGCATTCCAGTTTTTATTCATTAGGAGAGATTTTATCTGGTCTGTATTAGAATAACAAAAAGTTTCTCTTGAGAATGATCTGTGGAGGGATGTTTACTCTCCAGTCATATAGTTTTATAATTTGAGCAGTATGGTCAGAAAGTCCAGTTTCAAGTATGGCTGTGCCAATGTTGTCCTCGATTATGTTTGTGCATATGAAGTCAATTGAGGTGGCAGTTGCTATGTGTGATACGTGTTGCAGGAAGTGGCGGATGTTATGGGTGTGTAGTTCATCTTCTAGAATAGTGTTGTCTAGGGTTGTTTTTCATCCTGTCGATGTTTTATGTCTCCAGCAAGCATGATTGATTTACTGTGTGCTTGAGTATATTCTAAGATGTTGGATAAGGCATTTACACCGGCTCGTACATTCTCTTTGGGAGATCGATATACCCCAAGAATGTGTATGTATTTACCCATGGATTCAATTACTGCCATGGCTGCTTCACAGTTAAATTCTTGGCAGAGGTGGGATATGTTCAGTTGCTGTTGTGCAGTTTTTGAGGGTTTCTTTGGCATATATGGCAACACCACCAAGCTTATGATTTTTCTCTGCAGTATTCTGCTATGAGAAAGTACCCTTCAATTTTTGTATTCTCTATTTCTATTTTTTTCAGGCCATGTTCAGTAAGCACTAGTATATTGGGGTCAAATGTCATTAAGAAGGTGATTAAGTCTGTCTAATTTTTTGTCTAGTCCACGGATGTTTTGGTGTAGTATTTTTAGGTTTACTTAGGTTTGTTTTAGATTTGAGTTTATAATATACCTGTTTTTGAATTTGATCTTTTTCTGTTGGGTTTGGTCTAAAAAATGGTGGTTGTTTTTTTTGGCTTGTATTTTCAGTTACTGTCGTCAGATGGGGTGATAGAGACTTTTCGTTAGTAGTGGTAAGTTCTTGTGTTGCCTTATAGTGCTCAATATACTTTGTCGAAAAAGTCCTGGTATGTTTTCATTGGGTGCTTTAAGTTTAGCTGTACAAGGTGGTGACTTATTAGATTTCTGAGCTGGTTTTTTGTAATCTTTAGACTCCGGCATTGTACAAATATTTTCTCTGTGAAACATGGCTTCCACTTCGATCACTTCAAAGTCTCCTTTGTCCCTTGGTATGCATGTGGGAATTGGTCGCTGTTTATCTGATATGGTTAGGACTGGGTTGTTGTAAGGTTCTTTGGGGTAGGTTGTTTGCTCTTTAATTTTTTGTACTTGTAAAGAGATACTACATTTATTTTTTGGAATTCCCCATTAATCTTTTGTTTTTTTAAAGAGTTATGAGATTGGTTTACAGCTTCCCTTTTCTTTTTGATTTGTTAGATTTTCTGCACGGTTTTGACTATCTAGGTTTTAAACGGTTAAGTTTTTGCTCTAGAAGATAGTGATTATTTTTTAGTTGAACAATCTCTGTTACCATGGGGTTGATTCAGCTACTGAAAATTGTGGGGAGTCTGTTTGTGTACTAGCTTCTTCAAGAACCTTTTCTTGGGACATATTTTCTTGGGTTTTTTAAACGTTTTTTTTTTTAATTAATATTTCTTTAGATAGCTCTTTAATCTTTTGTTCATAGTCATTTAGAACTTGTGCTTGTCGTCTATCGTGGTCTTCAAAGATTTGTTGTGTATCAATAAGTAGTTGCTTTTCTTTTCCAAGTTGCCTATCCATATCAGAAATTTTTTGTTGAAAATTTTCTACTTTTGAGAGATAAGTTTCTTCCTCTCGGCTGTAATCTTCAATTTTAGCCTCCATATTGTTTAGCAAGAAGTTTAACCTTCGATTGTCTTCTTTGAGGGCCTCGTTTTCTTTAAGCAGTGCTTTTCCCCAATTTTGCTGCCATGATTAGACTGTCTTCCCCCATTTTGCAGTTCACTTTCAATTAAGCTTTCTTCTAGCTCTGGTAGTGTACTTTCTAATATTGAGTCTTGACTAATATAGCCCTTTTAGGGTTTTATTGAGTTGCTCTCTGTTTAGAGACTTATTACAAGATGGGTTTTTTAAAAAATGTCCCTCAGCTTCTTTTCAATGCCTCATTAAATTTTTTGTTTTTGAAAATTGTCTGTTTTTGGTTTTCCATGAATTAATTTGTATTCTGAATACAGACACATGTCATTTTGTTTGACATTTGCAGTGTTTTCATCTCCAAAGAATGTGACATTGTATTTGGTAGTTCTGTCAGTTTTTTGTAACCCCTTTTATCACTGGCCGGCCAGTAGGGATAGCCTTCTTACCTTTGCAAATACCATAACTCCTACTTCATATAGAGCATTTGTGTCCGTGGCCATTTTATTGTTTCAAAAATGAATATATGTTTTAAATGTAAAACTGTTTTTTTTATAACGAGGTTTGACAGACTCCTCGTGGTTAATGTTTTTTAAATGTCAAAATGGAAAACTGTTTTTAATAACGAGGTTTGACAGACTCCTCGTGGTTAATGTTTTTTAAATATCAAGATGGAAAACTGTTTTTTATAACGAGGTTTGACAGACTCCTCATAGTTAATGTTTTTGAATGTCAAAAATGGAAAACTGTTTTTTTATAACGAGGTTTGGCAGACTCCTCGTGGTTAATGTTTTTTTAAATGTCAAAATGGAAAACTGTTTTTTATAACGAGGTTTGGCAGCCTCCTCGTGGTTAAATTTTTTCATGCGGCAGATTGTTTAGAAAATCAAGGTCAGGTGGGAAGCAGGTCTGTTGATTGTTGACGGCTGTGTTATACAAATAAGCTGCTGTCACTAGGTCAGGTGTGGAATGTGATGTTGTCAGCACAGTCAGCACTGTTTTCAGTTGTCACCATATGGCTTGAGTTTATTCGGTGATTTTAAGTAAAGTATTCTTGATTGTGTAAATACAATTTTTGACTTTTAGTGTTTTTATAAGCTTGTTATTTATAATTTCATTAGTGATAAAGTTGTTTTATTTTAAAAAGTGCTTGAGATTTGATTACAGATTAGTTCTTGTGTTACAGTGAGATTGTTATAATTGTATTAGATTCTTGAGTAGTTTTAGGTTTCTTGAAGTTTTATGGTGAAATGGACTTACAGTAGTTCCAGGTAAATTGCTGCACAAGTGAGTAAATATTTGTTGTTAAAATACACACTTAAATACACTTTTAACTGGGAAGCCACTTCACTTTGACTGTAGTCAGTCAGCATCTTGGTGTGTTTGTCCTCTTCAGTAGTGTTTTGGCTTGTAAAACAGCTTCCCAGTTTTGGTTTGAGAGGAACGCTTTTTTTGGTTTAGATATTGATTATTCAAACTTCTTTTCATAGATGACAGTGTGTTGCAGTGCAGTATGTTGGCTATAAATGGGCTATTAAGTGTTGAGAGTTGGGCTGTATGGTCTGATAATTCAGATTGAATAATAGTGACATTTATATGTTCTTCCGGTTTACTGCGGCAAGCATAGTCAATGGATGTGTCAGTGTGATGCATTATTATATACTGGTAGAGGCAGCCTGGCAATGTTGTATGTGGCGAGTTCAGCTTCTAGTATAGTATTTTTCATATCGGTTTTGTTTAGACTGTCTATATTAATGAATACCTAACAAAACTTCAAAAGCAGGTTTTAAGCAGGTTAATTTTTTTTCTTGCTTTAACAACCACCATTGCCGCTTCACATAGGAGCTCTCGATTATAGCTGGAGATGTCAATTGCTTCAACTGTGTTTGCCATGTCTTCGCAGTAAATTGCCACTCCTCCCAGCTTGTAAGCTTTTCCACTACAATCTGAGACTAGTGTGTAGCCAGTTATTTTTTGTGCTTTCTAAATCCTTTTGCTGTAAACCATGCTCGTCAGTACTAGTGTGTTAGGTAATGTGCCACTAAGAAGGTGGTTGAAATGAAAGGCGGTTTAATGATGCACATTCTGATAAACGTGACATGGAAGTATTTAAGAACTTTAGTAAATAAGTCATCTGGATCCATCTCAGATGCTCCATGTTTTTTTTTTTTTTTTTTTTGTTGCCAATCCGCATATATTTTGGTGCAATATGGTTATGTGCGGGTCCTGGACTGTGTGGAAATTCATAAAAAATGCAGATTGGTAGAATTTACTTTCTCTTCTGTTGCCATGTGAATGCGTATTTCTGTAGTGTTTGTAGTAGATGTTGTGTGATTGGCAGAGATTTTTAGCGATTGAAATGGTATTTGGTTGTTAATTATTAAAGTAAATGTAGTTACTGAATGAGGGCTGTGAGATATAGGTGAAAGTGCAGCTGAGGAGATCGAATTGGAGGTCTCAAGGTGCTTTATAACTTGTAGTAAGGTGATGGAGGTAAAAATCAATGTTTCTGTTATAAAAAGCTTTTATGCTTTCATCCTCAGCTCCTTTTTTTGCAAACATGGGAGGTTTCCTGTTAAGTGGCTTCTTGGTGCTCATGACTTGTTTTGGAGCTCGAAAGCTACATTCTTTCTCTTTTGTGGGTACAGCTTTAGTTTTTGCAACCTGTAGTGACACACTAAAGTAATTAGATCTTTTGTTTTAACCTGGTTTATTAATCATTAGAGAGCTACTTATCTTGCCCGATGAAGTACTTTTCTTAGCATGTGCGTGCTATATGTACGTAGCTGGCATGGGTACAGTTGTTTCCTGTTATTTTGGTCTTGCATTCGTTCTTGGAAGGCTTTTATTTGGCACTCTACATTGATTTTTTAGCTGATTTTTAGATTTTTTCGTCAATAGTAGAACGAATGATGACTCTGGGTTAGGTGTTGGGGTTTGGCTGCTTTTATTTTGTTTAGATGTTTGGGAATTGCTTTGCTTGTATTTTTTATCTTCTTAAAAGCTTCTCGGAGTCCTTTTATTCTCTTTCATGATTGGATATGATGGTTTCTTTTTCTTTGTATAGTTATTAAAAATTATTTTGTGTTTCCCATTCAAGTTGCTTTTCTTTAACCAGTTGGGTTTCTAGTTCTTTTATTGATTCAATCAAGGATGAGTTTTGATTTTCTTAAGGTGACATTATCATAGTGTAGCTCTTCGATTTCTGATTCATATCTCCTTTCATGGTCTGTCTTGGATCACTTTGAATAGTTCCAGGATATCCCTCTTATTTTTTTATAATCCCTACTATTGTGGTCCTGTGATGAGTATACAACTCATTAGCTAGAGGAACAGATGTGTAGTAGTTGTCCATGGTTATATTACATCCTGACTTGCCTATGGGCTCTATTAGTCTCATTACCACGCTACTCGCTGAGTTGTCTAATGCATAAGACCCTGGGGATTGTTTGCTTGGATATATTTTCGTGTTCAGGAGAAAAAAAATTCAAGTATTAGACAGCATACATTTTTATTCCGTATTTATCTGATTTGTTGCTAAGATATTGTCGGAATCCATATCACCCTCAGAAGGCCTCAACCATCTATTGTCAGATACTGTCCTGGAATGTAGTGTTGCTTACAGCAAGTGACAAAACTGTCAAATACCTCCCTAATTTGTTCTAAATTGTCAGTTTCTTTTCTTTTATCTCTAGTCTTCTGATCATCAAATCTGATTGCTCTTACGAGGTGATGGAATCTCTTTTCTGACATTACAGCTTCAAAAAAATCAGGAGCAGTTCCATCATTTAACCACATTTCATCAGTATTTAGATGGTTACATTTTCACTCCTAAGTGTAAAGAATGAAAAAAATGCTAGTATTTCATCAACATTTGTATAAGGGCAGTCTTGTTTGTCACGGGTATAGTTCTTAGACATGTCATTCAATTGATCATTTGCAAAATGGATGATACTTTGAATAATTTCATCTGGGAAAAAACAACTTCCATGAATCAAATATTGTTCTTATGTTCTTAGCAGTCCCCTTCACGCCTTGGTAATGTTTTGACTTAAGTTTAGTTCAGATTTTTTCTTCCTTTTAGCATCATTTTTATGAATAAACTATTTAGTACGGTTGTCCTTAGTAACGTATTGTGGAACGGAGAGGCGTCTTCTGGTCTGCAATTGGACGTGTACAGAATCCTTTGATGGCTCAGCGACCTGCAGAGTAGGTTCACATATTGATGATTCATTCATGAGCAAGCCACATGATGTGAAGAGTGGTAAGATTGGAGCTGAATTTTCTGGCTCCCCATCACTTTCACCAGACTGTTCAGTGTCCATATCTTGTCGAATGCTCTGACGGAGCATCAGATTCATTGTCAATACCGTAAATCGGGGAACAACCATCTTCTTCTTTAATACAATTAAGAATAATGCTATCTGAATTATTCACCAGTTACATAATAATAAACAAAATTAAATTAATAGTCAACGATAATGTTCGCTACAGACACACACACTCAAACAACAATATCAAACTAGATATTCTGTTGACACTAACACAAAACATTAACAGAATCGGTCACGTGCGCAGATGCTGTATACCTACCACCCTGACACAATCAATCCCATGTTGAGATGGCAACTAACAAAGCGTGCAGTGGGATTCCCCCTCCCCCACGGTAGTACCTATGATTGAATCATACTGGATTCAACGGAAAAGAATGAGTCATATATTCATTGAGGCATTTGTGAAGTGTCGAAAGGAATTATCATTAATAAAAAAATTTCATCAGACTAACTCTGGTTGTTAGGTGCCATCTAACATGGAACCTCTCATGGGTTAATGAAACATTGTTATAGGTTAAAAGACTGACACATGCTTCATAACTATATACTTAATATATTTTAAAATATACTTTGCAATTATCATTTACAATGAAAATATACCTATTCTTACATTTTAATACATAGTAAGATTGCACTTGATACCGAAAATTGATATAATAGTTAGTATTAAAACTATAGCAAAATACAACAAAATTTATGGAACAATATACTTAATGCACTTGCACGAGGTATGAGATTGAGTCACACTACATTGAACAATACAAAGTTGAATATGAAAGAACTTGTTTACTAGCCTAATCTGGTTGATAAAGAAATCTTTGACAGAGTAATCCATATTTTAAAAAAGGAAGACAATGCTTTTTAAACAAAATTCACATAAAGCAATGGAAATTATTTTCCAACAAATAGGACTTCCTAAGCAAGCAAGAAAGTCGAGCTTGAATTAATTTGTGAACTAAAGTAGATTCTACAGAAACATTTGCTTTCGCTGATGAAGAACAGGTAGCATTTTCAAACTATGTTTGTGAATTTTAAAAGTACTTTGCGCTTTCCAAAAAACACTTTCAACTATTATATTTTGTTTTCTTTATTTATGGTTGTTAAATGTGGTACAATAATATGGTTAGTTTAAATCTTTGATAGATATCGATTTTACTTTTACAGTAACTCAACCCTTTGGGTACTAATGTCCGGATATCTGGACATGTGGAGAAGGGCCGAGAAATACTAACCACCATAAATATGTTACCAGTCTATTTTGGATGTCAGGAAAAAAAAGTTTAATTTATACATGACACACTCTCATACCATTATAACAGCAGAGATGACATTTCTTAAAAAAAATCCAAAACACCTAAAAATTACACTAGACATTATACAGGCTAAATATTTGGTTGAATTTGTTAACGTACACTAATTTGTTACTTAATTACAAAGCATATTTTATCACTGTAATACATCATTTTGAAAAAGAATCACACTAATAGTATAAATTGTAAACCACACCAAATCGTAGTAAAAAATGTCACAATTTTATATGACAAATGCGATTGGGTAAGTGCAATCTTACTCTAATATTTTATCTTTGGTATTTTGTTTTTAAAAACAAATCAAATAGTTAAAGTAATAATGTAAGATTTTTCTTCCAAATAATGCATAATGAACTGTTCGGAACAAAACTAAACCATTAAAAGCGTGGGTTGGCAACAAAACATTCTACTTAAAATGCAGTTTATGTTACGATATTGAGGCATGAACTTTGCTGAGGTGCTAACTCAGAACAGGTAATTATTGATTTATTAAATGGAATTTGGCTAAATTATAATGGGGAGGATTAAAAACCATTCTTAATTGAATTTCCATTCTTATCTGCTTCCTTTATCAATAAAAGTTAAAGGAATGAAATGTAATTTTTCTTAGTAATTACATGTTTGGCATAGTTCTGATTTACAACGTTTAGTATTACGTTTACTAAAGGGAACCATAATTATAGAATATTTCTTGCATAGCTTATTCCAGACATTTCATACTAAGTTAAAACTCATTGTTATGGAAAAAAGTGACAAAGTCTTAGGTTTGGGTAATAATGAAATTAAGGTCACAGAAGACACAAATTAAGTATATTATAAATTATATAGTTACATAATAATTTAAACTAGCAAAAGGAGTTCAGGTACAAGATGATTTGTAATTAAAATAATTATTCTTTGAACTGAGTACTAAAGATCGAGTATAACTAAACTATGAATTGCAGACAAATTTTCACCAAAGAAAGTATACATAATATAAAACATAACACATGTATACATAAAATTAAACATTGCGCGATAAGAATCTGCCATAAAAGAAGTAGACTGAGATATTTTTTATAAACTTACAGATAAAACAGCATTATTTTAACATTTGTCCAAAATATTATTCCATTCCAAATACACTTTATGATTACTAAACAAATATTCAGTTACTAGATAATTAATTAAAAATAAATTAACAGTCTTATAAAAACGATAAAATTTAAGCTTTTATGTACAAATGTTTAACAGTAAAACATTTTCATTCATAGGATATGTGAATATAGACTGACCTAATGTGTTACGATATATTTATGGCAAAAATTTGGTTTTTAGATAATCGTGCATAAAACAAGCATCTTATCAGGTTCAAAGAGAGAGAGAGAATGGCTTGTGGTTGTAATGTCTCCCATATACTTCAATAAACAAAGAAAAGGTACACAAATTTTACAAATAAAAAGCTTATACAAAAGTATAACAGTTTAAAAATTGTTGTTCGTTTTATAAAACGATTTAAACCTATTCCAATAGCAAACCTACCGTCACTTTCACAATTACGGTAACTAAAAACTAGTAGTGAGCAAAGTAACAAGACTTAGACTTAAGTATTAAAAACCTCTTGACAATATTGTCATAATTTATCACAGTTTATAACAAATACTAGCAGCCGCACGGTGCCTCAGATACTTCATCCGCTTGCTTGGGAGATCTGGTGATGGAGATAACATTTGCCCTGTGGAGGTTCTCATTCAATTCGAGAGATGCCATCATCGGAACAGGCATCATCGGCCTCTGTCTGATCAGTTTGTGGGCCAGGGTCAGAAATATCGCCTCAATCGTTCCTCCCTCGCTTTCGGACATGGCGGATGTTTCAAACAACTGAAAGCAAATTAAATCAATTTTATAAATTGATATAGCTTTGCATATCAGCACTAATCATAACAAGAACTCTGGAAAGTGAATAATGGCAGATGAAGTGCTATCATTATGGAACGGATACACACAATAACACATTTCCAGCTGTCAGTCAGAATGTTATGGTGACAGGCTCGACCAAACAACAGCCAATACGACGATGGTTTCACTTTGCATATCAAGCATACTTAACCCATTAGTGCCCAGTGCCCACTTTTGTGGGCGCTGCATTTTAAAATACGTCACAATACACTAAAAATTTATCGAGGGAAATTTGGTGCTGGAATATGTCTGGTTGGCCACTCTGCACTCACTAAAGCATGCCTGGTGTACTGTAGTTGGCAGTTGTTTACAAATGACAGCTCTGTTTTGTTGTGTATTCTAACCTCAATGGATCAAAACAACTGGTAAGTAATACTATAATATTTCAAATACAATCTTATAAAATCATAATGTTATGTTTGCTTTTACATAGACTTAAACTAATATGTTTTTATAGTTTAGCCCTTAAATTCAAATAATTGTAAGAATAATTTGTAGTTAAAGTGAACTGCCCACTTTTGTTGGCAGTGGGCACAAGAGAGTAGGGGTATTATTTCATCAATCTGCCAACATATGTTGGCACTGGGCATATATGCTGGTGGTGTTTTATTATTATTTAATGGTATATAACATGAATCAAACTGGTAAAATTATGATTCACTGGGTAGTAAAAATAGAGGCCTATGTAACTGTAAAAATGTGATTCATTTATTTTTTTTAATACGTAAAACTAAGATTGATCAGTGGGTTTTGAGTTCGTTGAATTCAAGACTATTGTTTTGCATGATATAAATTTATGGTTGATATGTAATATTTTTTGCTCCTTTACAGGTTAAACGTTGAAGAAGTCACTGCCTTATTCGATGAAGTCGACTTTCTGGAGGCTGATGTTTTTATTCAACCGCCTGAAAACCCTCTATTGAGTGATTAGGATAGCGGTGACGATGGCGACACCGACTTCACTCACTTCACAGGAAATCAACTGCGTGGAGCCGCAGAGTTAAAGGCAAAACAGTTCACAAATGATGGTATTGTACAAGTAGATGTATGTACAGAACAAGACATAGTTGATAACAATCTAAGCGGCGAGTCTTCATTACCTATAACTGTAATTCCGAAAGCAACTGTGTCTACATTTAAATCGGTACAATCAGACTCTTTACAAAGACAATACATACCTACAGAACCAAGCACTTCTCAATCTTTACAAGTGAACAATATAAATCAATCACAATACCTTCCATCTCAGTCGCTCCCAAGTTTGAAAAGAAAAATTAAAACAAAACCGAGTTCCCACAAGTCAAATGCAAGAAAAAAGACAAAAACAGATAAACAAAGAACATGGAATAATGTTGACATTCCTAATAAGCCTGAGAGGGAATTTGAAAGGCCTTCGTGGCTCGAAAAAGATTTCACTCCAACAGAAATGTTTGAAAAACTTTTAACTAATGAGATTATCGAATATGTTGTTGAGAGTACTAATATTTATGCCTTGCAAAGTGGTAATGAATCTTTTAATGTTTCAATAGAAGAAATGCGCATATTCATGGCAATATTGTTTCTGAGTGGATATTGTATTGTACCACGGAAGAGGATGTACTGGGAATTATCTCCGGACACTCATCATGACACTGTGTCAAAAGCTATGAGCAGAAGAAACAAGTTTGAAGAGATTCTTCGATATTTTCATGTCTGTGATAATGCAAATTTAGATGTCTCAGATAAATTTGCCAAAATACGTCCTTTGTGGAATATGTTGAATGAACGATGGCTTCAAGCTTACCCTGGCGATGCAAATATAAGCATCGACGAATCAATGGTTCCATACTTTGGACGACATGGTGCTAAACAGCATATACACGGGAAACCTATACGGTTTGGGTACAAAGTTTGGTGTGTATGTACCCGCCTGGGGTATTTGATTCAGGCTGAACCATACCAAGGTAAGAAAACAGGTAACACCATCCCTGAAATTGGAGTGGGTGGTTCAGTTGTAATAGATATCCTTAGTGAGCTGCCTCAAAACAAGACATACAGTATTTATATGGATAACTTTTTTACCTCTTTAAAACTAGTAGATTATTTGTCAGAAAAGGGGCACGATGCTACAGGCACAATAAAGGCTAACCGAGTTGAAAATGCCCCACTCAAGGAAGCAACTGTTTTGAAAAAGGAATCACGAGGTTCATACGATCAACTTACTGAACAAAAAACAGGTATCACCTTGGTAAGGTATAATGACAACAATGTTGTAACTGTTGCTTCAACAAGATGTGGCGTACAGCCCATGGGTAAGGCCAAGAGATGGTGTCGTGTGGCAAAGCGTCAAGTTGATGTTCAACAGCCTGCCTGTATCATAAATTACAACACTTACATGGGTGGGGTTGATCAACTTGACCAGAATATATCAACCTATAGAATTGGCATTAGAAATCGGAAATGGTATTGGGCACTTCTAGCGTACCTTTTAAATGCTACAATGAATAATGCTTGGCAATTATACAGGCTCACCCCAAAAGGAAGAGAAGATCCCAAAGACCTACTGTCCTTTATAAGACATATTGTGCAGACATACTTCCAGAAATATACCCCACAACGTCAGAGAGCTTCCCGTGTGTCTGTCACTGGAAAAGAACGGGTTGAAGAAAGTGTGCGGCTTTCCAACAGTCTTCATGTCCTGGAAACTAACCCGACACAAATACGATGTGGCCTCTGTAGAAAGAACACATGGAAAAAGTGTAAACAGTGTCTTGTTGGATGTCATATAAAATGCTTTGAAAACTTTCACTCCTGAACTTGACAACATGTATGTAAATAGTCCTGCCATTTGTAACATTTTTTAATTTTTCTTAATCCTTAATGGTTTTTATATATTTTGTAATAAAATAAACAGAATATATGATACAATTGTAGTGGTTATTTACCTAACCTAAACCACTAACTCTGTATTTTTTAACAATTGCTTAATAACTTTGACCCTACCCATGTATGCCCAGTGCCCACATTTGTTGGCACCTCATAATATAGCATTTAAGTATATACTGAGCCTAATACACATATATTTGGTGTTTATATAGGACTAATTTGTTACAATATTAAAGAAAAATCTAAATCTGAGAAAAAAACGTTCCTGGGCACTAATGGGTTAAGTGAGCCAAGGAGGTTGTTGGTTGGAGGTTGTAAACTTTTGGCTCCACATACTGAGGCGAACGTTCAAACAAAGTTAGTCTATGCTGCGGTTTTATAACACGTTTATGTCTTGTGTTTTGGCTGTGGACTGTTTGATTATCCATGAATGGTGTTAAGTTTTGACTTTACTGAACATGCTATCTCCAAGATATTGTAATAATAATGATTTTAAATTTCAATGTACATTATATTATCACAGTAAATTATTTTCATCCTTCCACTAAACAATTTGGGGAGTGTGCTAACAATACAACAATATAAATAAATTATTCAATTATATTCGTGAATTCGTAACTTGCAATTACATAGATTAATTGAGGAGATCTATAGTAAAAGGGCCTATCTGGGCATACGCCTTTTTTCCGGAGATGGTCTATTTCGATTTATCATGTATCTGTTGGCAACCATGCAAAATTGTATCATTGTTGTGTAGACCTGATGTAAAATGAGGTTAGTTTTGTTGAACATGAGTGTTAATCCTAATATTGAAAACATCTCAGTAAAATGTAAGGAAGGAAAAAGAGGCAATCTGTTGAAGACCGTGAAAGTAATAAAAAATATAGGTATTGTGGAGAAAAATTTCAAATCACAATCTGAAGAGCCTCTGCCTAGTAAGACATTTTGTGTTGTATTAAACTGCTGTAAGCAAGGCTGTGGGACTAAAGTGAAAGGAAGTGACCAAGAAGATTTATTTGAAAATATTAAAAATTTATTTCATCAGTTTTTTAACTGCGCTTCGAAAGAAAATCAAGATGCCCTTCTCTCTGGATTGATGAAATCACAAAGCGCAAGTTCTCACTTGATAGGTACTACTAAAAAAAGAGATATTGTATGGAAATACTGTGTTAGAGTCAATGGGACTGAAACAAGTGTTTGCAGGCAGTTTCTTTGTAAGTTATTTCAAATTTCTGAAAAACAACAGAATTATAAAAAAAAGTATTATCTGGTGATACTTTTATTGAGAAGCGTGGGACTCGTAGTAAGTGACCTCACAAAATTGATGATGAAATCTGGGATCTTGCAAAAACACATCTGTCGATGTTCCCTAGACGTGAGTCTCATTACTCCCGGAACAAAACAAAGAAACTTTATTTTTAAAACTCTAACCTAAATACAAAAGTTTTGTACAACAATTTCACTGATTTCTACAAAGAAAAAACTGGTAAAGCTCTTAAACTTCATTATAAAACTTATCATCACTTCTTTCTGCACAAAATGAACTATAGTTTTCGAGTCCCTCGAACAGATGTTTGTAACTACTGTTCGGAATGTGTAGTGAAACTTAAGAGTAATCCTAACGATAAATGCAAAGTACCGTATGAGTTACATTGCAGAATATTTAAAGCCTTTAAGACAATGAAAGATAATTTGTTAAAAAAAATGTGTAGATATTGACCAAAAGACTTTATTTTTGGAGTTTGATTATGCTCAAAATTTACCTTTACCAAAAACAAATGAAACGGCACAGTTTTACAGACGTCTTCTTTGGGTATATTTATTTAATGTGCACTGTCATAATGATAGCAGCAGTGCTTTGTATTATTATTTAGAGACCGAGGCAAGGAAAAATCCAGAAAGTGTATGCTCATTCCTGTATGATTTTATTAAGGAAAAGGTTGAAAGTATCAGATGTTATGAGATCTATCTTTTGTCAGATAGCACAAGTGGACAAAAAAAAAGGAATAAAATGATGGTAACATTCTGCAGCTGGTTAGCAACTTCGCTTGGGATTCCAGTAACCCACATTTTTCCAGTTAGTTGTTGGCCACAGTTTTAGAGAGAATGATAGGAACTTCGGAGTCTATGGGGCCAAGGTTAAAACTGAGGAGAACATCAAAAATCTTCAAAAGTGCATAGAAATCTTACAAGCTGCAAGGAACAACCCCAGCCCATTTATCTTGAAAAATGAAATTCATTTATTCCTTTGTTAAAAAATTGGGCTACAGGATTTCAGAATGTATTTCAGAAGCCAATAACATCCAAGAGAACGGCTTTTAAAATTATGTTATATTGTCGTCTTTGATACCCACCTTTGGGAGGAGTTCCGGTGTCAACTTCATATTTTGGGGATTATTGCCCTTTTCAGTACTTTAAGAAACGTGAGGTTTCTATTGATTACGAAACTCTTCTACCAGTTGATAACGTTAAAATTAATGCTGCTAAGGAAAAGGACATACAAAATTTATTTAGATTTCTTAATGAGACTGACGTTAAATGGTTTGAGAACGTTTTCCTAGAGTCTCGTAATGGAACTGTTTCTCTCACAGAAGAAGAAGAGACAGCTGCTATTGTGGACAATCAAGCTGATGAGGAAGTAAACTAAAGCTAAGAAATTGACTTCCTAATGTAAGAATTTTAATTGTAATAAATATAATAGTTATTATAAAATTGTGTTTAAATGAATTGTTGACCATAAACATTTCCTTAATACATGCAGGTAAATAGACCTAAGTTACAAAACAGGCATAAAAAACAAGATAAAAACATTCTACAAGTAATTTGGACCAAAAATTATAGCCTAGCCTTTTATTATGCAGTCCCCATTGGGTTAAAGATCATTAATGATAATGTTAATCACTGTTTTGTTATACTTGGAGCTGTAAATCTGGAATAAGAGCTATTTTTGTAAAAAGGGCGTATGAATGGTTTTTTTTTTTTTAGTAATAATTTATATTTTAAATGCTAACTTAACAAAATATCTCTTTTTGGAATATAACAGTTGAGATTCTGAACTTTATTTTGTTTGAAGATTTTGAAGCCATAACTCTTGTGTAATAATGTACAATCAAGTCAATTATTGTTTGCCCTTTTCCCAAAAGTATGGTTTCTGGTTAGCAGCCTTTTTACCACAGACCTCCTCAATTGTCATCTAATCATAATAATAGTGTATCAATGACTGTCCAATTAGATTTGAATGCTGATCCAATAATAATTAATTATATTGCATTAAAGTTTGAAATATATCACACAATCTATAAACCCGCCATATGATGATCACGTAATGGGCAACTAACTACCATATTGAACTTAAGTTTTCTACCGATAACAGAAATGTGACTACAAGACATCTGCATAGTACATTAATGGTAATGTTATATTGGACCGATGTTACTTACAATTTTTTAAAGTGTTATATTACTAATAGCAATACATTAAGGTGTATTTGGTAATTAATCATCAACTAAGATTTTTTTTATCACACATAAAAAATTATTACTCGCCGAATACAAGGTTGAGAAGAATTAATTTTATGATAGATTCAATTATTTATTAAAATACATTTTTTTTAAATACAAAATTATTTGACTACCAAATCTTTAGTTCAGAGGGATTAAAAACATTTAACCTGTTGGGGAGTACTGACGGCTATAACCGTCATCCTACCTAGTGTATACTAGAGTAAGGAAAATTATCCTTAATGAACTCCAGGGAGTAAAGAAAAAATTTTTGTTGTTTTCATTCAAAATGTATTGAAACCTTACAAAATATCATAATAATGCACTTTTTGGATCTACAACTTGATAAATTTATACATTTTGTTTTTTTTAAGAATTTTACAAACGTACGATAGTGTTCAAAACACGGGTACACACAAAGTGCTACTTCACATTTTGTGCACTCATAAGCAGTTTCTTTCCTTTTACGCTCACCCCGTGTTGTATTTGAACACACAAAGCAGCGTTTTAGCATCCTTCGGCCATTTTCCTTTACTGGTAGTGGGCGGGGAAATGGCGACCTGACAAGCGTAGCGGCTGCTGGGCTCCGCCCAATGGACGTGTCACAGCTGCAGCCTCTTCTCTTGGTGCAACATGTGCTTCCAGTATCTGTCTGATAACGTTAATTCGAAAGTCCATGATGTGAACCTTAGCATTTGGGTTTTTTGATTCCATGTATAGGCTATAACTGGACGTGGCGCAGGAAAATGACAGAACATTTGGCGGCAAATCTGTGATTATGTATTCCGTCACTAGGAGCCAGCACCGTACAGCAATAATTACTTTGAACATTTCACAGTCGAAATAGTATGTAAGAACGCCACTAGAGTGCATAAACAGTTGCAATATTGATTGTTTTAGCAACCCCGTCATGGACGGTCATAACCGTCAATACTCTTTTGGGATCAAACGGCTATAACCGTCTGTACTCTTTTGGAACAACTTTCAGCTACTCCTCAACAGGTGTAGCTGAAAGTTGTTTAAAAATGACAACATATTACAAAAAATTAAGAAGCTTTATAAGTATTTTTAACTTTTTATTTATTAATGAATAATTTAAAATTATAATTCTCAGATAACAGATGAAATTTGAATTTTAGTGTGGTTCTGGATATCACTTCTGCCCTTCAGTAACAATGTAACGCATTGTGGTAGGCAGTCAGCTATGAGCCCAATACAAACTACTCTGCAAGAGTATGGGTAGGCAGGCCCTGGGTATGGCCAGAGTCAGCAAGGGAATCATTTCTACAGAACAAATTATCGATGATAATGGGGAGCGTAATATATTTGGACCATGTAGGTACAATTGATTGATTATTTTTTCTTTCCCCTTAGACAAAAGTAGGAAAAGCAATTTTTTCCTACCTATGTGTCGGTTCAACTGTTACTATGGGCTTATGCAATGTCCGATGTATTTCACAAATGCAGTATTAAAACATTAGACAGTTTCAACAAGTTGTGAATTATTGTAAAAATAGTGTAAGTGAAGAGTAATTTATTTATTCTACACCCGAAATAAAATACTGTATTCTGATAGGATTTTGTATAAACTTACTATAATTTTCCTACAGTATATATATTCTTTGTTAAAAGTTCATTCTCGATAATGCATAATTCGGAAGCATTTGGACCTGCTGGAAAATAGAAAGAATTAAGATCAGACTGACTGGTTTGGAACCCTGATTCGGTCAACTCCTTAGGGAATTGTAAGGAGATGTAGAGAAAATAAAAATATTGTGTAAAAACACCCAAGTACTAAGCCATTCTAAGCATTCATAGACCTTCTTTGGAGATAACATTGATCTGAATCTTGCCAAATTGAAATTTCTGGTGAAATGTTGATAGCACATGGACTTCTACGAAAACATCTGAGGAGATTAGTACTGAATGACTGTAAGGTCTGTACATTGTGTAATTAAAAAAGAAGGGTTAACTGATTACCTCTCACTTAACTGTCCAGCAACACTTCGGCAAAAGTAAACTGGAAACGGATTTCCTCTTCCCATGGATGGAATTTAGTACAGTTCAATGAAACTGGCAAGGGAGCATACTTTTACAAGCCATAAACTCTTCAGAAAGAAGAATCTACTATAAAATTTAATTTTTCTAGACTTATTTAATTATTGTTATGAAAAATGTTCTGTGTATAATTTTATTACACTGTCAAGTTCAAGCAGAGAGCAGGTGAAAAAAAGAGTTTTCTCTGACAACTGCATGTCATGCAAAGGATAAATTGATGTGAAGTTAAAAGATTCTGGAAGGGATAAAACCTCTCCTTATCGATAAATACAACCAGGATATGGTTGTGTAGATGAAGTAATAAGTGTGTCTTTCACACCACTTAAATCCGGCAGACAACTAGGTAGGTACTGGAAGGAAATATTTCTCAACCTGTTTGAACTGGTTCTCTTCAACTAATATGATCTTGATTCCCTCAACATCGACAAGCCCATTGACAGGAGACTTGCTACCTGTGAGGAACCTGGACTGTCTTCCTGGAGTCCAAATGAGGAAGGTGTGTGGTTTGTAATCAAGGGAGGTCCAGTTTCTGGAGTCCAGGTTGTAACCCTGGAGTACATTCCAAGTGCAACCACTTGCAAAATCACTTATGGAAAAACTTTTCTACACCAATGAGGGGTGTAAAAAAGGAGGTGGCAGGAAGGCAGTAGCAGTTCCTCTGAATAAGCACAATCGGTATTGTGTAGAAGAGTGTAAATAGTCCTTTTTGTATTTCTAAATATTCAACAACTGTATATAACTAACTATGTGTTCATATTTTATGTTCAATTATATATATATATATATATATATATGTATTTTCTTGAGTAGGTGCAACGTTTTACTAACATATTAGAAAATTCTTTATATTTCATGGACCATCAAGATTATAAAATGCAAAGTAAGGAAATATAAAATATTTTTGTTATAATCCTTATTTAATTGTGTGTAAACAATATATATGGCACGGTTTTATTAGAAAATAAGGCAACTGCATACTTTTCAATAAACGTTTAGAAATTTTAGAAAATGACCAACGCCAAAAGAGTGATATAGTCAACGCTTGGATGCTTAAAACATTGAATCCTAGGCCTATAATAATGGATTTACCCCATTTTATTTTTCAACCACCTAATATTCTATAAATGTGTTTTTGATATAAAATTAAGATTCTTTCAAACTAAATCTCAGATGATCTTTTATTTTTATTTCAAATGGGATCATCCTCCTCCGAATCATCCTCAGAATCTGACAGGATATCACGTATCATACGCACTGTTTGTTTGTGCACTCAATGATCACTCATTTACACAATGAACAAGAAAATATACAATAAAAACTCGTATCACTACGAAAACTACTCATTTACACAATGAACAAGAAAATATACAATAAAAACTCGTATCACTACGAAAAACTATCAGAAATAAACTAAACCAACATTTACCAATCACTTTATTCAATAATAGTGGAACTTTGTTTACAAACACTCCAGGCAACAACAAGGCTCACATCACCGCATCAGTCAGTTACATACCTAAGCTAAGCCATACTAGACCTATTATATGGACCGAGTACAGGTCGGGCTCCGTATTTAATGTGTTTAAAAAATCTCCGTCAAGTTCAACAAAAACAGTCTAAAAGGTGTTTTTTTTTTTTTAAGTAACAAATTAACTCACACTACAAAAATAACCCTGTAAGTAGTACAGGAGTTTTTACCGGCATGTTGTGAGCGTCGGCAATGCGCTGAGCCAGATTGGTGTTGACGGCGACAGACTCCCTACAGTCGCACTTGTTGCCTACCAGGATCCTTGGCACCTGATTGGTCAAGTTGTGCTTCTCACACTCCTCCAGCCACAATGGCAGACTCTGCAACAGGTCAGAAATAGTTGAACTGGTAGCTAATCACTATAAATTAAACTTTTTCCCTCCTTACTACAAACGCTAGAGATAATAATGTGAAAAAATACTTTCTATTGTCATGATTGCAACATGTAGCAAGAGAAGAATTTTTACACTTAAACACAAGATTCTTGTGATGTACAGAAACGATAGCACTGACACACCCAGGATAAAGATGCTTTATTAATTGAACTCTGGATTGGATATCATATACTTAAGGTAGCTACTTACATCCTTGCACAATTTCTGCATATGAATTAAAGGATTAAATCCCTAAATCTTCATTATTTCATAATAATTAATTCTATTTACAAAAATTTCAGATAATGGTTTATTAAACTGAGCTGAAAATTTTTTAACATTGAATTATGTAAATAATATTTCTTTATATTGATTGATCTGTATAAATCAATAATTATTGAAGGATCCGACAGTGACAAAAATAATTTAATTAATTTTTGTTGATCTTAAACAAAATGGTGTCATTGTCTGTAAGAAACCTCTTGATTGAAAGGTCTGTAAGACCTTGCAACTTGGTATATAGGTTATCCTTGGTCAAGGAAGGACTCAAGTAAGGCTGTATGATCAATATCATGCTACATGTTCAGGCAGAGCCACTGTCCAAGTGGAGAGGTAGGTCCATGTAGGATGGTTAGTCATCATATAGAGACTCAACAGAAGGTTGCAAATAATTATTAGACAGCGGATTATTTATTTACACTTCAGTTTTTCACATGATTCCCAGATTTCATTAAATTCAGGTTCACTGTAAGGAAAAGAGTTGATAATTTTTTATTTTCCACTACTACCACAATCTTCTACTAACTTCCTTAAATCACTTGACCTAACCTACATTTGACACTGTAGGTCTAAATACATATGGGCTAAATAAAGTTCAGGAGCTAGTTACAGTCCATGACTTGACAAAAATAACATTTATCACTTAAAATGTTGATAAACGATATGTCTTTTTACTCAAAACAATTCACGAACACTTGAGCACTGTTAAAAATGAACTACAACATTAAATAACAGTGATTTCTACATTGCACTAATAAAATTACAATATACCTAAACTTGCTAGCAACCAAACTACGCCATGATGGTGCATGAATAAAAAAAAACAAATTTAGTTAATGTTGGCTTATTTGAAATGTTTCCATTGATTCTTCAATGGTGTTCCTGTTTGATGATACAAAGGATGATAAAGTGAGTTGATAGAAACAATGTCCCATCTTCATCCAACCCACAAATATTGTTGATTAAAATATAGCTAGCAGCTAAAGAGCAGTCCATGTCACAGTTTGTTCCACTCAGGAGAGGGTACAGTACAATACAAAATTCCTTTATCTATAAAGTTGCAAATATCACATTGAATAGGTTTACAACACATAGTAATAAATCTTTATGTTACTACACACGATCTTAATTACCATAACAGTTCTAGTCCAATCATTGTTAAATATTAAAATAGTACAGTGTATATTATCATAGTATAAAATATACTTTTAGTCGGCTGAACAGGCGCGTTAGAATGGCATCTATTCATCGCCCTTACTGTTGATGCGGTAATATGCTTTGCAACAGTGTTATAGAGTTGTATTGAGTACTGTACTTAAGCTATTCTTTCCATCATATTCTAATATACCCAGCCCATATCCTGTTATATCTTATTTATGCCTACAGCATCCTAACCGGAAAAAATATATGGATTTTATGACAAAATAACACACTGACTGACTGTCGCACAATTTGCAACCTACACTATCTGAGGGCCAACCGCCCATCCCGAGAGCTGACTGGCCTACCTGGAAACTATTCACTATACCCAAGAGTCTACCACCCTACCCAAGGTAACAATTTACAGATAGTTAAAATAAGGGTACTGGTTGGGCTACTACTTTTAATAACTGCTATGATGAAATAAACAGTTGTCTCGGACCAAAAAAGTATAATTTTGGAGGAAAGTTGAAGTCCAAGACACAAAGTTGTCTTATGTACAAAGGTTATATAATGAACCTGAAATGCCAAACATTCACAACAAACAGTAAAGCACCCAAAACAAAAACGTTTTGGTCTATTTTTTATACAAAGGTTGAGAAACTTTGTTACCAATATCAGAAATGATGAGCAGTGAAAAAATGTCCATATTTTACAAAAAAGAGTACTCTCCGAACTAGAACATGGAAATTGTCTATCAAGAAAAAAATACTGATTTTCAACAAAACTCTTGCATCCTTCCAAGCATTTAAGATATTCATGCATGAACACAGTATTTTATGCCAAAACTTGAAATGTTAATACCAACAAAAAGGTGATACACATCAGACGTGATTCACATAAAGTACAAAACTTTATATAACATGTGAACATTTCAATAATAAACCAAATAAATTTTTGTTCTAAACAGAAATTATTTTCATTAAAATTAATTTGCACATGACTATAGTATTAATATAATAGGTTGTTTCAAAACATAATTTTCAAGAAATCCGATCCTCATTTATTCCGTACATGGTCAACATTAGGAAACTAGTAGACTACCTGAAAAGTAGATAGTTTGGTGACATCATAAACGATGACCACAGCATGAGCATTCCTGTAGTAATGGTGGACCATGGATTTGCGAAAGCGCTCTTGACCGGCAGTGTCCCATAGCTGCAACTGTGATAAAACATTTAACTAAATATACAAACAATTGAAAGTTAATAATTGTATACCACACATTGTGAGTTAACAATGCCATTTTGTATTTGGGTCTAAAGTAATAAATAGCCTACTTAGAGTGAGCAACTATGACTAAAACACTTTTGGAAACTATCAAACAAAGAGTGTTAAGGTTAGATAAAAGTTAAAAAAGATACAAACTTTTAAAAGTTTGTGAAGAAATAAATTTATTATCAATCAGAAATCACAGCAAAAACAGCAATTTGAATTACTTGTGTACAAGCATGAACAAGAATATTTGGTTCTTTTCTGTTAATTCACTACCATTAGTTTTATGGTCTGGAATTCGGTTAATTCACTACCAATGATGTTTGTACTTAAATTAGATTAAATTTTGGTTTTCTTTAGCCAATTGTGTTAGTTAATAATAGTAAATACCTGGAATGAAGTGATTTAAATAGCATCTAAAAGCCGCCATATGTTTTATTTATAATTCAAAAGGATAACCAATGTACAATTGTTATTGTTGTAAATAGTACTGATCACTGCGGTCGCATGAAGATTGAAATATGTTTTCCAACATTTTCTCAAACAAATTTTCATGTGTGTATTTCCTGCGCCACATGTACTCACACAAATAACTGTTTAACATTGGACGGTAAGTACCCCCCATTGTTTTCTTATTTCGTGATTTGACTTTACCCCACAAACATTCAACTGTGTTACTATGTGCTAAAGTCTCGGGATCAACAAAATTAATAGAATGATTAACTGTCAAGTATTCATAGGTGTCTCCCAATCCATGGTACAAAACGCCATTCATCGGTAATAATTGTTGTACCCGGAGCAACATTTTCAATAATTATAGGCAGCAATGTACGAGCAGTTCTGTTCGGAAACAGGCACAAGGAAGCATTCTTTTATCTCCCGACAATTTCCTCCTAAAACCCATTGATAAGGTACAAACCTACCTGTATTGTACTTTCTCTTAGCAAAGCAACTCTCATCAATTTCAACGGTAGTATTGGGGCCCACCAATAACTGCATTATTGCTCATTAGTGTGTATTCACATACCTCGTTCATATACATATTCCAATCAACAGTTGTATTATGGTTCATGTCAAGTTCGTCGTCACAAAGATTTCACTGAGGTGTACTCCTTGCTCCAACAGTAGATGAACAAAATAATTGTTCTTGTACTTCCAAACGAGAGCCTGATGCCTGATAAAAAGGTATCAGCGCGCACTGGTTTGTATTCCCTACACGTAACTTTAAGAACACGACCAACGATCTTGACTGTCACTTAACTGCAATAACATTTCATGGTTATTAGCACACAGTCTCGGGTTATGCAAAATACCTCTTACTTGTAAAAACTGACTGCACAGCGCGTTGTTTGGTATCGACTTCACTAGCAATTCGCAACATGTTCATGGCTACTGCTACCGCAACAATGACTGTCTAGACTAGCCGCCTGCCGCGCCAAGCTGCTCCTATCGCCAAGAGATAAGATAATAAATCCAGGAATCCTAGACAGGTTTTTGTATCGAATAGTTTTTTTTTTCAATGGCAGTGAATTAACGGAAACCGAGAAAAAAATGAATGGTTTTGTATCGAATAGTTTATATTTCAACTATTGGATTGGTAAGTGAATTAACGGAAAAAAAAACCGAATATTTATATAAAATAAAAAGTTTAAATGTTATCAGCATTTTTGTCTACAGCAATACAAAAAAGAATATTTCTTTTCAGTTGTGGTATTTGCTTTACATTAAGACATCAGAGCTTATCACAAAAAGCAATGAAATTATTTGGATGCGACAAATTTTAAGCGGAAAAAATACTTGTAATTTTACTTTTCGCTTTAATTTTTACGCAGTAAAAACAATAAAATCTATTGATAAAAACATTGATTGTAATCTCCTCTTCCAGTAGTAAAATCAACATTGCAATTACTTCTTTGTAATAAGCGAGTGGGCCAAAGCAACACGTGCATATAATTCACCAGATCTGGCTGCTACACCTTCTTGCATTTTGCTTCACCAGGACTTCAGTTAACGTAAATATTAAAAAATTTTTTCCTTGTAAGACAAAGTATAGTACTGATTGTATAAAATAAAAATATGGTGGTAGCATACCTATAAAAAATAGTTGTACTGAAAAAATTAAACTCCCTCCAAAATAAGTATAATATTCCAAATTTATTCTGGTTTTAGAAAGTATAATCAGTGTCACCGCTGATGGCCGGAGGCATTATTAATTAGCCCATTCAACTATTAGTGCCTTTAAAAAAATTTTCTTTAATGGCTGCAGTATAATAAGCAGCTACTACCAAAACAAGATCAGGGTACCAAATTATGGATTAGTACGAGGCGTTTTCAGAAAGTAAGTACCGTTTCAACTACTGCCGCCGCAGTTCGATGTTCCACGCATGCGCACTAATTGTCCCTTGTTCACTGGCTTTCGAGTCACGCCATTTTAGTTTGTTTAACGTTGTTTTCAGTTTTCTCTGAACGTTTAAAATGTTGAAGAAAATTAGTGATCCCGTCGATTGTGAAATTAGTTCTGTAATAAGATTTTTTAAAAGCAAGGAATGTGAAACCGGCTGAACTTTATCATCAACTTCCAGATGTTTACTGGGAAGACGTGATGAGTGAAGGAATGGTGAGAAAGTGGGTTTAGAATGTCCAACGATGGTCAAACAAATGTGCATGAAGAATCGGAGCAGTCGGCCTCTCATCTCATCACCGATCATCTGGTAAAGGGTAGTTGACGAAAAAATCCAAGAGAACAGACGATTCACAGAGACAACGTTATCTGATGATTACCAACAAATTTCATGCACTCTTTAGTACGAAATTATTACAGACTGCTTAGTTTATCGCAAAGCTGTTTTCTGATGGGTTCCAAAAATGCTCACGGACGTACACAAAACCAGGAGACTCGGAAGTGCTTTGACTTTTAAAAAAGAATAACCCTTCCCACGCGGAATTAATCTTTCAATTTTGACTCATAACGCGTAATTAACTTTAAATTTTTTTTACATTTTTACCAACTCTAATTTATTTTTTAGTTAGTGGTGTTTATTAGGAATAAAAAATAATACAGTATCACAAAAAATAATCAGACCCCTACATTTTTTTAACAAATTTTCAAATTTTACAAAAAATCGTCAGGATTTCGCAATTGCATAGAACAATATAGGCCTATAACGACACAACAAATAAAGTAATAACAAAATAAATAAATAAGGCCTTTATTCTTGAGCGGATTTCAGTTTACAATCTGTTTTTACTAACAAATCGACTCACGTCAAACTAATCATAACAGTACAATTTGTATTTTTAAAACTGTACAATTACCAGCAAATATTGCGTGCTGGTAATTTACATTAGAAAATTCATACTTAAACAACAAATACATCATTAAGGTACCTATACAGTTTTAACTTCCTTTTTGAAAGTTTTAACAGACAAAGTCTTTATAACTGGTGGTAAGGCATTGTACTCCTGGGGTCCAATAAAAAGATATAAAAATATCAATAAAAAAATAAAAAGATAATATAATGCTAAATAGAACAGGAACACGAACAGTAAATAAGGAAATATGGCAAAACAGCGTTATAAACTAAAATATGCCGTGCCGGGATATATCCGTTTACCGTGTAATGGTTCGCCGCAGACTGAGGCTAAATCACGCCACAAGGGACAAAGCCACGCCCTCCCACCACTGCGACGCGCCAATGAGGTTCAAACTGTAACATCTGCTTTTCGAAACAAGTATTTAACACTCCCTTGAACTCTAGCGGATTCGACGGCAACTACAATTTATTAAATAACACAAAATAGACTTTGAAGGATATATCCGTTTGCCGTGTTTTGGTCAAAACTTGGCATAACGGATATATCCGTTTGCCGCGTGGTAAGGGTTAACTTTTTGTGACAGGTGATGAAAACTTAGATTCGCATGTCACACTCCAATCCAAATAGCACCCAATGGCATGGCGACATATTTGGCGCAATCCCCGAAGAAACAAAAATTCAAGACGACAATGACTGCACAAAAAAATCATGTGCACTGTCTTTTGTGGGATCGGAAAGGTGTTTTTGCTGATTGATTTCTCCCCAAGAGGTGAAATCACTAATACGGCAAGGTATTGCTAAACCTTAAGAAAACTAAGACGGGCAGGGCAATTCAAAACAAACTGAGAGGAATGCTCAGTAACGGAATTGTGTTACTCCATGACAATGCTCGAACCCATACAGCTGGTGACACTCAAATATTGGTTCAACAATTCTGTTGGGAGCAGTTCAATCACCCAGACTTGGCACCATATGACTACCACTTGTTCCCAGCACATGAAGCACAAGCTAGGTTGCCAACGCTTTGAAACCGACTATGAAGTGACAATGTGCCAGAAACCTTCTACGAAGAGGGTATAGACAAATTGATCACTGACAAATAGATGGTGACTACTTATTATGCTGCTGCCAAAACAATTTTGGCCTTTCAAAAAAATTTAATTAGGCTATCTGTAATTTTTAAATTAAATTTAAATCAATTTCCTTCTGAAAAAAACAACAAATTTCAACAAATTTGTGAAGTGGCTGAACTAAACATGGTATTTTTGGTATTATAAACGGAGGCCACGTGGGCCACCAACTAATTTGCTTGTTATTACGCGATATAAGTTGGTAAATAGAAACACTCATAAGCTTGAATTTAGGTAGGCCTACTATATCAAGGGATGTTTTAATTCTTCCACAAAAAGTGCGGGGTGGCGCTAAAGCCCACACTAATGGCCAAGGGCATTTCAGATTGGTACTGTTACAAACTTCAGATCACGTTGGATGACCTGCACGTCGGCCATCAGTGCAAACTTCGGTGGCCTGCACTTCTGAAGAACAAAAGGAAGACATTCCTCTAGATAGCCTAGTACCCAAGTCACATAAGCACTATAAAGATAATCTTGAGATAACCTACTTTTACTGCATAATAACAAGTAGGGCCTAGATAGGCACCGAATAGCCACCACATAAAACTAAATTACCGGAAACACTTACCCTAGGTACTGTTAGGGTTATGTAAAGAGAAAATAAACCTTGAAAAGCTTACCTTTATTTCTTCACCCCTCCTATGTTGACAACCCTCTCTCGAAAATCAACACCAATTGTAGCTTCTGGTTTCTCAAGATATTTTCCTTCACAAAATCTATAAGTTAAACAAGTTTTACCCACATTGGAATCTCCAACTACTATTATTTTGAATACTTTTTTATCTTTTCTAAAAGTTGCAACAGTATTATTTTTTGATGCTTCCATTATGCATTTACACATGGACATCCATATTTTAAAACTGAATCACGGTAATAAATAAAATTATTGTAAGTAATGAGGTAATAAAATGGTATAAGGTGTAAAGTGACTACTAAATGGCTGTTTGAAAAACACGTTTCAAAATGGTGTTTCCCCACAAGGCCTAGATTCAAAAATACTACAGCCTTATCTGTCAAAGAAGATAATGTTTATTCTCTTCCAATTTGTCTACACTGCCTATAAAACGTCATCGATAAGCCTATTTATACTTTCACCACGTACACTTACCCCACCACCACTTTAATTCTTAAGCTCCCCAGCTTATCATCAGAGATTCGATTCAACTCTTCACTCTTTGAGTAAGAGTTGGATGACTAATTTGACGTTGGCAAACATAAAAAAAAAACTTTAAACCATAGACCAACAACAACTAGGCTACGAACTCCATCCAAACTTTTAATCATGTTTTCATATTGAATTAAAAAATAATAATTTCAAACTTGATTAATAAAAATTGTGTTCTATTTTACAAATGGTTATAATGCAAGATAATAATAATGAGTGGATGACTAGAAAGGCTAAAAATGTGTATCTCAATTATAGATTGGGTGGCATATAAAAAAGAAATTAAAATACCTATAATTAAAGAGGCGGAGTTAACGTATAACGTAAACAACGCATTAGTGTCAAGTAAAATGGTTACGGTATTCAGTGGTAACCTATTACCGGGATAACGTGTTTACCAGCAATACCATGTTATTTCAGAACAGCCGAGGCTATATCGTGTGTAAGCGATGAGGCTACTATACAGTTCTTACTGCAACTATTGTTCTGGTAACGCTTTGCTGGTTATGGTTAACGAAAACCCAATACCGTAGTGGAGTGAGCTTTGAGGGACGGGTAAAATAATAGGGGAATAAAAATCAGATATACCGATATATTTATCAAAATGGAAACGACGTGTACAGACTTGTTTCAGGAAAATTGAAAAAAAAAACTCAATTTATTCATTATTCACTTGCTCCTCGTCATCAGTTACCGTTTATTACAAATAGTCTACTAGTCTAAATATTACATTGTCGTCAGTTAAAATTTATATATATTAAACAATAATTGTATAATGCAGTGAAAAATATTAAATGAAAAATTATAATGATATAATGGAGTTAGAAATTTCTCATTAGAATGGAGTTAAGAAATTGAAAACCAGCTATTTGTGGATCATACTTCCCCAGTGGACAACAGTATAAGTAAAATAGCTAAATGTGATTTAAGCGGACAAACTAACTTTAAATATACTGTCTAAACTTAAAGATACATTTACAGCAAACCAGTCTACTGTAAACTTTACCAGTTTATATTAAATATTATACTAACTTACCAATGTATACCAAGCGCACCTTTGCAATGCCCCCAAAGTGATGTACAAACAAATGAATTCCCAATATAAAAATATCTCTCTCCTCACCACCTTGTTTGTCTGTACCAAAATACGGCATCAAACAACCAGCAAACAATAAATTTTGTTTTAAATCTTTAGAAAAAATTAATAAGACACAGAAAAAGAATCTCCACACTTTGCTATTAAAACTCATTACAGCTGATTTTTCGATCCTTTTCTATAGTAGAGGATGAAGGTTTCCTGACTTTATTTACGCCTTAAAACCCTACCTGCACACTATCTGATGGAAAACACATTCCTTAAGGTTTTCATCCCAGCTGAATATGAAAAATGTGTCAATGGCATCCGTTATGAGTTATACTGAATGTTGAAAATGATCGTAACTACAGACAATTGAACATTAAAAAAATGTTCAAAGTTACAAAACTCATTTTATGACAGATGCCCCTAGAACCGAAATCTATATTACTGGCAAACATCATTACATGTCTATGAGTTTGCCAATGGCGTAGTGTACATGTAGCGGTTACAACGGTTATCGCAATATAACCGGATCAAAGCAACGTCGAGCGTGGCTGCTGCTTAGATGGCTGACCGCTGAGCGATCCTATCCTTGCAAGCAGCCCGCCTGCCTGGCCATTGTTGTGGTTCGGAAGTCACCTTTAAGCCGTTGGTCCCCAGGTTGTGTTAGAGATAGCTTCTTAGTAAGTAAAGTAAGACATCTTTCCTTTACTTTATGTTAGGACTTCTCACTTAACGTTAACTCGGAAGCACAAACAGAAATTAAAAAAATATTACTGTTGAATTTCACATACTCAATAATATTTTACTTGTAGCGACAGATAACGCTATTCGCATTATAAGCGCAATCGTAAATAAATTAAAGAGGAAACACTTAGGCTGTTTTGCATATATGCACTTAATCTTATTGTGGAAGGTTCATTTAAATAAAGTAAATCGTTTACTGGACAAAATCAAGGACACCGTAACTTTTTTCAGGCGTACTACTGCTAAGGAAAATCTTTTCTATTCCCAGAAAAAATTGGGATTAGAACTAGAGAAGCAGATCCAACAAGTATCCACCAGACGGAATTCAAATCTTTATAGTTACCCGTTTTGTTTAATTACAAGACGCTATCAAAACCACAATTGTCTTGATAAATAAAGTCCCACCAGTTTTGACAGAAACATAATGGAAGATTTGTAAGGAAACCATCACAATTTTTAAAACCATTTGAAGAAGGGACAAAAAATAAATGGCGAACACTTTCATCGAGAGTCAGGGTGATAGTACTTGTAAATGGCTTAATTGGTGTAAGAAACAGGAGTATTTTGCCACACATATACAAATCTTACTAGGTGAACTACTAGGTGTATTACATGTTCCATTTTCAAACATGGAACACAGTAAAACTGTAATATTGGTGACTTCATTACTTCCGAGATTCAAGTTGCTGCCCTTTACGAATGAAATTCTAGGCAACAGAAATTAAAAAAAAGGACTGAGCATGGTTTTTTGGAGAGCCGATCATGAATATTATCAGGACAAAATGATACAAAAAAAGTTTTGATTAAAGAACTTTTTTCAAAAATATTAAATTTGAAGACTTAAAGAAGATTTCAAAGAAACCTATAGGTAATCAAATTAATAAGAACATATATTTTACAATATTATTACTTAGGTATTATGTGCTTTATGCTAACAAAATCTCAATTTGATTTGGTTATCACAATTTAATGAGATAACAGTAGGCTACTCGAGCACTTAGGCCTACTCATTGCTTGGTTTTTTATTTTAAGCTCAAAAACATCTGCACCAATTCACGGAAGCAAACCGATTACCTTGACAAAAATAAAGATCCACTTATTCAGCGGATATAAAAATAAAAGACTGCATTCTTTGTTGGTTAAATTAGTTAACATTTTTCAATGTTGCAGCCGCATCCATTCGCTTGCGACCGCATATTTTTCTGTAGCAAGGCAATCTTGTCCAAGAACGCCGCACACTTCTAAGTAGCAAACGACCTGAAGAGTTGTTACTATTAAATAGTAATTCAATATGTGTATAACCGTTGTAAACTAAACTCGCAAAAATTTTTGTTTGCTTATCTATATTTCTATATACTAATATCTGTATTTTCTAATATAGTTTATATTATGCACATCTACAATAACGTATTTATTTTACATTCTAAACCTGTTTGATATCATGTAAGTACTTTAAAACACTATGCCTTGGTTTTGTTTGTTGTTTTAAGTTTATTTTATTTAGTAATACTCGACACATCTTGTACAATAAAATTATAAACATATTTCCTGGATCATAAATATGAACATGGTAAATAAATGTTCATGATGAATTTGTTAGGACATTTTCTGAAGTCATACAATAATAATAACTATTAATCATAAAATTTAAAATAAATAAAACAATATATACTGAATTAATTTTTTGTCTCAATTTGACATTATATTATTTTAATTCAGTGTTAAAACATTTATATCATATTTACAGCAATATACATTTAAATGTTTAAATGTTCATGACGGGGTTTTTATGACATTTTTGTTATCTTAGTTACTTAGTAAAAATCTTATTAATAAATGTAGCTCATCATTCTCAATCAACGAAATTATGGGTTATTCGCATTATACTACAGGTCACCAAAAAAGTTTGTTTTTCATATTTGTGTTTATACTTTGAGGTCGTTTTATAATTAGTGTTTATTGATAACTTTCATTTTCACGATTCGAGTTCAAGACGGCAAAATTTTGTAGTAGCAGATCAGATCGTGAGATTTTAATGTCTCAAAACAAAATCCTAGACCTAATACCTCCAATTCGGACTCCAATCGAGTAGCAAAAACCTAATACTGGTGTTGAGGCTGTACAACGAAATCGATCAAAAGACCGTATGATGTAAGTTTTACAGAGTAGAGACAAAAAATGATTAACCCATTTATGGCAGACAAAATATATTAAATGAGTAGGCATAAATCTAACTGTGACTTGTGCAGATGCTTTTTCGGCAAATAAGTTGGGTACATTTTAAAGAGTTTTAATGTTTTTATACCAGCCAATAAGATAAAAATCACTGGGGTTTGTGTATATTGAAACCTGAAATTACTGAAGAAGAAGTGATGACTGAAAGTACGAGGCTACAAAAAACTTTGGTGTGCGATGGGTGCCGAAGATGTTGTTTGGTGACCACAAAGCTCGGCGAATGGCGTCAGCAACGTCTTTTCTGAACCGTTATGAAGCTGATGGCGAAGATTTTTTGATCAAAATCGAGACAGGAGATGAGACATTGGTTCTGTACGACACCCCAGAAACGAAACAGCAGTCCCAACAATGGATGCATTCAAACTCTCCAAACAAACCCAAAAAAACTTTCAACAATAAAAAGATTATGGCCACCGTGTTTTGGGATTAAAAAAAGGTGTATTGCTTGTTGAGTTTTTAGAGCCAGGTACCACAATCAATGCGGAAGGGATACTGCGGTACGTTACAACGTTTGCGGAGTGCTATACAGAACAAAAGGAGAGGAAATGCTCACACCGGGAGGTAGTGCTCATTCATGACAACGCCCGTCCTCACAGTGCTGTTTTGACAAAGCGTCTTCTTGACGGTTTTAAATGGGATGTTTTTGACCATCCGGCATATAGTCCTGACTTAGCGCCGAGTGACTATCACCTTTTCCCGGAACTGAAGAAGATGCTAGGAGGGCAGAGCTTCCGAACAGACGACGCGCTGCAAGACGCCGTGAAAACCCATCTCAAATCACTGGCGGCAAACTTCTATAAAGAAGGTATTAAGAAGCTTGTACCCAGGTATGAAAAATGCCTCAATTTAAATGGCGATTATGTTGAAAAATAACTAATAATGTACCTAAATTTTGATAATAAATTTATTTAATTACTCTCCCTAGTTTTATTTTTATACCACATCGGAAGTTTGAAAACAGCCCTCGTAATTCCTCTATTCCGTATTCCCGTAGGTAACTCCCCTTGCAAATTGGGAAAACATATGCAGAGAATGCGGGCTGAAATATCATAGTGGTGAATTTACACAGTAAAAAAATGTGTCAACTGCAATGGTAATCACAATAGCAACAGTGCATCGTGTATTGAATGTGAGAGACAATAAACGTTATGCAAAGGATGAGAGATAAACATTATGTCTAACCATAGAGAAGAATTTTTGAAGGCAAGTAAACACTTCCCAACAAATGGCCTAAATAATAATCCATACAGCATCAATAGGAAATCATATACAACCATAACAAAGAAGACTGTATTCTACAGCCCTGTTTAAACTCCCATCAGTTACCGGCAGCAATCATCCCCTTCTGTCCTCAAGTAATATATTTATAGGACTCAGTGATGCAATAGAACCCAGTAATACAACCCTTGACAAACCTTTCATCACCAAACCAAGATTCGTCAAATCCAAGGAAAACTGGTCTGAAAAATCCTATAGCGGGATTCAGTTCAAGAGTCGACAATACAACCTATTCCAACCTGCAAATAAAAATCCGGAAATCGAACACTTACACCTGAGAACAGAGGACAGTTCGGAAGATTACTAAATGACAAAATAAATGACTTACTAAAATTCAAGGCGAGAGGATATCAATAAGCAAAAGGTAGATAAATTACTGGCACAACTGATTAAAGATCTTTTGGAGACGTATAATAAAACACATGAAATAAAGCAGGAAACAAACAAACAGGCCCCAAAGGCAGTGTGTCTTGGTCCTAATCCACAAAACTTCTGCAAAGGACAGAAAAGAAAATACTCAATTAGATTTGATTCAGTGGAACTATATTTCAGTTTCTTTATCTATTCGTCTAACGATGATATAAATATTGTTTATATGTTTGGAGGTAGGTTTTAGGTGTAGCTAGGAAAAATTATCTGATGATAAGTCGAGGACTGAAACAATATTCATATAAGTTTGAGAAACACATCTGGTTCCAACAAATGGTCAAGAAAGTATGGAGGTTATATCAGTTGGCCAATAAGTAGGTTATCCTATGGACAAATAACTGACATTACTGTTATCCATACACTTTTTCACGGATCTCTCACGGCGCTTAATTAACCTAGGACCTCACATTACATGTTTGGCATTGAAGTCGCCAAACCTGACAGGATTCGAGGACCTCACTTAAGTGTTGAAGAACTGGTCAAAGCATTGAATACTAATTTAGGCTGTTAAGTCTTATGCAATAATTGGGACATTTTTCGTAGAGGCTTTGTGGTTGGGTACATTCAACATTTCGATTATGCTTAATAACGTACAATAATTAATGTTCTAATGAAGTTGTATTGTAATTAATATCTGTAAATGTAGCAACATTGCTAATACTCGGATCTCCGATCAGTTTAGCACCCCGACATGCTCCTCAGACGACGTCCACGGCCGACTATATGACGACGACGGAGGCGGCACTGCCTGCGACCGTGATGGTGGAACGGTGACGTAGCAGTCTGGGCGCCGCGACGCGGCTAAAAGCGTCTCTCGCCAGTCCAGTGTCGACGCCGTGGGAGAGTTGTTGGAGTCCTACAGACAGCCAAGTGAGTACTTTCAATCAGTTTAAAACCACTGGAGAATACAAACAATTTTAGTATAAAAAATCTAAATAGTATATTCCACAGGTAACATTTCAGGCATGTAAGAATAGCAAGGTGAATTTATTGCATGGCTTATGTCTTTTCTAGTTAGGTTAGTTAGTCCTTAAGATAAACTTTATGCATATTGAACGTTGTCGTTGATCAATTTGTTATTATACCAAACAATTTTTTTTTTTTTTATTGAAATGAAATTATTTTAAAAATAATCTCTTTCACGTTTATTTTGGAAATATGATACGAACTAACAAATTAATATAACAATTTTAATGCGATATTATGTGTCTACTTTGTTAAGTTTTGGAATGAAAATGCAAGACGCGCGTAAAAATTACTTTATTTTTGACGAGCTATAGAAATATAAATTCAATGGAGAGGCAGGAAGTTCTTATAAACGGAGACATTTTAAATAGGCAATATATGAGTCGTCCAGTTTCAAAAAACTCATGGTCGTCTGTTTTTAGTTTAGATGGCATTATGTCCATCTAAACTAAATTTTCAGAAATTAGAAAAAAACTGTAATTTGTTTATGTTGCATTTGGTAAATTTTATTATTATACTAAAAAATCTACAGAAAAATACTTCATTTTATGTATTAATTATAGACAAATCCAAATTTAATTACGTCCTTAATTCCAAAAAAAACCTTTGGACATGATGCGTTTTGCAGCAGTTTGCTGGACAAAATCACTTTTGCAACTTTTTTTGATTAAATCAGTTTTGATTAAGTTTTTATAATACTAGTAATATTTTGTAAAAATATAGGTGAGTAGTTATTATACTCTTAAAATTATGTCTTAAAATGGAATTTGTGGCGAAAAAAAAACAAAAACAAAATAATACAGTAAAGATATATTTATTAAAAAATTTAATTTATTTACAATAAGATGCATTTATGTCAAAGTAATTAAATTGGAATGTCGGCATTTTCCTCTTGGATGTCCCCAAAATCTGAATTATCACAGTTTCTACGTCTTGTGCAGCAGTTAATCTATGCATATTATGTAGATGCTGGTTTTTAAATAAAAACTAGGATTTACTTCTTATTCGCTTAAATATGACTTGGTTAGGTGTGAATGTTAATTAAGATGATTTATAACTGACTACATATTAATCTTGACTGCACAAAATAATTAATTCTAAGGATTCCATAATTACATTGTATGTGTTATATTGTATTTATTTGTGATATATTGTATTTTACAGATTTATTAAACAAAACCTTGTTTGTTTTTATAGTCAAAGAGTAGTATTTTAAATATAAAAATCCATATTCAAGTTTCTCTCACTAAAACGTAATATGATTTTATTTGATATAATATGCAAAATTTGAACACTAGAAAAAAACGTAATATGTAAAAAATTACAGTGTGCAGCCAAATTGCTGTCGAGTTCTAAATTCATTATTTGTAGATCACACTTCTTACTTTTTAACAGAGTGTTATTACTTTTTTAACTTTATTAACTTACTACAATTGCTACCAATCACTCATTAAAATAAGGAATGTCCTTAATAATTAAAGTAAATTTTAGAGCGAATTTTGCATTGATATAAAAGGAAATAACACATTTTTATGAGCATAAAATCACACATAACATCTAAAAAATAAGGGTCTTTAAACAAACTACACAAACTTGTAAATGTTTGCAGTATAATAATGTGATAAAATTAAAAACAATTCTAAATCAAGTATATAGTATAATATGGGGAAATTATATGTATCCAACATATATAACATAAGTTTTTCCTTGGAAATAAGTATAAAATAATTATATAATAGAAATAGTGTACTTTCAAAATCGGATTATATTATTAGAACATAGACTATACACTATAATGATGTCTAAATATTTCCAAAATAATTTGTTTACAAGTTTAAGTTTGGAAATAGCTAAATTATTCGCACATTACTTTATAGTCAATATTTCAAAAGTGTAAAAAATACGATTTGTTCATAAAGCTTATAAAGTATAAGAAATCCCAATAAAATTAATTTCCACATTTTACTATCGTGAAAAATACTAAAAAAAGCCATGCGATTCAACTCGACTTTGAAGGTCTGAAACTTCGACAGTAAATAACACTAGTTAATTTGTACGCTACTGAAAAGTATATAAACGTTGTATACATATTCTAATGTTCACAAATAACATGAATGCACCACACAGATAATATATTTCTCTTTTTTTGCATTTTTGCAGCCTTACAAGTGGTCGCATATATGGCAGTAAAAAGTGAACTTTGTTTATTACTACCTGATAGACCGAATAGTTTGATAAAAACTTTAAGAAAAAAGGAATTAATGTCGAAATTTTTAATATGACACTTATACATTTTGAAAGCTCATAATATACAGGTATACATTACTAATTATCTACACGGTATTTTGTGTTTGGAATAAAGGGAAGGAGTAATTTCCAAAAATAATTCACAATAGTATATACTTGTATATATATAAGTAAATGTTAAACATTTTTGTTATATACTTTATATATATATATATATATATATATATATATATATATATATATATATAAAGTATATAACAAAAATGTTTAACATTTACTACTTACTTCGCAATGAAATTATGAAGTTAATAACCCATTACTTTGTGGGTTATTTGTACACAATTTCTGACTAGTTTTTTCCATGAAATATACTTAATTCACAGAGAATGACTAGTTTTTGAAAAGTTTTAATGGCTAAATGAAATTAACAATTAGATATAACATTGTTTTCCCATTCAAATCATTACATAAGGATTTAAATTTAGTTTAAAAAGTTATAAAAATTATAAACTCCGTCAAAAGAAGTTTTGACTTGGTAATTGCTATGAAAATCATTTACTTTGTTTTTACTCAAATACCGTAGTTTTACGGGCCACAGTCAGTGAATTGTGTAAAAGCTAAAACGAAAAATGTATTATACATAGTATGACACTGTAAAATGGACACTTTCAGCTTTGAAATTCGCATCAGAATGAAGAATAAAATAACAACTTTGTCGTATAAAGTTCCATTACTTACTGAGAAATTCAGACAGATGTTTACAGAGCGGTGATTCTATAAGCAGAGTTGTTAAGTCTGAGTTGGCCAGATTGCCGCTAGGTGTCGCCAGTCGCTGCGATGTTGCCAAGTCTACATGATAATATTGCGATTCGTTCTTTGAATTTAGAATCCATTACCCGTGGCTAGGTAAATAAAGAATCAGATCTCCCTCATACTTTAAACTGGGACATTAACACTACTTCCTCCAGTCACCAATCCAGACACTGAAGACGATTTGGAAGACTTTCCGTTCTTGACCTTCATTACACCTTTGATTCTTTTAAAAAGATTTGATCGGACTTTGAGTATGAACTGATCAATCCAATTGACGCCTAAGATATAAGGCACGTGACTCCATAACGATCAACGTTGAAGTTTAAGGACCTAAGGAAAATACTACAGTACCTGCAAACGAAGTATATATTATTAAGTTCCAATATTTGTACCTATTATTTTCTAGGACGACTCGTTATAAGAATACCGACTTTTTTATTTCACATTTGTAAACGATAAATAGAATGCTAAAACCAATTTCGGAAAGGTGTTATTCAGAATTGGATTACGAGTAGACAAAAAATAATTATGCTTTTTTAGCATAAATGAACAGAATGTTTGGAATAAATAATTGTTTAATGTGAACAAAAGAACAATCGCTAGTTTAGGATACCTACTGAAGAAAATATTTATTACTAATTATTTCTAACTTTACCGGATAAAAAAGTTAATCATTTACAAATTCAAGTTCGAAATATGTTATAACTATAAGTATATATGATTAATGCGGCTGTAACTTATTTAGATTTCGAAGTATATTATTTTTTTATATAAGAGTTTGACTTTTGCATCCCCTAGCAAAAAGTATTTTTCAAAAATTTGCATTTAATACACTCAAAAAGCGTTTACAAACTCCGTTTTCGGAGAAATATTAAAGTCTCTACTTAAAAATGCGTAAAAAATAAAAATATCTTAAATCAAATAAATAAGCTATGGAAATTAAATAAACGGTAGAAAAACGTCTCTACACATAAGGCGCCTAGCATATTATGATTTCCTTTAGATAATGTAAACTAAGAGGTGTTTATATTCCAAACAGAGGACATCAACTTTGATGCCAATCTATAAAAATATTCTCTGGCCAGTCGCCAATTTAGTGTTGGCCCGCAATTATATAGTACAGTACTGCCAATGATGTCAAAATATAACTTCACCTAGTATTGATCCTTTTGATCATAAGTTTCTGTTCTGAGCCCCATATTAATCTTTACGAAAATATCATAAGAACCACACATTTTAAAATCTGGTCATTTGCTGATGTCATGCTAGTTTTGTATTTCTTAAAATACAAAAGTCGTAGACATTTATTGATTGGCTGAAGTCTAACACCCAATATTCAGTGAAAAATGTCAAATTGTGAACATCTGTCTGAAAAAAAGCTGTAAGATCATGGTTTTCCTGATGAAACATTTAGCACAAAATCTTATCCAATCAGGCCTGAAGAAGAAAAGCGCCCACGAAATTACTACATACTAATGTATTGCAGGGATCTTAACAAACTTGCTAAAGTAATTTCATACATCTTTTTCAAGAGCATGGCTTGGTTTAATAACATATGGTAAAAGCTGAAGAAGTCCAGAGATGGAAGGTTAGAAACATGAAAGGCTTCTAAATATAGGACAAAGCAAACTAGATATTTTGTGACACGTCTTATCAAAGCTCAATATTAAACACAATGAAGGTGACGCTAAATTGTGTACTTCTCTGGAAAATACTCCACTTTGAACACGAATGAATATTATTTTCAACATGACGGTGTATCTCCACATACTGCTCATCGAGTTACAGAATTTTTAAATTAACATTTTAATAATTGATAAACACAGTATATAGTTAATGCAATAACACTAATCACAAATACGTAGAGTAATCAAGCGCCTACGAATAAGTTATGATGTGTTTAAGCAGCTAACATCAGTACCAATAATCAGTGCTACCAACTAAATAATAAAGTAATAAAATATAATTGAAACTGTTCAGCTAATATGCTAAAATAACAGTTGTTCTTATTGCATTAATTTAGAATTAGAATTTGTTTGCTATTAAATTTTTTTACATTAATTTTCTCAGAATAATATTCTTAACCATTTTTGTCCATGGATTTTATTCATTTTTTAACAATTTAATAAAATTATAGCGCCTCAAACATTAAAACATATTTTTGAACAGTACATTTTTATTTTTAAGCTAGTTATTATACAAAATAGTGGACTTACAGTTCTGGCACCTAGTTTATTCAACTTTCCACGTAAAAATTCATATGAAACGATCAAATACTTGTCTATGTTTATATGAATTGTCTTATTATTCGGTCTACAATCTCCTGTTTTCCTTTTCTCCAGAGTACCCTGTATTCTATAAATCTTTAAACAAGCATTTTGATCATCAAATTATTAATATTTGTTACAATAAAACTAATGCTTTCTTCTTGTCGTTTCAACACACAAGTAACCAACTCTGTATGTTTCGTTGTTCCAAAGTAACTAATATAAAGTACCTAGTAATTTATTAATAAGCCAATGGAATTTTATACTGGTAATCTATGTATAAATATAACTTTAAATCACAAAACGATTCGCTGTTAGAAGCTTTTTCCAATTAAACACACGACTTCAGCCCAAAGACGCACAGAAATGTGTGAAACTTAAGGCATAAATTTGTATGCCAAACGATATTGTTTGACCAATCGACAACTGGTAATGGGAAAAGACCCAAGCATTGTCGACATAAATCTTTTCGTAGAAAGTGTCACTCCAGCACAGCCTGAACGTTGGCAGAGAATTGCATAGTTGTGCTCGGACTCTATCTATCTCCTATGTCACTGCACTCGCAATGCTACAGCAGAAACTACTTCAGCCTCGACCCAACAGTTTATTGAACCTCACAATTATAGCTCACAACTGCTATTTCACGTGACCTGTTGCACGTTGTATTGCATCTCCCGGTATTCTGTGGAACGCGATTGAATTGAACGCGTTATTCCAGCACAGCCTGTACGTTGGCAGAGAATTGCATAGTGTTGTACTCGGTCTCCATCCATCTCCTATGTCACTGCACTCGCAATGCTACAGCAGAAACTACTTCAGCCTCAACCTAACAGTTTATTGAACCTCACAATTATAGCTCACAACTGCTATTTCACGTGACCTGTTGCACGTTGTATTGCATCTCCCGGTTTTCTGTGGAACGCGATTGAACTGAACGCGTTATTCCAGCACAGTCTGTACGTTGGCAGAGAATTGCATAGTTGTGCTCGGACTCCATCTATCTCCTATGTCACTGCACTCGCAATGCTACAGCAGAAACTACTTCAGCCTCGACCCAACAGTTTATTGAACCTCACAATTATAGCTCACAACTGCTATTTCACGTGACCTGTTGCACGTTGTATTGCATCTCCCGGTTTTCTGTGGAACGCGATTGAACTGAACGCGTTATTCCAGCACAGTCTGTACGTTGGCAGAGAATTGCATAGTTGTGCTCGGACTCCATCTATCTCCTATGTCATTGCACTCGCAATGCTACAGCAGAAACTACTTCAGCCTCAACCTAACAGTTTATTGAACCTCACAATTATAGCTCACAACTGCTATTTCACGTGACCTGTTGCACGTTGTATTGCATCTCCCGGTTTTCTGTGGAACGCGATTGAACTGAACGCGTTATTCCAGCACAGTCTGTACGTTGGCAGAGAATTGCATAGTTGTGCTCGGACTCCATCTATCTCCTATGTCATTGCACTCGCAATGCTACAGCAGAAACTACTTCAGCCTCGACCCAACAGTTTATTGAACCTCACAATTATAGCTCACAACTGCTATTTCACGTGACCTGTTGCACGTTGTATTGCATCTCCCGGTTTTCTGTGGAACGCGATTGAACTGAACGCGTTATTCCAGCACATCCTGTACGTTAGCAGAGAATTGCATAGTTGTGCTCGGACTCCATCTATCTCCTATGTCACTGCACTCGCAATGCTACAGCAGAAACTACTTCAGCCTCGACCCAACAGTTTATTGAACCACACAATTATAGCTCACCAACTGCTATTTCACGTGACATGTTGCACGTTGTATTGCACCTCCCGGTATTCTGTGGAACGCGATTGAACTGAACGCGTTATTCCAGCACATCCTGTACGTTAGCAGAGAATTGCATAGTTGTGCTCGGACTCCATCCATCTCCTATGTCACTGCACCCACAATGCTACAGCAGAAACTACTTCAGCCTCGACCCAACAGTTTATTGAACCTCAACAATTATAGCTCACAACTGCTATTTCACGTGACCTGTTGCACGTTGTATTGCACCTATCGGTATTCTGTGGAACGCGATTGAGCTGGCGGTATGTGGTGTTAGTGCAAGTCTCGAGGACGGGCCAATCATAACGCCCGGTAAAAGCCAAGTAATTGTTGCTATTTCACGTGGCCTGTTGCACGTTGTATTGCACCTATCGGTATTCTGTGGAACGCGATTGAGCTGGCGGTATGTGGTGTGTTAGTGCAAGTCTCGAGGACGGGCCAATCATAACGCCCGGTAAAAGCCAAGTAATTGTTGCTATTTCACGTGACCTGTTGCACGTTGTATTGCACCTCTCCATATTCTGTGGAACGCGATTGAGCTGGCGGTATGTGGTGTTAGTGCAAGTCTCGAGGACGGGCCAATCATAACGCCCGGTAAAAGCCAAGTAATTGTTGCTATTGGCAAGGGATCACAAGCTTTTAGGATTCTTCAATCGTCTTCATCAAAACATCAAACCGAGGGATTTGCGATCCACTTTGCTTTAAGCCTAAATAAAACATTTATACGCGTACGAAAATAAAGTAGAAATTTATAGATTGAATTGTTCAAATAACACAATATCAGCATTGTGTGATAGTCTTGTACGAATATTTTCATTTATGTTTAAATTTGTAAAGGTTGAGGAAATAATGTTATTTATTCACATTTTGATCTAAGAGAGTGTTCCACGAATTATAATAACTTTTTTGAGAAAATAATTCAGTTTAATGTCATCAAAATGTTTACAGTTTTAATGGTTACATTGATATTTCATTAATAAATGTAAGTAATTTTAGTTAAAATCTTTACTACGGCGTAAATAAGTTGTTGTTTTTTCTAACACAATTAATTGCATACAAAACCTATGTTATCGCCAAACTGTAATTATAAAGGAAAAAACAGTAAATGTAAGAACATGTTTCAGACTTACAGAAATCGACTTATTTTATAAATCCTGAGGGGGTTTAGAAAATCTTCGATAACATATTTACGTTATTTTCTGTAATTGCAACTTATTTTTTTATAAAAACAAGATTTAGCTTCGAACCGGTTAAATCTTATTATTTTAAAACTGATGTGCGGTGACTTTTGTGCATCTTTTATCACTTACACATTTTCCCTAATACAAAATAAAATTACATTTTATAACGATATTATAAAGTCCACAGAGAAATTGTTTTGTAACAAAATAGCAAAACTTTGTAATCACTAAACTTAAAAATAACACAACTAATACTTCAAACTTGTATTTTATGAGCACTTTCGACAGCAAGGATGGCTTAGTCAGACACTTCATAAAAGATTGCTAAACATAAATAAATTGTTATGATGTTTTAATTTAGTTATTAAAGTATAAGAACCAAATGCAAGCTCCATCTTTGACATGTTTTGTAAGCCTTTACCATTTTTACCAGATTTTAAAAGTTTGGGGTACAGGCTGAGCACTGGATCTTTTATAATTTCCTCTTTCTTTTGTAGCTCAAACTATAAAAAGTGTACTAACTCAAAATCCCAGTCAATTCCTTATATTTTATTTTATTATGAATTTTTATATTTTAATTTATAGAACTTAAAGAGAGGTTAGTGTCTATACAAAAACTTGAAAGACCTATGAGCATTGAAGTATAAAATAGATTTTTTTGTTCTTTTATGAAAACAGCCCATGTCTGTGTAATTTTATTTTATTTCACCAATGTAATATAAATGGTATAATGATGTTGAGCGATAAGAGTATTGATGTTATTATTTTAGCACTGGTATGTTTAGTTTTTTTTTTTTTTTTTTTTGTTATGTATGAGCGTGGCCAATTGCAGTAACATTATATTTAATGTTAAAAATGGAACCTCTAAACAGGCATAGCCTTCTGAGGTCCTAAATTTTCTCACCAGTAATTAAGAATATACATTTAAATGTCCTGTATTTTATTTGAAAAAGTAATATTTTTGTTTAATGATAGTCGCTCATAGTATTATTTTATTTTAATTTCTTTAAGTAATGATTAGTTTTGTATCAATAAGTTTTATATATCAAGTCTCCTTCTGTTTGTTTGTCAAATTGTATTTTGTGTGTAGGAAACAATAAATATTCTTATTTAATTAATAATGTTATATTTCCGATACACAAAGTAGACACAAACTTGGGAATGCAACAAAACACAATTTCTTCCTTATCCAGCAGGAATAAACGGATAAATCCAAATTTATGGATTGAAACCTGTAAGTAACTTATTAAATACTAGAAAGACCATCAAAAAGTAGGCCGCCTGAAAATTACTTTGATTAAGTCATGTGAGATACATCACTAATTTTTTTATATGAACTATAAAATGCCTTATGCTCCATGCAGCGTTTAAATGGTGCTGAACGCTGCTCCAGTCTTTACAAAAGTATTAATAGGATATAAAAAAATCCAGTCCAAAAGAGAGAACTTCTGTTTTAAGACTGGTGACAGCAGGTGAAGACAGAAGAACACTGCAGTGCAAGGTGGAGGACCAATCGGTTTAGAGCCTACCTTGACTCGATATAACCTTGCTTCTTAGCCAATACCTTGGCACGACAACTGCCTCCTTTTCAAGTTTGTTGACTTTACTGCCCATTGTGTCCCAAGATACTGGCTCTTGCGCTTTCTCAAATTTTACTTCAATGTTATTTGCAAGCAACAATGGAAAGTAGAATTGGTCGAAAACTGTACGATTGCAACTTAAAGGGAAACCGTATTAAAATTCATTAGATCAATAATACATTTTTTTTTTGAAAATTGTTTTTTTACGCATTTAAATCTGGATATCTCTGATGGGAATGTTCCAAACTGAGACATGTCAAGTTAAGAGAAGTCAAATCGTTTATTGCGAAAACATGTTAACATGTTGTACCAAATGGACGAAACAAATGGGGTTAGATACCGCTGAGGTTGTAATAATGAATCCTCGATTTGTAAGGTTTAGTTGCAAATAAACATATAAAAGCACCGCTTCTAGATGTTAAAAATAAAATAATATATCGCCACGTTGCTGCCAAATAGAGTTATAACGAACTAAACTATATGATGGGGGTGGCCCTTTATGTTCCAATGTTCTCTGGGAACTTTGCATACGAACATAATAATTTTTAAAACTTTAAAATTGACTTCCTTACATCTAAATAACGGTACAATAAATAGCAAATGTCTAGCAATTGAAATGAAAATAATTTTGTCATTTATACCATAATATCCATTCAGACATACAGTTTTTGCATTATTTCAGTCTCATTCATACGCCAATTTTACCCACTTCCAACGTCGGGGTCAGTCTTCTAAATGATCGCTCTCCCAGTTTGCCATGAATTCTCCGACGTTATAAAATGCTTTTGACGCTAAGAAGCGTTCGAGGCGAGTTTTTAAACGCTTGGGGCGTTGGGGCACTTCAGATAGAATCTGGTAATCTGTTGATTAAATCACCAGCCTGTGCAGGCAAGTGCTCATAAGCAACCGTTCTGTGTCTTTCAGTTCGGTAGCTGTCTCTGCCTCTAGTCTCATACTCATGTATGTCTCGGTCCCTTATCAGGGCGCATCTTAATTTACAGAACATAAGTGTTTGCAAAATGTAGGGATTTCGGCTTGCAATTGTTTGAAAGCTAGTTTGCAGGGTTCTCTGAAATTCATTTTTGCGATTAATACATGATCTCCAAAACGCAATACATTGTGATTGATTAATATGTTAATGAATCAAAAGGCATTTTTTCTGTTGAGGCTATGACGTAATAAGGTTTATTACAATGTCTCATTGATACATTAAACGCTTGCCTCTTACTAATCATCCAGTAAAAAAAAAAAAAAAAAGAAGCGCATTACTTTAAGACAGGCATGAGGGAGAAAACTTTTAAGACGTCTTCCAGTTGTAAGAAATGAACCCCTCCCACCAAGTAAAGGCCACATAAGCTAAATTATATTTAAGCGAGTCGTGAAGCAAAGACAATATTCTGCGTTGAACGCCTTGTGGATATGAACTCTACATCGGAATCTTGAACTTCAATTCTATGTTGCCCAATTATTTCTTTTGACAATTAATTGACAACAATGAAAACCTTTTGCGAATAACAATTCTGTCAAATTTTCATTCATTTGAAAAATATTATTAAGAAAGAGGCTTTACTATTTACCTTAAATATGAAACAAATTTTGAAAAAGTTAGCGTTTTTATGCAAAAGATACATTTTTTCACATAAGTAAAGTATAAAGTAACCACCACTAATTTATGAGCGGAATCGTTTAAAAATATAAATTAAAAATTATTTCCAAGTTTACAGAAGATAAATTGTGATGCGTTCAAAACTACTTAATTTTATTACTGCCAAAAAGTCTTTCGGAATCAATGATATTGGAAAATTTGAATTCATTTACCAGTTATAGTAAATTAAACTTTTTTCCAGTGCTCTAAGATTCTTCATTCTTCATATTCCTTAATTTTAATTTGTTTAAACTTTCAACGATTCAAATTTTTGCATGTAGGAAAATAATTTGCCATAGGTATGTCGTGTCTTCTGGCCAATTTTAATAAATTATATTTTGTGGACAGATGGCCAATATAAATTTGGAGGAGACCCAAGATTTTTGCATGGGTCCTAAAATTAGTATCTCATGATAAAACAGTGTTCGCGTTCAATCAGTGTGGACAGGAACAGAGAATGTACTCGCGGTAACCCCTTCCCGCTGGCTTCTGCGTACTCCAGTAAACCCGAGTAGAATGGAGCTGCAACTGAATGGTGCGTGCCAATAGACCAGTGGAGAACGCAAATATAGAATGGTGTCATTGAATGTGGGGGAGCCTCCCGTGTGCTGAAAATAAACATCTGGAAACCGGCAAAGGTCATCGCCGTTGGCCGCTTTCTTTTCATATCATAATGGTGAATAAAACAGACCGACGTAACGCAGTACCGGAAAGGATGTATCCACACCTAAAAATATGAAGTTGTTTTAAACGTGTTTTACTTTATCTAACACGATAACAGTACAACTAAGTGAAACTAAAAACAACAATTCTATAGATTGCGAATTCTTTAAAATAAAGTAGAAAACACTAGATAAGAGTTCTTATTAAAATGGAACCTGGTGTGATAACAAAGAAAATATCCTATTGTGAATTCTTCCAAACTTTAAGCCTCGACGCAATATTTAGCCTTACGTAATACAGATGTTTACAGCTGAGGAAGGGGGTAGATTTCACTCTTGAAACGTCAAGTTCTATTTTTGTAACATAAGACGATATCAAGTGTCCAAAATCCTATTTCCTTTTAAGAAAATGTTTAATGTATTTATTTTAAAGCAGAAAATACAGAAAAATAATTATTTATCCAATATTAAAAAACTTTAAAACAATACAGAATTTCAATTTTAATTGAAGGGGTTACTACAATAACAATGAAGTGCACTGTACAATCGACATCAAAGTATGCTCAGTCTATTTTAAATCTAACAATAACTGCCAAATTAGTGCAACTAAATTTTGCCAAATACCTTACATAACGGAGTAAGAAAGATCCAAGGGATTGGCAGATCATCTGGTATTGTATGATGCAGGTCATGCTAGGTATTTACGTGGATAAGTATAACCCAACTCTGAAATCAGCTACTGCAATTGTCTCATAAATAAATACACAGAAAACATCTGGAAAATACACAGGTATTGTGAAACATTGTCGCTTTCCATCATTCAAAGATCTTCATCATATCAGAGATAGCGAAATATGTACATGCCAGATAAAGAAATAATCTTTGAAATGATCACTTATACTTTCAGTGACAGCAGTTAATATTGATAGTCAATATGCATCAGTAAACTAAATACATTCAGCTTTCAGAATTTAATTTAAGTGTTCAACGCAGTTGTAAGTCAATTACGTAGTATGTTTTAAACACAACTATACACAAACTTATTTACAGACTTGTTAGTACAAGCCTCTTCAGAGCAAATGGACCGACGTCTGTCCCTACATTCCTTGGCATACGAGGAGGGAACCCTGTTATTTACATGTGTTACTGAGATCAAGTCTTTCCCTGCCAGGTCAAATCTTCAAAATAGCTTTCCACACCGCGTTACCAACCTTTCTAAACCCTTCAATGTACGTCTAGAGCTGTAAATGAAGTTTACAATTTTCGTTTCTCAAAAGCGTACTTATATCTATAGGAAAAATACGATTAACTTCCCTCTCAAGGCTCAGTATGCGCAGTAACTAAAAAAATGAAAAATTGGGTAAGAGAGCACCCTTATTTTGACACTATCCGATTTAAAAATTTAGTTCCAAGAAATGAAAGAGCTCACATATTACTGTACTTTTGCTGATAGTCGCATCTTTCAATCTATTTTTGAACTAACTGAGTGAGTCCCTTAACTATGATTCTAAGACTATACAAATAGTTTTTACTGTAACTGTCACACTATAAAATAGCATTTGCTTACCTTTCACACTGTGTAAATAGCATTTCCTATAACGTTCACACTATAAAAACAGTATTTGCTGTAAACTTTCCCGCTATAGAAATGGTATTTTCTGTAACTTTCAAACTATAGAAATGTAATTTGCCGTACATTTCACTCTATACAGATATCACTTACTGTAACGTCCACACTATATAGATAGCATTTGGTGTAACTATGACAATAAAATAGCCTTTACTGTAACTTTAAAACTATAAAAATGTAATTTGCCGTACATTTCACTCTATACAGATATCACTTACTGTAACGTTCACACTATATAGATAGCATTTGGTGTAACTATGACAATAAAATAGCCTTTACTGTAACTTTAAAACTATAAAAATGTAATTTGCCGTACATTTCACTCTATACAGATATCACTTACTGTAACGTTCACACTATATAGATAGCATTTGGTGTAACTATGACAATAAAATAGCCTTTACTGTAACTTTAAAACTATAAAAATGTAATTTGCCGTACATTTCACTCTATACAGATATCACTTACTGTAACGTTCACACTATATAGATAGCATTTGGTGTAAACTATGACAATAAAATAGCCTTTACTGTAACTTTAAAACTATAGAAATGTAATTTGCCGTACATTTCACTCTATACAGATATCACTTACTGTAACGCTCACACTATATACAGGTAGATAGCATTTGGTGTAACTATGACAATAAAATAGCCTTTACTGTAACTTTAAAACTATAGAAATGTAATTTGCCGTACATTTCACTCTATACAGATATCACTTACTGTAACGTTCACACTATATAGATAGCATTTGGTGTAACTATGACAGTAAAATAGCCTTTACTGTAACTTTAAAACTACACAAAATGGCACAAGTTTCTTTAAACATTCAATTACGATATTCAGTATCTCAAGATTAATGTCATACCAATATGTGAATGAAATAATTATTACCGTTTAAAAATGTAGTGGTTGCATCAGAGTTAAGTAATATGTAGATACTAGCGGGCCCGGCGCGCTTTGCTGCGCATTTCAATAATTTTTTGCAAAAGTTGCCCGCGGCTTCGCACGCAATTTCCCGTTGAAAACAGTACACTATATTCACTTATTCTTTTTCTATCACATTCTAAACATTGCTGAGATAATTGATAGTCGTTCCATCGTGAGCCTCTTGGGCGTATTATGAAGGTATGTACCATATTCCTGCCTCTATCTAGCTGTTACCCACGGCTTCGCACGCAAATCTTAAGAACCGAAGTCCTTATATTACTTAGTAAATTTTTTTTACTATAATAAATTTTAGATTAAATTAGTTATATCTCCGATGCCACGATTGAGCTTGCTTTGTTGTCTCGATCGAGAGAATATGTACACACGGAGTTTTGAGAACCATACTTCTGTCAAAAAAAACAACTAAGGTTGATTTTATAACATTCTTTATATTTGTAGCCAACGTAAGATAGTAATTATGATATCTGCATTACTCTTCTGATCAAGCATGAGCATGGTTTATATTAAATAAATATTGCAGTTAAAGGTGAATTTTTAAGTCAAATTTGAATTGTATTATCTGGATAGTAAAGTCTATGTTTAACAGTGATTGCAAAAACAGTTTAAACAAAATTTGTCGTTTCTCTTAAGCTTACTCTATGCTTTAAAACTATAAGTGTAATATATGTTTACAAAGAACAGCTGATTAAAAATTTTGAAAAGACGTTAACATATGTTTGCTGCAATGCATTTCTTATGGGTATTTCTGTAACCAGTGGGGCGGAATCCTGAATCGGGAAAGGGATGGGCATAGCTTATAAACCTTCTCCGTGGAAAAATACATATACGTACAAATTTTCATCATGATCGGTCCAATAGTTCACGATTCCATAAAGGACAAACATACAAACATTCATTTTTTATATATATAGATTAAAAAAAACAAAGATAATGGAAATTCCTTTAAAAGACTCTAGAAGATCTGAACCAACAGTTTTAAGAAATGTACGCTTTGTAATCAATTAGCAGTATAAAGAGTAGTATAGACATCGTCCAAACGATTACTCAATTAAGGATAATCTATTTAGAAAATACGTATATATCACGATCCACAATCGTATAATGGCATAAGTTTTATTTCTAGTTGTAAATAGGCTTAAATAAATGTATTGCTGATCCAAATAAGCTACGTAGACTGGCTGGAAAGTGAATTTAAGGCTTCTCTTTTTTTGCAGTACTCAACCACTCGCAAAGAAACCTGCGCAGAAACAAATATATGAGCAGCCACGCGCAGGAGAGCCCCCTCCACTGGTGTGGAATAGGACCAGCATCTCCTCGTCTCTGTTTTATCAGCTGTGTGGGTCGTGTCTCGCTCGCGCCATTTTGTTTACACTGCAGCTACTTACTTATTCTATAAGTATACTGTATTTTTTTGTGAAGGCCTATACAAAACTACAATACAATATAAAGACGTATCCAGGGAGCATAGGTTTTAGTGTGAGGTTAGCCTTTAAGTGGCAGTGGCCCGGTCAGGGGATAGAGCAAGGGGGCGTGTGCCGAGTGGTGGGGATACTGGGAGAGGGTGGCATCGCAGCGGCGGAGGGGTATTTACTCCACCCTGCGTTAACTAAAATCACTCAGTGAATTTTAGAAGCAGTGTATCTACAGTAGAACAAACCTTTGAAGAAGACATTTCATAATTCATATTTTATTCTATAATCACTCATTGTTTGTACGCATACTACCAAACTGTTGCAGGCTAGTCAACGCATCTTGCATAATCTACACCTTCTAACAAGGTCCCATTTATTAAAATATAATTCTTTTTTTTGGCAACTGTTCCAGTGGCGTTTCAAAAATTTAGAAGTATGAAAAGGTGACTTTATTAGAGTTTAGCGAAAATTCATGGAAGTCTACATTTAAATACGAGTAATATTTCTTTATTTTCTCAAACTAAGCAAAGTATGTGAACATTTATACCATGTCAATATAAGTAAATACTAAAATTTTTGTTCCATCTACAACAGTAGCAACACTACACAACCCTCACCAATTAAATTACATGGTACAACATTCACGCGTGTTGTTGGTACGCCATGACAAGTGTCGCCTAACAAGCTTCACTAGGGTCCATGCAAAATGTCAAACCTATAGCTTGTTTCATTCTCGAGGTATCCTGTGGACAGATATAAAGGCGGACAATCGTAAAGAAACTGTTACATCCCGTCTGGCAGACAAAATAGAAAACTGTGTCGGCCTACTGAGTCATAGCCTTCAATGACGGCCAGCTACTTCCATGGTTGGACATGCACCATCATAGAACTCATTCCTTTCTATAAGCTTCATGCAAAATTTAAAATCTATAGGTCAATTCGTTTCCGAGATATCGTGCGGACCCTTTGCTAACGCTCAGCCAATAAGTTCTCAGATTATACTCCTTAAGAGAACTATCTTACTCCAGCAAAAGATTATGAGGCATCATTATATAATGGAGGAAAATATTATTTGGATTACGAGATGAGCGGGAAAACGTAGTTTTTCTCAAGAAAAAAGGCAAATATCCGGAAGGTAAGGATATTAAAGAACCAATAAAATATATCAGTTTGTGAAATACAAATCTTATTCTAAGCGAAAAGACTTAAATGTAATTCAATGAAATAAAACTTTTTCAAACTTTTAACCAGAAGTTTGTTATGAACCAATATGTAACTTAGCGTTCATGATAGACTCGTTGTTCATACTATCAATTCTTTTTCTTTAAGTATGCAGCAAATATAACAGAGAGAGGTCAAACATTCTCAGCCTTATATAAGCCTTCTCGGTTATTTAATAGAATGAAAATCATATGATGTGCCAAGTGTAACAAGGTATTCGTAGCAAAGTGGGCTTTAACCGACACCATTCCGGAACATACAAATGGCACCATTTTCCGGAATATACATTATATATAGTGTTACACTTGGGTGCACAGGGTTATATTGGAACACGGCTTTACCCTGCTCGTGAGCAACGTCTGTAACCTAAGTGAGTAATTATATTAGGTAATTAAGTTTGAATTAAAGCTTCAAAATTAGAACTGGCACAGTTGCAAACCGTTTCATGCTTTGCTTAGACAATGCGTGACGTTGTTTGGTGGCTTCTGTTTTCTTGCTGGCTGAATCAACATTTGAACTGAATTTACGTCGGAGATTTACACGACCTTGCTCCATCCATCTTCGTTCATTTTCCTGGTCAATTTTTCCACCATGCAATAGAAAGGATTTGGATGGAATGCTATTCTATTTAAAGTGAAGCGATAAAGCAGCTAAGCTTTCGTATTAGCAAATAGTGTAATACCCCAGTTTTGAAGAAGTTCACATTTCTAAAAGTTTGCTCTTCTGTTCCAGAGGGTGCTGAAATGTCAATAAAGGTTGATGAAAATGACCCAGTTGGAGGTGAGTTTTTGTAAACTAAACTTACTTGTTAGTTGGCAAGATATATTGTTGCTTATAACTGAATTAGGATAATTTATAAATACTTACACCATTGCCAACCGTAGCTCGCTAGATTGTTACGCTGTCCTCGGTATGGCAAACTATGTCGTATAAAAATAGCAGACAATTCTATTTACAAATCTCACACGCTTCTGAAGAATATAAAGTTCGAGATAACATTATTCTTAGATTTGTTATGTTAAGTTAATCATGTATTAGTTTTTTTTTAGTAATTATAGCTTATTAACTTGTTATTATCATATTAGTGAGATAACACGAGGACAAAAACGAATTACAGATTATATCAAAATGAATTTAAAAAATTGTATATTTTTAATAATTTTTCATGTGTAATTTTCTTATATGCTAAATATTTTAGCTAAAGGAACTTACACATTTTTACCTTCACATAATTATAATAACTTTTATTGAAATAGGAATTTTCTATAATTTACCACCCCACTGTTTAATAATCGATTTTTAAAGTTATCGATTTAAAAAGCTTTCATAACTATAAGCTCGTTATTTTAGACAAATCCGAAATAAAGATGTTTTACATTATCAAGCTAAAATGTAAGTGTGCAATAGACGCTATTACGAGCTCTAACATGAATCTGATATAGCTGATGTAGTAGATAATGACGATAGGTCAATCGATCGATTCTGCTTGTGGCTTTCGGTAACATAGCTAAGGTTGAACAGATGTGGTTGAGGAGTACCTTGCTAAGAAGATGGACAAATTTTACTTCTGTTGATAAAGTACTTCAAGGAATCGCCCAATAATAAGTGTGGATACGTGATCATTAGACCTGAATCCAGTGAAACATAGAGGCAAACTAGAGCTTTTGAAACTTTTACCGATGGCTTTGAAGAGTTTGAGCGTGTTGTCATTGAAGAGTGGGGAGATATTCCTCGAGAAGCAGTGTTGGAAACAGCATTCCTAATAAGCGCTTAGAAGTAATAGGTAAAGTAGGAGATGCGTTACTCACTGTAGGTGCATTAAAAAGTGAGGTTAACGTTTTAAGAGAGTTTATTTCATGTACAATAATCAGATCAATTTTCTTCATAATAGTTGTTCATTAAATATGTTCATTATAGGTAAGAAATTACCCCGACAATTTTACGACGTGGACCTACAGTCCGTTTACCGTTCATTTCTGGGTTGACTTGTTAAAGTTGTGTTTCATTGCCTTTACTTACAATGCAAAATAATCTAGCAAAATATTTCTCGTTAAACTAACAGGAAATGGGGAATAACAGATTTGTGAAAAGTACACAAGTTACACTTCTAGTGCCGAGCAGTGTTATCGCGATAAGTACTAAAAATAGATTTAATATATTTCATGACCTTTTACTACTAATAATATTTTTATATTTACAGACATTAAAAAACACTTGGCGTAAAAACATTATCGTGATTCTACAGCTACACACAAGAGATTCATTTAGGTGCTAAAGAGAAGTAAGTGAAACCGCCCTTGAAATTGATAAATAGGCGAGAGGTATATTTTCTTGCGAACAGAGATATAGGGAGAAAATAAAAGACCCGTTTTGTACACGTTTTTCTTAATATTCATCAATAATTTTAGAAAGAAAGTGGTACCTCTTGAGTTTAAGAACAATTCACGGAAAGTGATGGTTTAAACGTCACCGAAGTGACATCACAGAGTTACATCTAAACCTGCAACGTTTTTTACATTTAAACCACTAATTATTATTGGATTTTAAATGTTAAACTGCAACCATACAACTACGTACAATCGAAGCTGCAACTACAAAAATGAAAATATATTTCTATAGAAACTAAATCACACTACCAGAGATACAGAAGCACTGTGACACTTAATTGAAGTGTTCATATTGTAAATTTTAGTTTTATTTTTAAAATTGCTTTAATTCATCTCAATGGGATATTTTTTAATCTTTTAAGATTGAAATATTTGACTGGTGTCGTGTAACAATATTCGCTAATTACAAGAACACATTAATTGGTGTGTACAAATGAAAGTTCGACGATTGGTCCGGACAACCCTAATGGCGGAAATATGATTAAGAATATTTCTATTTACTCAAGAGATAAGATTATCTCTCGGATACTGATGTATGTCCTCGATTGATTACAACTAATCTGTAACTAATGATACTAGTGCTTATCTACAACTAATTTTATTACATTCCTCATTATGAAATAAAATGTATGAAAAATAACTTTTCTAGGAACAGAAAAAGTATAGAGTTACTTTTATTACCCACCAAGGAAAAATAAACGTTGGAATTTAAAATTTCAGGCAACTTTACAACCAAGCAAAAGTAAAGTGGCTGAAAATTTTGAATTTTTATACAATGTATATAAATAATGACTTAAAGGAATGACAGTTTTAATAAATAATCATATGAAAAGGTCCCATGTTTAAAATTACATACTACTTTAAAAGACAACAAATGTTTTAATAAATAAACAAAAATGTTATTTCCTTCCGTTATCTTGTATATTCGTGTTTTAAAACTTTTAAGCCTTATTTCGGTGAACTTGATTATGAAATATCCGCTGAATACAAATTTAAATGCCTTCAATTCAAAGTGGGTTGACCAACAATAGATTTTTCTATTTTCATATCTTTACGAAAAGTACTTTTAATGGCTGTAACTAATGTAAAATCTAAGAAAATATCCTTATTCATGCATGCAATGCAAATTTCACATTTGCGAATTTTCAATGTAGTCTAGTCAACGGTACAAATAAAAGGAATATAAATAAAAATTAAATATCTGAACCAATTATTATCTTCATGATATACGAGAAATAGAATTTTTTTAAATAATAACTGAAGTATTCTTCAACAATATTGTATGCCTGGCTTATCAGGTAACATCTTCGCAATTTATTTAATCATTGTGTAGTACATTACATTTTTAAAGATTCTGGTAATTTATTGCGAATTCAACACTTGATAATCACGGAGATTTAACAGTTGCAATTGCAGTATGATAATAGAAAAGATTTTAAATTATTCAAACTTATAAACTCTTCATTGGTGGACTGTTAATTTAACAGTTATTAATGTAATGTGTCTTATGAAACAGATAAATAACTATTTATAAATTATTTCTGATAATTTACTTATGTGTGGTTTACGGAATGACTATGGGCTTCCCTTTAGTTTTCAAAAAGCAATTAATACCGATAATTTTTATTACTTATAAGATAAATAATAAATATAAGGTAATGAGACAGATTTTAGTTCCATTAAAATATCAAAGAATACACCCAGTCGAAGTAAATCATAATTTAATCTTGAGCATTTAAATGGCTTGCAGGGTTTAAATGTAGATTAGAATTTCAACCACCTTCTGATTGATAATGATAAGAGATCCAGTGCTCCTACTACTAACGAACATTGACATTATTACTGCAGTGGACAAAGAATCATCTCCATTCTTATTTAATCCCTTATTATTAACAATAACACGTATAATTGTAGTTAAGTATTGTAGAAAACTTATAAAGAGAACAATTCTCCCAGTCGACAAGTCAGCCCTTCTAGCCACGGGTTTGCCTGTATCATGGCTCCCGGCCAGCAATGGCCGAACTATATTTACAACAGACGCTCTGGAATTTGCAGTTGCTCTCTTCTCTGCTTATCAGTTTGGTGCACATATTGTTAATATGAAAACCAACTGACCTACTGTACTGAATCAAAATAGTTACTACATTTCGTTTCGTCGCTTTTGTCTTTAAAACAGCTACCCGTTATAGCAATCTCTTCCAAATAGAAATGTATGTCGGCGGGAATGAAAAGTTTGAGAGCAAATATAATATGCATAATATACGTGATGTGTTTGCCAGATTGATTTGTTCCTTTGAATTATGGACAGGCAAATTATAAAATACTAAATTATGCCTAAAAAGCTAATTTTCTATTTAAACAATGAAAGCTAATTTTGTCTGTTAACAGCCTATTTTTTTAATTTTAGTTTTTTTTTTTGTTATCAACACGTGTTAAAAATTAAAAGGCCAAAGTGGGGTTTAAAGGCATAAAATAAGATTTACTATTATATTAAAAGTATTAGTAATAATTATAATTATTATTGAAAAATAATTCTCTTTTATACAGAAATCCCAGTTGCAGGCAGATAAAACATTTTCGTGGCTTTTCTTTCAAAATAATCGATAATTTAACTAGTTTTAAGCAAATCCTACTCAATACGTGATAAATAATGACTAAAACCAAGGAATATTTAGTTAATTAAAATAAATAAATAAAAGGCCAGCTATTGCCAGTTTATCAATTACAACGCCACGGATATTGTAAAATATCCGAAATAGATGTGCGCAAATTCTTCCTTGCATAGCTACTAATTAATTTGTATGAATTTAACTAGCATACAACACAAATTTGAGTTGACGTGGATGTACTGTAACAACAGTACAAGAGTTGCATAGTGGTAACATTTTGGTATTAATGTTATTTATTTTACGGCGTTGATAGATCCTGGGCTAATTTAAACAAATTTCTAGTATATATTTAGTTTGAACTACGTAGGAATGACAACAAAATGGAAATACAAATCTAGTTGTTCAGTGATTTAAACCAACGATGTTTTAAGACGTCATTGGGCGCATAGAATATTTTGCAAGTGACCAAGAACATGCTCTTTTGTGGAGTGGTGAAGTTTTTCCTTGTCAATAGCTGTGCTAATAAACAAAACTTCCAATATTAGTCTGGTTACAACCCCAAAATACACGAGAGATCATTGCAGTATGAATAAATTACGGTTTTTGTTCAATTTATGAACATGGAATTATTGGCTCTCTATTTATTTTAAGAGGAAGATGCTATAACAACAGTAACGTCCCAACGTTATATTGCCATGTTCCTATGTCAGTATCCCACAGTTTAGCTGCTAGATAGCATTAGCATCTTCGTTTCCTATATTCTGCCGTTCCTGCGATAACGCAGTCCGCTGGTCCATTCCCCCTCCACTCCGAGCAGTTCCGGGAAATAGTCGTATCTGTGTCCCACATGTCTTCATCTCTATTTCACTCCTGAACCCTGGATTGGCAATTTCTATTGTACCAGGTCGATAATTTGTGTTTTGCAAGCGTTCTTTTAGAAATTCATTACACATATTTTTATACTCAATCCATAAAGTATTTGGTATTGCTGTCTTCATAACGTTCTGAAGTTTATTTATATACTAATAAATATAAACATGTCTTGTTACATATGAATTTTTGAGGTTTACGTACAGGTTTAAACCCTGTACGTCAAACCCATCAACCCTCAACTCCAAAACTTAGGAATGGATAAACTTGATGTGTGGGTTCAACAAGACGGTTTACGTCATAGACTGCTCGCATATCGAAGGAAGCGCTAAGATCCCTTTCCCTGGAAACGTTATCTCGTTCAGCGGTAATGTTGATTGGCCGACACGTTCCCCAGACCTCACACTTAAAATTTTTTTTTCCTTTAGGCTTACTTAAAATCTGAGGTGTATAGACAGGCAAGTCTAGAATAACTAGAGGAAGGTTTTAAATAACGTTAGATATTTATCAATAAACAGATCTGTAATATTTGTTATTGTACTAACTTATAACATTTTGGGACTTTTTTTTGCTTACCCTGCATAAAAAGCCTTAAAAAACAAAAGTGGCCTTAAATAAAAATTGCACAGAAAAATCACATGTTATCAGAACAACCTAGAAAATTTTACTTTTGTAATGCCAAGAAGAATTGGGGCTTACACCATTCCTGTACCAACACTACTTTTTCATCACTCTGTACGGTAATAAACTATCAACTCGATCAAACTCTTTTTCGAAATCTATAAAGGCTTTATGGGATTCAAATTTATATTACCGCCTCTCCTCAATCATTTGTTTAATTGTGAATACGTCGCTATACATTCCGAGGCACGTTATCAATTTTTTATGTGGAAGAAGACAACCAACCGAGTTGAACGGCTTTGCACAATCATTTGGTCCATCCACCCACCTATATAAGTAGGTGAGGTGGATGATAAAATGGATTACTATTGTATGTATTAACGCCCTTCCTTTCATTTAGTAACTGTTTTTGTATAATCTTTTCCCCCTTTGTGCCCACCTATGGTGCTGTCTATGAACATTTTATGGATTGTTACTGTGGAAATGTCAAAACGAAACTGATTTATAATGGCTATGAGACGACCATATATCGCGTCAGGAGATGGAGCACGAGGAAATAACTTTATTATAACAAGTTGTACTATAAACAATAATATATATATAAACGATTGCAGGTAAAGCAATAAAACTTTGTGGTATATCATTACTGCACCTATAAATGTAATTTTTAAAGTAATTACCATATTTTTCTCGTGTCAGTGGGATGGCACGCAAGGAGTCAGAAGGGAATCTTAAAAGGGAGAGCATCAAATTCAAGTAGTACATCAAATTAAAGGTCTTTGTTAGTAGAGTACAAAGTCGCTAATCCGACCTCAAAGTGTTTATTCTTTGTAAAATTATGCAGGTTTAAAGTTATAAAAAATTAACAATGTAGGTCCTGTTCTAGATGGTTTAATATTCTTGTCTTACCTCAAGTTGTGAAATTAAACTTAGTTAATGAAAAACTGGACTTAAGTAGTTTTTGAGGTAGTTAGTGACTACGATTGGGTTAATAATAAATCTACTTTTAAGATATATTTGACTTCTAAATATACAATCGAAAATTACCTTACGTCTTGATTTCAAAGACAAAGCCAAGTCGTTGTAAATTATACAGAGCCACCTATAAGCTCTCACACATTTAATACAGCCACAAATGTATGTAGAAAGAAGTAGACGTACTTTATTAAACAGAGTGTTATAAAAAGTCCTTAATTTGCCAATATTATGCCGTACATGAGAATATTATGCAGTTTGATATATTCATCCACGATAGGCAGTAAAAGATAGGCAAACCTTATACTGTAATGTCAAGCCCTTGGAGTTCTGAAATATGATTACAATAAATTTAAAATAATTTAAAACTACAGAGATTTCACTATCAGGAGAAACGTTTGACATGAAGGAGTTTTACGACCTTGAATCAGAAATCGGCAGGATTGTTGACAAGTGAAGTAAACTGACTTACATGTATCTGTTACAGAGTTGGAGCCCAGTTTCCCTACAGAGATTTCACTATCAGGAGTAACGTTGACATGAAGGAGTTTTACGACCTTGAATCAGAAATCGGCAGGATTGTTGACAAGTGAAGTAAACTGACTTACATGTATCTGTTTCAGAGTTGGAGCCCAGTTTCCCTACAGAGATTTCACTATCAGGAGTAACGTTGACATGAAGGAGTTTTACGACCTTGAATAAGAAATCTGCAGGATTGTTGACAAGTGAAGTAAACTGACTTACATGTATCTGTTTCAGAGTTGGAGCCCAGTTTCCCCTGCAGAGATTTCACTATCAGGAGAAACGTTTGACATGAAGGAGTTTTACGACCTTGAATCAGAAATCGGCAGGATTGTTGACAAGTGAAGTAAACTGACTTACATGTATCTGTTTCAGAGTTGGAGCCCAGTTTCCCCTGCAGAGATGTCTCTATCAGGAGAAACGTTGACATGAAGGAGTTTTACGACCTTGAATCAGAAATCGGCGGGATTGTTGACAAGTGAAGTAAACTGACTTACATGTATCTGTTTCAGAGTTGGAGCCCAGTTTCCCTACAGAGATTTCACTATCAGGAGAAAACGTTGACATGAAGGAGTTTTACGACCTTGAATCAGAAATCGGCAGGATTGTTGACAAGTGAAGTAAAACTGACTTACATGTATCTGTTTCAGAGTTGGAGCCCAGTTTCCCTACAGAGATTTCACTATCAGGAGAAACGTTGACATGAAGGAGTTTTACGACCTTGAATAAGAAATCGGAAGGTTTGTTTACAAGTGAAATAAAACTGACTTACATGTGTCTGTTTCAGAGTTGGAGCCCAGTTTTCCCTACAGAGATGTAACTATCAGGAGAAATGTTGACATGAAGGAGTTTTACGACCTTGAATCAGAAATCGGCAGGATTGTTGACAAGTGAAGTAAACTGACTTACATGTATCTGTTTCAGAGTTGGAGCCCAGTTTTCCCTACAGAGATGTCACTATCAGGAGAAATGTTGACATGAAGGAGTTTTACGACCTTGAATCAGAAATCGGCAGGATTGTTGACAAGTGAAGTAAACTGACTTACATGTATCTGTTTCAGAGTTGGAGCCCAGTTTTCCCTACAGAGATGTAACTATCAGGAGAAATGTTGACATGAAGGAGTTTTACGACCTTGAATCAGAAATCGGCAGGATTGTTGACAAGTGAAGTAAACTGACTTACATGTATCTGTTTCAGAGTTGGAGCCCAGTTTTCCCTACAGAGATGTAACTATCAGGAGAAATGTTGACATGAAGGAGTTTTACGACCTTGAATCAGAAATCGGCAGGATTGTTGACAAGTGAAGTAAACTGACTTACATGTATCTGTTTCAGAGTTGGAGCCCAGTTTTCCCTACAGAGATTTCACTATCAGGAGAAACGTTGACATGAAGGAGTTTTACGACCTTGAATCAGAAATCGGCAGGATTGTTGACAAGTGAAGTAAACTGACTTACATGTATCTGTTTCAGAGTTGGAGCCCAGTTTTCCCTACAGAGATGTAACTATCAGGAGAAATGTTGACATGAAGGAGTTTTACGACCTTGAATCAGAAATCGGCAGGATTGTTGACAAGTGAAGTAAACTGACTTACATGTATCTGTTTCAGAGTTGGAGCCCAGTTTCCCTACAGAGAATTTCACTATCAGGAGAAACGTTGACATGAAGGAGTTTTACGACCTTGAATAAGAAATCGGAAGGTTTGTTTACAAGTGAAATAAACTGACTTAACATGTGTCTGTTTCAGAGTTGGAGCCCAGTTTTCCCCTACAGAGATGTAACTATCAGGAGAAATGTTGACATGAAGGAGTTTTACGACCTTGAATCAGAAATCGGCAGGTTTGTTGACAAGTGAAAGTAAACTGACTTACATGTATCTGTTTTCAGAGTTGGAGCCCAGTTTTCCCTACAGAGATGTCACTATCAGGAGAAATGTTGACATGAAGGAGTTTTTACGACCTTGAATCAGAAATCGGCAGGATTGTTGACAAGTGAAGTAAACTGACTTACATGTATCTGTTTCAGAGTTGGAGCCCAGTTTTCCCCTGCAGAGATTTCACTATCAGGAGAAACGTTGACATGAAGGAGTTTTTACGACCTTGAATCAGAAATCGGCAGGATTGTTGACAAGTGAAGTAAACTGACTTACATGTATCTGTTTCAGAGTTGGAGCCCAGTTTCCCTACAGAGATTTCACTATCAGGAGAAAACGTTGACATGAAGGAGTTTTTACGACCTTGAATAAGAAATCGGAAGGTTTGTTTACAAGTGAAATAAACTGACTTACATGTGTCTGTTTCAGAGTTGGAGCCCAGTTTTTCCCTACAGAGATGTTAACTATCATGAGAAATGTTGACATGAAGGAGTTTTACGACCTTGAATCAGAAATCGGCAGGATTGTTGACAAGTGAAGTAAACTGACTTACATGTATCTGTTTCAGAGTTGGAGCCCAGTTTTCCCTACAGAGATGTCACTATCAGGAGAAATGTTGACATGAAGGAGTTTTACGACCTTGAATCAGAAATCGGCCAGGATTGTTGAAAAGTGAAGTAAACTGACTTACATGTATCTGTTTCAGAGTTGGAGCCCAGTTTTCCCTACAGAGATGTAACTATCAGGAGAAATGTTGACATGAAGGAGTTTTACGACCTTGAATCAGAAATCGGCAGGATTGTTTGACAAGTGAAGTAAACTGACTTACATGTATCTGTTTCAGAGTTGGAGCCCAGTTTTTCCCCTACAGAGATGTAACTATCAGGAGAAATGTTGACATGAAGGAGTTTTACGACCTTGAATCAGAAATCGGCAGGATTGTTGACAAGTGAAGTAAACTGACTTACACGTATCTGTATCAGAGTTGGATCCCAGTTTTCCCTACAGAGATTTCACTATCAGGAGAAACGTTGACATGAAGGAGTTTTACGACCTTGAATCAGAAATCGGCAGGATTGTTGACAAGTGAAGTAAACTGACTTACACGTATCTGTTTCAGAGTTGGAGCCCAGTTTTCCCTACAGAGATGTCACTATCAGGAGAAACATTGACATGAAGGAGTTTTACGACCTTGAATCAGAAATCGGCAGGATTGTTGACAAGTGAAGTAAACTGACTTACATGTATCTGTTTCAGAGTTGGAGCCCAGTTTTCCCTACAGAGATGTAACTATCAGGAGAAATGTTGACATGAAGGAGTTTTACGACCTTGAATCAGAAATCGGCAGGATTGTTGACAAGTGAAGTAAACTGACTTACATGTATCTGTTTCAGAGTTGGAGCCCAGTTTTTCCCTACAGAGATGTAACTATCAGGAGAAAATGTTGACATGAAGGAGTTTTACGACCTTGAATCAGAAATCGGCAGGATTGTTGACAAGTGAAGTAAACTGACTTTACATGTATCTGTTTCAGAGTTGGAGCCCAGTTTCCCTACAGAGATTTCACTATCAGGAGAAACGTTGACATGAAGGAGTTTTACGACCTTGAATAAGAAATCGGAAGGGTTTGTTTACAAGTGAAATAAACTGACTTACATGTGTCTGTTTCAGAGTTGGAGCCCAGTTTTCCCTACAGAGATGTAACTATCAGGAGAAATGTTGACATGAAGGAGTTTTACGACCTTGAATCAGAAATCGGCAGGTTTGTTGACAAGTGAAGTAAACTGACTTACATGTATCTGTTTCAGAGTTGGAGCCCAGTTTTCCCTACAGAGATGTCACTATCAGGAGAAATGTTGACATGAAGGAGTTTTACGACCTTGAATCAGAAATCGGCAGGATTGTTGACAGTGAAGTAAAACTGACTTACACGTAACTGTTTCAGAGTTGGAGCCCAGTTTTCCCTACAGAGATGTAACTATCAGGAGAAATGTTGACATGAAGGAGTTTTACGACCTTGAATCAGAAATCGGCAGGTTTGTTGACAAGTGAAGTAAACTGACTTTCATGTATCTGTTTCAGAGTTGGAGCCCAGTTTTCCCTACAGAGATGTCACTATCAGGAGAAATGTTGACATGAAGGAGTTTTACGACCTTGAATCAGAAATCGGCAGGATTGTTGACAAGTGAAGTAAAACTGACTTACACGTAACTGTTTCAGAGTTGGAGCCCAGTTTTCCCTACAGAGATGTCACCATCAGGAGAAGAAATGTTGACATGAAGGAGTTTTACGACCTCGAATCAGAAATCGGCAGGTATGTATTACGGCACATATTACTTGTACATTACTGAGTAGTTTAACAGATTAATCTGTACACATGTAGTTTTAAAGACATAACTTTAGACAGATGCTTTGTGTTTAGAACATTACAGTGCTTAGATTTGGGGAAATTGTACTGAAAATTTACAATAACACAGGTAGTTGAATTATTTTCAACGAACATGTGACGTGAAAAACAAATTTAAGTGTTCAAACTTTATTCAGTATGTTTAGTTACTGCGATCACATAAAGAACTAAAATAGAATTGTAGGCAATTTTCCATAAACACTCAAATATCTTAATAGGTGATCACTAAGAAACTCAGCCGGTCATTCCAATGGGGGGGGGTGGGGGGGGGGGGGGGTGGGGGGGGGGGGGGGTGGGGGGGGGGGGGGGTGGGGGGGGGGGGGGGTGGGGGGGGGGGGGGGTGGGGGGGGGGCATATATTTTCTCCTATAGTTTATAAATAGTAATATTATTATTCTCTTATTGGATTCCCATGGTAATAATATACCAAGAGGATGGAATTAGGAGGATAGAGTGAGTGAGTGAGTTGTAAACAGTGCTTAGTTTAGTGCCTAAATAATTCATAGATTTTAAACAGTTCTATAAAATAAACAGTGATGAAATTCATCGTTATTGGATAAGTAAAGTGTACTTTACCTGGTATACAGATAAATATAAACATAACTTCTTCAGACAACTAATAAATGTTACAATTTAATAAACACTCACAGATTTCTTGTTAAAGCACATGTTTTTTGGAGCACTCATTGTGTGGCCTTGATTCATGTTTAAAAAGCCACAGAAACATTTTTTAAATTTTTGAAAAGTAGTTTTCAATGTGTGTGATTTCAGACTTTAATATTTTAATCTATAAGAGAACGAAAGGATAATTGTGTTGATTGTAAATGCTTGGGACACACTTGCTTGACTGGTGCAGTTATTTCCTGTTGAGTATTTCCTGCTCCCCACTACTCATCTGCAGAAGCTGCTCACTTATCAGCTGCCTATAATTGATATCAGCTTTTTGTTTACATTGTCTGCTGTCAAGTCAATCCTGTGTGCAAAAGCTGTCTTATTGGAGCTTATACTTCTAACTATTGATGGAAAATAGACTATCCATATGAGACAGTGTATCTGATCACACTTTTATTTTAGACTTGGTATATATTATTGCTTTTTTGTATAAAGGTTTATCAAATGCTTATTGCAGTGTTATTTTGTTAAAATGTTTATGTCACCAGCAGAAAACCATAAGTCTGCTATAACTGACAACAATGATTTTAAAAATAATGACTTGGTGTTTGCCAAAGTAAGAGGATTTCCCTTCTGGCCTGCAAAAATAACTCATATAGATAATAATAAATGCAACAATGGCACTAAGTACACTGTTGTGTTTTTCTCAACTAATGAAACCGCTAAAATCAACAGAACTGATATACGTCCTTATAATGAGTTTAATAAGAATAAGTACACACTTGAATCAGCAGCAAAGAAAAACAAGGATAGTTTACAAAGTAGCACTAAATGAAATTGAATTTGAACATAAAAAAACACCTACAACAATTACAAAAAATACCACACAGATTAAACAAAACATCATTGGCATACAAAAGGGAACTCCTATGCTCAGGGGTTTACCAAAATTATCTAGAAGAGTCTCTTCCTCCTCAAATACTATTTATACTCAAACAGAGGAGACCCCTTTCAAGATGCAAAAATTCAATAAGCAATCAAATACCGACGAGAAATTATCCATTGTTTTATCTGTGTTGGAAAACAAGTGGGTAACAGATGAAACAATTCAATTATACTACGACACACTTACTTTCTCTGTTTTGAGATCTGATACAAACATTGTGTTAATGAACGCAGTAATAACACACGCCATTAAATGCCTTGAAGACTCCGACCATCTCTTAGAACCGTTGGAATTAAGTAATAAAACACATATATTTTTTCCCTATTCATGATGTACAACACCAAATAAATGAAAGTGATCCGGATGACACACACAAACCTGTATAAAACAGAAGGATCTCATTGGAGCCTGATGATGTATGATAAAGAACTGCAAAGATTTCTATACTTTGATTCTTGTGGCACTTACAACCTTGCTCATGCCCAGCTTATTGCCAAAAAAAGTTAGAAAACATCTTAAATTGGAAGCTGAAATTCCTCTTCAAGTAATTAACGTTCCACAACAAACCAATACTGTTGATTGTGGCATTTATATGATTTTATTTACAGACATTCTTTTACATCTGGTAAAATCGGGGATGGAGGACTCCTTGAGGGCAATTGTCACCACACTACCATGCTCATTGAGACACATAGATGTTATGTCAAAGCGAGCCCAACTAGCTTATTTGTGGCAGAATTACCAATATCTACGTTTGGATCCTCATATAGTATCAGACATGATGTTCAAGCCCTTATTGTCTCAATCTCAACAGAATATTGATGACAGCAATATTAGCATGCAGTCAAGTGATGATTGGGTTAGAATACAAAATCACAGATGTATCAAAGACAAAAAATGTAACAAGGAAAAACATGTTGTTATCCCAACTTCAAATAGATTCACTGCACTTGCAAATGAAACCCATCCAAGGCAAACAAATCTAGCTGTTAAAGGCGATTCCTTTTGTATTAAAACTAATTATGAAGGTAAAACAAAAAACACCATCGATCTTAAGGTTTGCAGAAGTGAGAAGGAAACAGTCAAAGTCGAGTTTTACGCTGACAGCCAGGGAAGGGGCATACCTGAGCTTATCGGTCTGTTTAGCAATGGAAAAATTCATGTTGATGGGTTGGTCAAGCCTGGTGCAGATATACAATATGGTCTGTAGTCAGGCTGGCAAGTCACGTACTCGACCCCTGTTTTTGCTGGCTGGTACAAACAATATAACTGCAAATTCAACACAAGTTATCTTTGATAAAAATGGAATGCGAATTAAATGCCCTGAGTAAGAACAGACCAGTCTGTATCACAACAATTCCTCCTAGATATGATGTCCAGCCTGACCATATGATACATTACAACATAGCTCTGGCAAACAACTATATTAGGGAACTAGTTCTTAGAATGAACAACGTTAGTCTTATCGATCTCGACTCTTTTCAGAGATTTCACTTCTCCCGAAAAGGCATTCATTTAAATCACAGTGGAAAGAAGAAACTTGCATCAATGATTGTTGACTATATTCTGAAATTAAATACACAACCAAACAATAGTATAACAAATACAGAATCCCAAATAAATTGTAATAACCATCAATGTTACTGAAACACCTATGAGAGATGTTATTAAACGCTTTCGATATGACAAAACTGTCGGATTCGCACACAGCATTTCCGGGGACTTGGATGACCCTCGTCACATGTCAGCTGGTGTGGCTGTCGTCTTCAAACAGGAATTTGGCCAGCCTAAACTATCACATTGCGTAACACGCCATCTGGCTCTACAAGATAATGCAAACAGTGCAACAGTGTATAGTCTTATAACTAAGGATAAATATTATGGCAAACCAAGTAAACAGGACTATGACACTGCTTTTTCTGACCTGTCTCAAAATTTTAAAAGGAGGGATCTGAAGCACTTGATATGCTCCCCAATGGGCTGCGTACGTGATAGGGTCAGTTTGACACTCTTTCTAGACAATGTAATAAAATTTCAACAATGCACAGGAGCCACTGTTACCATTGTCTCATATTTTCAAAAATCATTTCGATCACTAAGGAATGGTTTATCTCATGAAGATTTTAACAGGGAACTGAAGAACCTTATTGAGGAGAAAACAAAGACTGCTCCCACCTTACCAGCTCTTAACCACCCATCAGAAATCATCAATCTTGAGTCACATCAACCAGCAGCAGTGAGGTCTCCAGTGAGTTTGGTGACGCTATCCAGGAATCAGCAAGAATCACAGGATCGGGCTAGTGATGTGTTTGTGGCACCGGGCGACCTCACATTTTCTGAGGCGCTAAAGCAGAGTAATGGTGTTTGTGGTGAATCATTAAATCAGGCAGTACCTGCCTCAGTTTGCTCTTTGAATGCTACACCTCAAAAAAACTGTCTTCCTCCTGTGCACAGGAGCGTCACCTAGGTAGTAGTTACAATTTAAATTATGTTTCAGACAGTACTTACAATAATCCATGTACTGTCATTAAAGATAAGCCATGTGACTTTGGAAGCTTTGTAAGCAATAGCACATTTGGGTTGTTTCCATCAAAATATTAGAGGATTACAATCATCCTTAGAATCTTTAGAAATTACGTTGAGTGAAATAAACCCTAATATAGTGATTTTAACTGAGCATAAAATGACCAAGATGATGCTTCAAAGGTTAAATATTAATGGTTATGTCTTAAAACTCTAGCTATGCAAGAGAAAGCTGCAGAGGAGGAGGTGTAGTAATTTTATCCAAAACAAGTGTGATTTGGAAAGAAATTAAAATTCCAGACATTGGATATTTATTGAAGGGGTGAAATATTTGAATGTTGCATGGTTGAAATAAAAAATATTTTTCTCGAAAAACAGTCTAAATTATTAGTGGTGGGCTTGTACAGAAATCCCATAACAAAAAATGAAACCAGAATTCTTAAAAAGTATGGAAGTTTTATTGGAACATGTAGACAAAAGATATAAGCACATTTTAATAGCGGGGGATATAAACATTGATATGATGGGACAATCCAACAGTGCATTGAAACTGAACAACTTGTTAGTTTCTAATGGAATGTGCTCTTTAGTAAAATTTCCAACTAGAATTACGGAGTCATCAGCCACAACTATAGACAACATTTTCACCAACATTAATATGAATTTTATCAAACTAATTGGAATTAATACTCAACTCTCAGACCATGATGGGCAGTTCTTAGCATTATTACATACCCCTATTAAACATAAAAGTAAAATTACTGTTCATCCCAATGAATCCATTCAAATGTATACTAGAAAGTTCTCAGATTTGAACACACATTCATTTTTGTATTCATTGCAACAAGAATCATGGACAGACTTATATTTAGCTCCTGTTACTTCAAAATATGATGTTTTTCATAGTATTTTATTGTTCTACTTTAACCTCCATTTTCCTAAAACCTTAAGTCGAAAACAGTTGAATAAAAATATGTGGTTAACAGATGAGCTCAGATTAGAAAAGCTAGAAATTATTGAATTAAGTAGCCTAGCTAGAGAACTTCAAAGCCCACTTGTTTATAGTGAGGTTAAAAATCAAGAAACAAATTATTTAAGACAAATATTCTGCATCAAAAGAAACAATATCTTAATAGTCAGTTGGAAAAGTCTGTGAATGTTAATGCCACTGTCTGGAGGATGATTAATAGGGAAGTTGGTGTAAACAACAATAGTAATAAAAATATAGAGCTTAAGGTTAGAAATCAACTTTGTACAGACCCTGGTAACTTAAGCGAATTTATAAACAGATATTTCTCAGATCTAGTAGATAAATCTATACTGCCTAATTTGTCAAGCTCCACAGGACCTTCAGTTCAACAACAACCTATTTGTAATTTTTCTAGATTTAGACTAGAGCCAGTCACAGAAGAAGATATAGAGAAAATTATGATCAGTCTAAAAAACAAGCTTAGTGCTGGATATGACGACATTCCTGTTGTTCTCATTAAGAAAGCCAGGAAATCGCTAATAAAACCTATCACTCACTTAATAAATTCTTCTTTTATTTCAGGAATATTTCCAGAAAAATTGAAAATTGCAAAGATTAAACCTCTATTTAAAAAAGGGAACAGAACCCACGTAGAAAATTATCGTCCCATTGCTTTGCTTCCATCAATCTCCAAAATCTTTGAACGTGCTTTTTACAATCAATTTAAAATTTATTTGGAAAAAAAACAATATAATTAACAGCAATCAACATGGTTTCCAAAAGGGAAAATCTGTTTTAACCGCAGCCACAGAATTTCTTGAATCAGTTATTGACTCCATAGATAATCATGAAAAGGTAATTGGAGTTTTCATGGATCTGAGCAAAGCTTTTGATTCAATTTCTCATGTTTTGTTGTTGTCTAATTTAAAACAAATTGGCGTAGAAGGTAAAGCTTTTGAATGGTTAAACTCATATCTGAATAATAGAAAACAATTTGTCGAATTGGAATATTTCTCCCACAACAAAGGGACAATGTATAAACAACTTTAACAAATCCTCGATTTCAGATGTGAAGCATGGGGTTCCTCAAGGTTCCATACTGGGACCTTTACTTTTCATTTGTTATATCAATGATGTACCTAAAATCAGGCAACCTGGAAAACTTTGTTTTTATGCCGACGACGCAAACCTAAAAATTTCTGCACCTTCAATATAGGGAGTGGAGGAGTCATCCAGCACTAACTTATCACTTTTGGCTCAATTTTTTGAAGCAAATCAATTACTTTTGAATGTTGATAAGACAAACTTTATAGTATTTAACCACAAACAAATGAAAAAAATAATCAAGCCAAACAGTAACAATAAATAAAGATAGCCATATTTTCCAAGTAGCAAATTCAAAATTTTTAGGATTATCGATTGACGAGAACCTGGACTGGAGCTCTCACATTGAAAGTGTTCTTGCAAGGGCAGCTTCAGGCGTCTATGCTTTAAATAGATTAAGAAATTTTTGTGATGTCAAAACTCTAAGAACAGTCTATTTTTCTTATATTCATTCCGTTATTTCCTTTGGGATTTCAATATATGGTGCCACAACAGTTAGAAATTTAGACTCAATTTTAAAAATCCAAAAGAGAGCAGTAAGATCAATTTTTAAACTTAAACCAGGCACATCGTCAAAAGAACATTTTGTTTCATTAGGTATAATGACCGTGTATGGTATGTATATTTATGAAACAATATTATCGGTAAAGCTCAGATTTTCCAATTTGCCACAGCTTGGTACACTTCACCAATACAATACCAGGCATCAAAATGACCTTGCCATTCCCACACATCATTTAGAATTTTTCCGCAAAAAACCTCAATATATGGGCACAATATTTTATAATAAATTACCTCAATATTTAAAGTCAGAAAATGTTTTATCAACTTTCAAATCAAAATTAAAATATTTTCTCATTGACAAGGCTCTTTATAGTTTTAACGAATTTTAAATACAGAACATGTCAAATTATATAGTTAATAATAATACTTTAGATGTACAATGCTATTGATGACACCATTCAGTGTACAATGTTGTGCCAATGAATAAAGAAATTTTGATTTGATTTGATTTGATTTAAATTCAGCAAATACTTACTTACATCTATAAGGAATAATTATTTATATTTTTAATTTCGTTCATTTGAACTGTTTCAGGAAGCAACTACTAGTCCTGTTATAAAAAAAATTTAGCAAAGTTTCACTTCATGAAAATACTATTTATATTTTTTTTTTTAAAGTGAGGTTATGTGTTACAAATTTACAATATTAATCGTGTTGGAATACCGAAAATGTTAACTTGGTAGATAGTTTAAGGTCACGTTTACATAAATATACTATGAATTAAGCATGATTACCTTCAATTCAATGTGACAGGAGAGAGAGCACAAGAACAAAGTTCAGAGACAAAAGAAACCGGTCGGCGCAGCCAGTCACTGACTGACGTACACACCACGACCACACCGCGCCCGCAATACGCTCAGCTGACCTAACCTAGTCTGACCTGATACTCTCAAGGTCACAGTGCAGCTCTTTTTTCTTATCACTTACTATCGCCCACTCAGTACGTTACAGAGTTCAAATTATTATTGAGTAGTCTACTTGTAATAACATCAAACCTATGAAGTGTACTGAGGATTATATATGTTAATCCTATTTTATAAAAAAGATAGTTGTTTACAGCTTGAATCTGAATATTTAAAAATGTATGAGTTTATTCCCAAATATTAAGTATAAATTTGCACTGTTGGTATTATCTGAAAAAATATAACACTAAAACAGTATGAAAATGTTACAATATAATTAAACTCCGAACTTAAGCAAATTTCACTGTTGGAACTGAAGTAGTAAGCATGTAGCAGTTTTTAATCTCTACATAAATCTATATTTAATTAATTATTATTTTATTAAATAATAACCTATTATTAATTTAAAATATTAATTTTCTTTTTAATAGATTAGATGATGTAATGCCAACATCAACTGTTCAGATTAAATGTTCTAAAACAAAATTTATACGGTTTATTTTATAGAGGGATCTTAAACAATTCTTAGTGATCAGTATGTTCAGTATACATATTTCATAAAAACTCATATACATCTGTTTAATCTTCAATAGGATTTCAGGATCATTTGTATAATACGTGTAACAAAGATGTACTTTATATTCCACATCATAGATAGGCCAATACAAGTAATTCACCCTTTGAAAGTCAACTGTGTGAAATTCTCTAATAAACAACTTGAAACTACCTGGAGTAAAAATTTATTCAACTTTAAGCATCAGAATAACTGGTTGTTAACAATCTGTTTAGTACAATAAGGGAATTTCTTGATAATGAGATACAAATCACATTTTAAAAGCGTAATATTGTATTTTATGATGGGCTTTTGTTAAATGTATCGTTACATTACAGTTTTTTAATGTCTGCCTCCCTCGTCATTGGTTAATAAACCTCTCCCCCCAAAAGAAATCTGGATTTGTGACTGACTATCAACACCCTAATTGCTTCATGTTGATTACTTTGTCAAGTCAAGTCAAACTTCGGTGTGCTTCATGGCTTAAAATTCCAAATTTAAAATCGACTTCTTCCAAATTGTAACGCTTAAATTAAACTTTAACGTTGTCCAATTTGACAGAAAATAAAATGAATATTCCACATCCTGCATGGGTGTATAGAAATGGGTCTGAAGGAGCTCATGACTCCCAAAATTTTGAAAGAGAAACATTAAAACTTCCCCCAGTAGTTTGTTTTAACCTAGAACACATTTATGAGTTCTTAAAGCTTATCAATTTCCCCAAGGTAATATTTCAACCCTCTGTTTAGGAGGGTATTTTATAATTATCTCCTAAACAATTCACTGTCTTCAAAATAATATTCTATATACGCCTCTGATATCACATCCTAGAGAATAATTGTTACCATTTTTGTAATTGTACTTTTGTTTTGGTAACCATAATAAGATTTTAAGAAAGTTTTGATGGTGTATTGTCTTAATTTATTAAGAACACAACAGCTTGTGTTATACGTAAGTATATTAATAACATATTTTAATACTAAAGTGTTGTTGGCCATTTTTAAGAATTGTTTTAGAAGTTTTTTTATTACTATAATATTAACAATCCTACCAGTTATGAAAGGCGAACATTCAGATTTCTTCAAATAAAATCTCAAGTAGAGTAGATTAAATATTGCAACACTGGATCTGTAATGAGGTATCAGTATTATCAAATTGACTTTTAACATTTGGCATCAAGTATATTTTATTTCCGCGTTGCGACTTTCATATCTTCTATATTAAAGCTAGAGCCTTGAAATTAAATGAAAAATGTTTTTATTTATAGAGGCAAAGTTAGGACTGAAACATCCTCTCTTCCACTTAACCGCTAAACATAAATAAATAAAATGTTGTTATTAGCAGTAGTTTGTAGACTAATAATTTTGTTCTGTAAGAAATTGCATTATTGGCTGTTGATATCAAACGGCTTGCCCGATTTCAATTTTATTTTACCAAAATATAGCATTTTTTATGAGCTTCAATTTGAGATGTAACAAGGTATTAGTTGCCATTTTAAAATTTTGGCGTTGGGTACCGTGGGGGAGGGAATGGGGGTGAGCACCCCCATTAAAATGAACACTCTGTATAAGGCTGTCCGATGAATTGGAATTGATAATAAAGATGCATCCCTACGAGTTCTATGAGCACTAACATAAGACATAAAAACAAAATTTTGGGGCAAATAACTTGGACAACCATTATATAAATTACCATTATACAGAATATAATTATTATACAGGATATTATACAGAATAAATTCTGTATTATATTGATAGAGTAGTAAATAAAATATAAATAAAACTTCCAGTCCATTTTTGATCTTTTTGATACTATTGTTTCAAGTCCAGGACATACACATGGAAAATCTTAAAATGTTAAAGTAGATTTTCTAACCATAATAACAGATAAAACAGCAAATGATATTAGTTTGCTGTATATGGGGTCAAATGTTATATGGGGTATTTAATTTAAGATTACTCAAATCAGTTGCGTGAGAATGGATTATTGTAGAGTAGTGAACTAAACGGTTACAAAATAAATCCTAGAGAATAAATTAAAATGTTTTCATGAAATATGTTTCATGGCACATGATGTTCCAAATATGTAGGTATATGATTCAGTTATCGAGTTTTTGAAATGCAAACGTATCTAGTGTATCATTGTAGAGGCCTTTGTAAACTAATCAATTTGGTGAAAACAAAACTTAATTACCTTCGGAGGGAATAAAGTGTGAAATGTAAACCTTTATGTATTACACCCTAATGAATGCATAAAAAAATCACCAATCAATTTAAATTGTTCTTTTGACATCACATCCCGTACCTTTGAATTCTATCTTTTCATAGAGCCTTCAAATTATTTTCAGATGCAACTTAACAGTTATGTATAATAATTGCCTATTTAACGTGGAAGGCTTCACGATTTATGTATTATATTGTATTAGGAGGTAATACGTATCTACAGAGCTACGGGTATTGTTTCAAAATTAATTTATTTTACGAACTCAATACCAATTTTAACTTACAATTTGATAGGTTTGCTACATCACGTAATTACCATATTTTTTGGTATCTATTTTAATCACTAACAACTCTATGGATAAACATAAAATTATTTATAATAAGAAATATTGGTATTTATATCCTAATTATTAATGGAGTTATTTATTTAATTTTAAACTGTTTATATGGCAAAATTATTTAAAAAATAAACTTAAATTAAATATTAAAGGTAAAAAATGTTCCATTCAAAGAAATATTAAAAACGAAAGTTTGGTTCACGGACTGACGGAAAAGTCAAGAATTCTCACGAGAAAAACTGTTCAGCGTGATCCACCGGTCAGACCTAGTATTACAATTTACCGGTCATAGTGCTAACGAGTTCTATTAACATGTAATAATTACTGAGTGAGACCTCCAGATTTGGATTGTATATTGTATAGACATATACACCCTGAAAGGTACTTTGGTATTATCCGGAAACCACTATTTGTGGAATGGGTTTTCTTACCACGGACCTTTAATATATATTATATTCATTATTACAGAAACAGGTTATTCTCTTCTTAACAAATAAACCACGGTATATTGGTTTGAAACATTTATAAATTTTTCGTGTATCTAGGTACACTTCTTCAGATAAATGTACATGTATAAATATTTACATAAATTTGTGAAAAAAACATTAGGTTAGAACTCAAACAAGAAAAACAAACATTATAAATAAATACAGTAGATCAGCAGCTGATGGGCCATGGCATGACGTGTGTGAATAAGTTGACGATAACTAAATTTATCTTAAATTAAGACCCCTTGGATGTCTTGTCTGAAGCACCAATTGGTGTGCAGTTTCACTTTTTTTCAATTTAAATCTATTAAGGCTTTCGTTTGAATCTTCAGGGATCTTATTTATGCCTTTGATGGTGTAGCAATTTTCTATCTGATTTTGTTTATGGACATTGATAGCGTGACTGGCTAAAGGTTTTTCTATATCGCTATGGACAATGTCAAATCGATGGCCAGTTACTCGTATCCATAAAGGATTTGATGTCTGGCCGACGTATTGTTTTTTCACAAAATTTACAGTCAAAAAAATTGGTAAATAAGGTTTTTTTTGTGTCACAGTTGATAGTTCCTTTGATAGGATATACATGATTGGTTACATTACTTTTGAAATTTTGACTTGTAGACATGATCTTACAGGTTCCACAACGGGGTTTTTGGCTAGGTTTACAACCAAAGGACTGTGTGATTCCTTATTTTCCTTTTTTAGAGGATCAGTACAGACCAACATCTGTTTAATGTTGGCGGGCTTTTTGAATACAACTCTTGGAGATTTTGAAAATAAGTCTTTAGTTTCTTGAGAATTTTGAAGTAGGGTTAAAGGCTGTCTTCATGATTGCGTTGATTTTGTGAAGGCCAGGATAAAATTTTGTTATGAATTTCGGATCGTTTTGGGGGAAAAGGATTATTATTTTTGTTTGATGGTTGATTCAAATTGTTTCTTGATAACTTTATCGGGATATCCTAATTTTCTAAAACCACAAGTTAATTTACTGATATAATTAATAAAATCATCCTCATTACTGCAAAGATTTTTCGCACGAATTGAAAGACTCTTCGGAATACTTTTTTTCACGTAAGTGGGTGGGGTGACAACTATTGTAATTCAAATACTGCATAGTATTTGTGTCTTTTACATGTATTTTAGTTTTTAACAAACCAGACTCTATAAAAACATCTACGTCCAAGAAAGTAAGAATTTCATGAGAAAATTTTCCAAGTAAATTTGAGGGTTGAAAAACGTGTTCAATGCATGTAGAAAATTCTTGAAGGAGTTCTTCACCATGATCCCACAGAAAAAATACATCATCAATAAAACGAAACCAAACTAAAGGAAGATGGTTCTGAGAATTTAGGAATTTTTCTTCCAATAATCCCATGAATAAATTGGCAAAAGAGGGAGCCATCCTTGTTCCCATGGCTGTGCCTTTGACTTGTAGATAAAATTTATTGTGAAATCTAAAAACAGTTCATTGTTTAAAACAAAATGTATAAGTTTTAGTAAAAAATTTTTTGTAGAAGGTTTAGAGTCAATGGGTCTGCTGTTGAGAAAATGTTTAGCAGCATTTATACCATCATCATGTGGTATGGTTGTGTACAGTTGATGTGACATCAACAGTAACTAGAATTGTGTTTTTCGAAACAGGTTGATTAACTTTTGATAGTTTTGAAATGAAGTCATCAGTGTTCTTTACGTAGGAGGGTAGTTGTTTTTGACAAATGGTTGCAGCTGATCATCGATAAATGCAGAAATTCTCTCAGTTGGGCAACCGTAGCTGGTTACGATTGGACGTCCTGGAGGTTGGTCTAGTATCTTTATGAATTTTTGGAAGAAGATAAAAAGTTGGAGTTCTTGGAATTTTTGGAGTTAATAAATTTTATTGTTTTAAGAGATAGTTCTTCATTTTCCCCATGTTGTTTAAGAAATTGTTTAATAATTTTCATTATAATTCATTGGAAGCATCTTTGTCAAGTGATTGGTATGTATTTGAGTCAGACAATTGTCTTTCTGCTTCAGTGATGTAATCTTGCATGTTTTGAATAAACTACCTTATCTCCTTTGTCAGCCGGTGGTTATTATAATGTCCTTGTTATTTTGGAGTGATTTTTATAGACTTTATTTCAATAGGTGTTAAGTTGTTTCTTCCTTTTAAGGAATCTTGAAATGAAGGATTAGATAGGTTTGACAATATGACGTTGATGAACTGTTCAATGGGATGATCAGGAGCTAATGGTGGAGGTTCCCAGTCACTTTCTTCTTTAAATTTATTTTAAACATGGAAGAGTATTAGAAGAATATGAGCTGTTTGTAGAAAAATAGTGTTTTATGCGAACCTTACGTGCAAATCTTAATGCATCATCCACTAAATTGATTTGGTCAAATTTGGGGTAGGGCAAAAGGTAAGGCCTTTTTTCAAAACACTTATTTCCCCTTCTGTGAGTACACAATTAGACAGATTTTCAATATATTTGTTTGATTGTCTTCAAAAAAATTATTAGGGTCAGTATGATGGTTTTTTATATTATAGGTTGGTTTAGATTGATCAGAGATATCTACTTTGGGATTTTCATCTTCAAAAAAAATGGGGTTTACAGGCAATATTGCAGAGTCTGACATTATATCTGAAATAATTTTGTGTCTAAGATCAAAGTCAACATTAGAAGATTTCGCGCTACACCAAAGATAGCTTTAATTTTTTATACAAGTTGTTCATTTTTTTCTTCATGAACGATTCTATTGTCAATAAGAAAAGGTTAATCTCCGGCATTGGATTTTTTCCATTAAATTCTGTAATAATCTTATTGTATATACATCTCAGCTCATTCCCATGCTGTTTGCAAATTCTTTTGTATGATTGTAACACTAAATTTGACATCATAAAGCTTGTTTTAAGAGCTAGTATGTTAACGTCATGATGAAGAAAAACAGGCAATCCAGATGTAGGTAATTTTGTAACAAAACCTTTTGGACATACGCCTAAAAGAAGGCATGTACTGATAAACACAATATGACAGTTCAGCTTAGCAATTTTCATGGAATGAAATTTATTTCATTATTAGAAAGATTAGACTTTCTTACTGACTTCTTTTAATCTTACTGTTTAAGATTACATGTCATTTTGACGATCTGTTCTCGCTTTTTGCCTCTAAAAGGAAGAGATGTCAGCGAGAAGAAGGCCACTATGTCCATATCTACTATTTGTTATTAGACTATAAAAGTACGTTTAGATTAGGTTATCGTAAATATGTACTAGCAGTTCCATCGTTAAAGATAACCTTTACGAGCGCTCACGTGATCTGGGCTTGAATTTAGGTATTATCTTCTATAGGATGTTTTCTTTCCGAAAGCACCACTGAAGCCCTCCTGATGGTCAGGAGCATTTCTGATCGGTACTTTCCCGACCTCAGATCACGTCCCAGATCGTTCAATTTTTTTTTCCGACGTCAGATCACGTTAAAGTACCGATTGGAAATTCTCCTAGCCACCAGTGCGAGCTCATTGCCGCCTCCGGCGCCGCCCCACCCTTCTGGCGAAAAAATAAAAACATCCCTGGAGAAAGTACTTAAATGAAGCAAAAATAATGGCTTCCGGGTAATACCAAAGTACCGACTGAAGTTCTAACTTTCCTAAATTTAATAAAAAAAAAACAAAAAAACAAAAACTGAGTATTGCAGAATCCAACGGACATAACGAAAGTCTTTCCGGATCGTAACGTTCCTTGATTACTGCAACTTTCTTGACCCTTAAAATTTCGACCCCGAAACCAATAGGGTTCTTCCTTGGACCACTAGAGCCCTGTGTACCAAATTTCAAGTCTAGTAACTTTCTATCAAGAGTTATGCCACAGACAGACAACCATACAACATTAGAAGGATCTGTCGGGTCATTAGTAACAATTTTTACCCTTCTTTGAGATACGATTTGTGCTAAAAATAATACAAATTTAATTTATATACATACTGTAAAATATGAATAGTCTTATCTTCCACCATTTCTCTCGGTCTGGGTACAAAATTGTCCAAATTACTACTTTGAATGCTAATTTATGTCTCGTTGAGTGAAATTTGTTCTACATTTGTGTATTTAGAAAAATTGCCTTGATTGGATATTAATCTAAAAATATGTTGCAACTCAATAGGATCATTTTAACAAGCTGGTTCTGTCTATTTATTTAGCCACTTGGTATCTATTTAATCTAAATTCAAAGTATGGTATAGAGATGGGCGGTTTATAACGTATTAGTGTCGGTAACACCGTTATTCAGTGGTAACCTGTTACCAGGATAACGTGTTACCAGTAACACCCTGTTATTTCAGTAACAGGTGGACTGAATGATTTGGCGTTCTCATAACGTTTCGCTGGTATTAGGTTACTCAGTAACCTGAAACTCGGAAAAGATTCCTGGGAGCATATATCCTCAGCCCCAAGGATATCAGAGAACAGGAGCCCTCAAATCTGACAGACTTCTGCAAAAGCCTCGGACTTTGAGGACACAAATTTAAGTAAGGGAGGCGCAAAGGTCCTTTTAGGACTAAGCGCGTGGACAAACCGTCCTTTACCCTCAGGAAAAAAAAACTAAAACCTCGTTACTAAGTACCATACGAGGCCATTACCGTGCAAGCAATGAGGCTAGGAACGGAGTTCTGGTAACGCTTGTCTGGTATTACGTTACTGAGAAACCAATAACGTAGTGGAGTGAGCTGGATGTTACAGGAGGAGGGGAGACAAAGAATAAAAAATCAGTTGAAATAAACAATTATAAATAAATAAAATATATTTATCAAAATAGAAATGTAGACTTGTTTCTGAAAAAAAAAATTAAAACATAACCTACCTAATTTATTATTATTCAATTGTTCGTTCTCACTTACCATTAATTACTGTTCGTCCTCATTTATCATTAATTATAAGTAGTCTATTTAAAAGTAGTCTACTAATCTAAATATTACATTGTAGTGAGTTAGTTAAGTTTTTGTACACTAAACAATAAATTGTATTGTTTAGTGAAAATTTTAAATAACCAATTTATAATTAGTATATATTTCAAAGTAGTCTACGGTTACATTTTACTGACAGTGTAATTTTCGTATAATTTGTCTACATTGCCCTACACACACACACACACACACACACACACACACACACACACACGCACGCACGCACGCACGCACGCACGCACGCACGCACGCACGCACGCACGCACGCACACGCACGCACGCACGCACGCACGCACGCACGCACGCACACGCACGCACGCACGCACGCACGCACGCACGCACGCACGCACGCACGCACGCACGCACGCACGCACGCACGCACGCACGCACGCACGCACGCACGCACGCACACGCACGCACGCACGCACACGCACGCACACGCACACACACGCACACACACACACACACACACACACACACACACACACACACACACACACACACACGTAGATTTAGTCTGACTCATACTTGCAACTTAATAACGTCAGTTCAGTAACAGCATGGTGTTAATACCGAGAGTTGGTCGACTAGTAACATGTTACTGAAACGTAATACCAACTAACCACGTTATTTTGGTAATAGGTTATTGACAAATAACGGTATTTCCCATCTCTAGTATGGTAACCAAAACATGCAACTAGCCAAAAATAGCTCAGCCACGAAACTGGGCCACTTCTGGCTGTGCACGGATACATCTTTGCACAGCGCAATGGCAGATGAAAGAGTCGGTCCGGATACTAACGGAACGGACCTGCTGTGTGCCAGTCAGTCGCCTTGTACGGCCGCGAGTCTCCTGTCATCAGACTTTGATGGAGCCATTGTGCAGGCTTACTTTCCACAAATAAAGGCCACTTCGCTGCTTTCGCCCAATACTCATTTGCTCAACAATTATTCTCCTTGAGACCGTGTTGACTTGGTAGGCCATACCGCTCGTAAAAGATTCACATTTTCCGTTATGGTGACCAAATGTCCCGGAAAACCGAGATTGTCCCGGTCTTTCCTAACCGTATGGCGTCACGAGAATTTCTTTCCGGACATTCAAAAGTCTCTAAATTCATTTTGCAAAAGGTTTTATACAACTATTTAGAGATGTCGCTCAATTTTATATTTTGTTGCGCAAGGAATACATATATTTAAGTTGTTTTACCAAGCAGGTGGATTTATTTTACTAGGCTGCAGATTAACTGTGCAGTTACAACCATATATTCTTCTGTGATTGAATTTTGTTTTTGACGATGGAAGGATTGTGAAGGAAACAGGACTTTTCCGACATTTGCCATCGTTCAGTGATACAAAAAAATCAGTAACACCACGTTACTGACGATCAGTCGTAGGTGGTTGGTCGACGAATGCATTATTGCGACCTGTACTATGTACCTGTAGTTTAGTTTTAATAATTAGTGTTGTGTTTCGTTTTTATTAGTGTATGTTTTAGAGTTAGTAAAGATAAATAATAATTTTCATTTTTCAAATACTGATTTGAAATGCTATTTTTTCGCTCTTTAGCTGAGTAAAATATTTTTCAATATTGTAAAATTTCATGATGTAAGAAACGTAGAGCTAGATGTCAGGTATACACCATTACATGAAACAAGTTAAGCCGCCGTACCTTATTTTTGACTTCAGTAATGAAGTAGTCGTTCCAGACTACATAAACTTGCCTTAATTTACTTCATTGTCGGTAGAAAAAATAGAATCCCTTAAAATGTGGTTGTGTTCGTAAGCCAAATATAGATGTGAAAGTAATAACAGCTAATTTCTTATAATTGTGTACCACAGAGAAAAGTAAGTATGAGCTGTGAATCGAGACCTTCAGGAAGACAGTAATTTGAAGTTCGCAATGTCAGATTGCAAACTGTTCGTGCCATGCCGAGGTGTTTGTTTAGCAAACCCTCCCATGCCTCACGGAGCACAAGCACTGGAACGAGTTAGTGAAATTCCACCATCTCGTCGCGGAGCGTTATCAATTTTACGCGTACGTGGCGTCGCGTCAGCTCGACACAATGTGTAATGATGACAATAGGGCTCTGAGTCTAGGCTGTCACGTGTTTTAAACGGAGGAATGCAAAACTTTCTTCGCCCAAAACGGGATTTTTTTAGGTAGTCTCCCACTCATGCTTGCCCCCCCCCCCTTCCCCTGATTCTGCGCCAAGATGCTTGTACCGTCAGAAACATGCCGCAACATATTATGGTTTGCTAGAGTTCAGGTCACAGAATCATGCCCAATAGCCAAACTGTTCACGGTGCTCCCCAGGGTTAGTTTCTTAGATCCTTTTTGTTTCTAGGTTAGGGCAGTATATTAGGCTAGTTATATAAAATGCAATGTTAGTACATTACGCTGACAATACGATTATCTGTCTGAAAAAGTTCTAAAAACAGCTTTAATCTTGGATTTGAATTAAAGCTTTCAGGGTTTTGCTGAGATTTAATTTCAAGCAAATTTACAAGTTATCAACATTACGTCCATTTTCATAGAAGTCGGGTAATAGTTACCCAATTATGTTTTTGTAAGATAAATATTTTGGCAAAAAATGTAAATTTAGATCTTTTTGTTTCTAGTTTAGGGCAGCATATTAGGCTAGTTATATAAAATGCAATGTTAGTACAATACGATTACCTGTTTGAAAAAGATCCTAAAACCACTTTATTTTTGGATTTGAATTAAAGCATTCGGGAATTTGATGAGATTCAATTCAAGCAAATCTACAAGTTATCAACATTTTCATGGAAGTCGGGTAATAGTTACCTAATTTTCCTTTTGTATTATCAATATTTTATCATAAAATATGAATATAAAAGGTTCATGTGAAAATGAAGGATATTTAAAATGATCACCATAAAAATGTAATTAACGCGTGTTGTTTAAATTGGGACATAAATGGCGAATTTATAAATCCTATATACTGACGCATTATTCACAATCTCAATTATTACGGAAGGATTTTTTACGGATAAGCCAGTCGTCTTTTAAGCCTTATTCTGCCCGTCATAGAGGGCCACTGGTCTGTGCGAGGATCTTATCGAACAGAATGAGGTGAGAGTCGATACGGTACAAGGTTGATGGTACTGATAAAAAGTGCTACGGTCATAGACAGGATTTGAACCCGATAATAGTAACAATCTCTAATTGAGATCCAAAATTTGACTTCTTATACAGTCTGGCCATCGGCACTGCCAATAATAAAATGGTCGGAGCCCTAAGTATTTTCTCGCCTATTCACTTCAAACAGCAATGTATGCAACAAGATAATTCTGAGACTACAAAATAAAGAATTGTGGAAGACAAATCGAAAAGAGGTTCCTCTCATATCAATAAAATATTTATTTTAAAAATTGCCTTGGAAAATAAACAAAAACGAATGCTAATCATCTTAGATAATTTCCTGTAATAAACAATTTATCATTCAATTGTTAATGTAATTCATCTCGGCGATTTGCTTTAAATTAGTCTACATTAAAAATACATTCAAGAAAATGTTGGGATCTATGAAGTTTAGGGTTCACTCACACACGTTCATTCTCGGAAATGGAAAATGTGCAATTATCCACCAATAAAAGACTGAATATATTGCTTTTATAAAATCTAAGTAAATGAGCAATGCCTTTTGTATGTAATGGTGAGCAATCAAGCGAGCCAAATATAATTTATATATTTATAAAAGTAGGAAAGAGTCTACGTAAAGAGTCTAATCTAAAAGGAGAAACAGAAATAAAAGTTGTAGCCTACAAATTTATATTTTATCGATGTAAAAAAATAAATTTATATATCCAGTATTATTACTTTGTTTGAAATCTAAGGAGAAAATAGCTAACCGTATGTGAGGTTGTTTGGATAAATGTTATTTACAGTCTAACATCCTTGATAATACTGATTTTTAAGTAGAAATTTATAAAAAATGTAGTATTTTATACCTCTTTATTGGGAGAAGAACAGCAAAGAAATATAAATTTATGATGGCAAGGTTACTGTTGCAGGTTGATCATACTATAATAGTGAAATCCGTTACACGCATAATCCTATGCTGAATTTTGAAATTAGTTTTTGCAGAATTAGCTCTTATTTTTCTGCAGTGAAATATGTCACTAAACGATTTCTCAAATTAAAATTTTTATAAATAAGATTTTTTGGGGTAACGAATTACGTAATTTAACTTCTGAATTCCAAAAATATTATTCTAAAACTTAAGCTTAAATATAGACTATAACATCGCTGACTTCCGAGCTCCACTCTGTATATGTATTTTCTATGAATTGAACATCGTAGATGTTATATTTTTTAGTCTAGGTGTCCCTGATGTCAAAATGATGTAACGAGTTCATTTCGTGCTTCTTCGTCGCCAACTTTTTTGAATCTCTTCAGACGAACATGTCTCCAGATTTCAGGAGCCAATTCTGTGACAGCGTCAATTACAGGCCCTGCACTAAGAGGAAGGTGAACTGGAGGTAAACTCTTCACATTAATCCTACAAACAAGGTAACTTCATCCCGTGACAATAACTTATTTCAAACAACACAGTAAATTGTGTATGATTGCGTATCAGTCTGCATGTGTACAATTCGTTTATTCTGCGTTTACCCATTTCTAAGTTTTCGATTCTATAATTTCTTACCACTAAGAAGTGGGAATTTTCCTAGAATAACAGCTTCGATCGATTTCTGAGGGCCAGAAACTATTAATATACAAGTTTAATCAATATATCGTATTTTCACTGATTCAAGTTTTTCAAAATTAGAGTTTTTTGAGTATAGAAAAAACAGCTATGATAATTGTATTCGTGTATGTCAATATGTAGCTGACAAATTGTAATTTTAACGCACCTAGTAGTACATGACCCAGTTATCACGATAAGTGATAGGGGGTCGTTCTTTAAAGGAACACCCGAAAAGTAAAGAGAAGGGCGGTTATCGCAAGGTAACTGAGTCAAGCAACATTGGGCGTGGCTGCTGCTTGGATGGTGACCGCTGAGCAACGCTGTCTTTCAAGCAGCTTGTCTGCCCGGCCATTGGTGGTGGTGATTCGGAAGTCACCATTTAGCCGTTGGTTCTAATTATCAGAGAGGGCTTTTTAGTCCTAACTTCGTCTGATGGAATGGTACCCTTTACCATTTTTTCTTTACTAAAGGCATCACCTTTAGTAGTTGGGTTCAGTCTCTTACACTGGATTGGATGGCGCTCGAAGAGAAAGCAGAGCTCTCAATCTTTAACTAAGTACGCTGTTGATCTGATAGATTAAAACTGGCCTATCTCTTCATTAGCCCTTGTTTAGCGGTATTTTTCCTGTATGATCGTGGTGGATTAAATAAATGTACTTATATATTGCTGCTTCCGCGATGTCTGAGGCCGGAATCATTGTGATCTACACTCTGCTACTATCTTTTTGTGATTTGTATAGTAATTGTTTTTTTATCCGTAAAATATATTTTTTTTACTGTTAATCTATCTATGTGTGGCATTATTTTGTTAGCAATTAACTAGAGAACACTTTTATGTACGGTATAAAAAATTTAAAATTTTGATATTGCCAAAACATCCTAACTTTAGTCTAATTTTAGAAATATATAGTTTTGTATTGGTCATAAGATACTGTAGATAAATTAGTGTCTAAGCATTAACTGGAAATAGTACACTGAATCAATTTTTCAGTGAACACGGTCATATAACATTTGAAACATTAATACATTTATTTATATCAACTCATCAGACTTTTCAATTAGTTATCTGACAGTGGTAGTTGCCTATACTCGTAAATGGATGTTTGATAAGTATTTTACTCATTTATAGCTATAAAATATAACTATAAAAAATAAATGCCTAATAAATTTAATGTACTAATACTACGAGTAATTAGCATAAATAAATAATAAAGTTACGACATTCAGCGTATCCAGTATAATGTACAGTACTATAATAAGTGAAGAGAGCGATGCAAAACAACGGGCGTCCGTTGATTTCTGATAATTTGAAGCTAGTCTACATTTCATCAATATAAGTTTTAGCACAATTCTAAAATCAATTTAGTGTTGCATCCACAATTTACGTTGGAGGGGCAAAAATCTATAACCTCCTATTAGAAGGAGAAGTGGAATCGATTGAACTCGTCTCTTTAGAATATTATTCATAAAAGGAGCACTGGATATTTGGAAAATGTTGTCACGAACGGGTTAAAGGATCTGATTACGCAGGGAATCAACTAAAGTAAACAATTTTATCAGATTGTATTCAGTCTTCAAATTCATATGTTTGTAACCTAACATTATATCTTTGTGAATTTTAAAATATTAATTTATTTGTGTTGAACATTGAATAATAAACCTTCAAAAATAATATCTTTCACTTTAAGGTTTAATAGTTACGCTTCACATAACCGGAGAGTAGAGTACGTATTTGTTGGAGTACTTTCACCAAACGATCGGACTACAGATAAGGTGCCTTTCGCCATTTACCAATTACTGTATGAAGTGGTAAACAGCTTTAAATCAAGGATGAATTATATATAACCGTAAGCTACTTATGTTGTATTGATTCATTACACGGCTTGTTTAGTTTGAAAACACATTAGGTTTAAAGGAGGGCTGAAACCGATTTCAGAAGAATTTATATAATTTATATAGCTCTGTTTTCATTTGTTTCTCACAATGATCATGAAGTCATCATGCTCTTCTTATAAGGAACTGTTTAAGAATATTCTTCCACGTCGTTTTCTTTCTTTGGAGCGTGGTTCAGAAGAACGAAAGCACGCGATCGTAGGCACCAATCTTCTTCTTTGACCATAGTTGTGTCATCTCAAAGCTAATATCTAATGTATGAATACACTTCTGAGCAATTGATGCGGTGACCCTCATGTTCATCCTCCCAAACTTCCTTTTTTCCAAAAAACCTTGTAAATACTTTAAACAAATAGGATATGGGACCCCCAAATCCCCCTTTTGGGGTACCGAACATGGAATTTTGGATAACTTTACTACACTGACATTTTTGTATCTTCCAGGAGAACTCACTTTTGGCTGGCTTTTACCTTCTAGTTACTTTTGAAGTTAAAATACCTTTAAAATACTTTTGAAGTTTATTTTTTACAATGAAAGGATTGTGAAGGAAACAGGATTTTTCTGCACATTTGCCATCGTTAAGTGAAACAAAAAAAATCAGTAACACTACGTTTCGAGATATGCAATCTGATCTCTTCTTCAGGTAAATAACTAACCTAATACATAATTACAAACTAGGTTAAAAATAAACAAATCATACCAAAGCGTTGTGACACGCCTAAGACAGGAATCACAACCATTATGTTGTTTGTCAAACTTCACTAACTCTAACACATGCACTTAATACAAAACTATACACAACACTAATCATTAAAACTGAACTACAGAATACAGGTGACAATATGTCTGCATTCGTTTACCAACCACCTAGGCCTAGGAGCTAGGTCTCATCTTACCTGAAGAAGAGATCAGATTGCAGATCTGGAAACGTAGTGTTACTGATTTTTTGTTTCACTAAACGATGGCAAATGTCCAGAAAATCCTGTTTCCTTCAGTAAAATCCGTCTGTTACTTACATCTGGGCAACCCAATTGGTGTTACCATCAGTACATGCCTAGATATTGGGGCAATAGAGGATCGACAGGTCTAGGCTACTGAGGAGGATGACTGTTGGAGTGGAAAGAGCTCTGTTAGGCTGTTCATAACACGGACGTAGAGAGCGCTGTGCCGCCTGCTTTGAGTGGAAAGGCTGGACCTACCCCAAATCTTACTTAACCTAACCTGCATATTCTGTCACTCCTGAAACAAGCGCAAAGGTCTTTTCAGGTCTAAGTGCAATGAGGGGTTTCATGAGCTTCTTGTCCTAAGTGTTCAAAAAACCAAAAACAAAACCACTTTAGTACATGAAGAATCTTGGAGCATTGGAAAAAGTTTAATTTACTATCACTGGCAAATGAATACATATTTTCCAAAATTTATTTATTTTTATTGAAAGGCCTTTCGGAATCAATAATTCCATCATCAGGAACTTCACAAAATCTGCCTGACAAGTGCCTGATGATGGAATCATTTATTCCGAAAGGCCGTGCAATAAAAAAATAAATATTGGAAAATTTTAATTTATTTACCAGGGATAGTAAACTACATTGTACAGTAAAACAAAATGGGGGCAAGTTATATACACACATCAAATTGTATTAGAACTATTCATATGAATAATAATATGTTTATTATGGTTTCAATTAAATTTGAAATTTAAGATTCACATTTGATTTCTTATACCTTTCCAGGTAAAATTTTAGAAAGGTGAGATTTGTTGCGGTCTAAGTACTACATATTACATAATAAGGTTTTGTCGTAACCATAAGCCATTTTGAGAAATTTGTTTTATAAAAACATACTGCACACGTACGCCATATGTGAGATAAGTCGGCCCAGTTATTGTCTGCAAGTTTGGTAGACACGCAACAAAAGTCAAATATTAAGTGAGGGTTGAAAGTATTTGTGGTGTCAGAAGATTATATAACGAATATTGCACACAATTAACAAGTATATTTTTGTAGTAAAATACTTTCTTCTTATTTTAACGTGTGTGGACAGGATGAAATACAACTGCCCATGTATAATCGTAGGTTGAAAGTTAAACTTTAGAGAGTCGTGCAAGGAATCTTTCAGGGAGCTGGGATTGCTGACTTTACCCAGCCTTTATATTTCTGAGATGATCATGTACTATTCTCCTAAGTGTGTCTTGGTTCGTGGCAGGGAAGTTAACCAATATGAAACCAGAGGCAGGGACAACTTCAGAACACAGCATCACAGACTGACGTTGTCTCAACACCTCCCCCAACAAGTTGGTGTCAGACTAATCAACAAGCTCCCTGAAAGTGTAAAAGATTCAAACAAAACAAATCGATTTAAAACTCGTCCCAAGCGCCTTCTGGTGTCTAAAGCATCTTACTCTGTTGAAGAATTCATGATGAGCCGCTGAGAAATTTAGAAATTAAGAAATACACGCTGGATATGATGTCGGCATGGATATGTCTGTATGAATTTACAAAATGTATGTATGATAGAAAACGTGCACATGGCTTATTTACAAAATTTATTAAAGTTGACGATTTACAAGGAATTGTCCAATAGGAAATCCCGGTTGCCCAGTAAGTTTAGCAGAGATCACAACGAAGGCTTAAATTAATCAATCGGGCGTGCTAACCTTAAGCTCACGAATAAATAAATTTATTGTTCAGTCTCTTCATTTTCTTGATCTAAGATTTCCAGTCCTCTTATTGCATCCAGACGTATCGAAACTTTGCATCCTCTGTAGCGCCCTCACCAGCGCATGTGATAAAACACGTGCATGCTGCTTGGGGTTCACCATATTACAAAAACACTTGGAAGAGTAATTAATAATACTATGATATACTTCAATTTGATACAAACCTATTGTATTTTAATTTATTTTGTTTTATCATTTTTATTAAATTTTTTATTTACTTTTCGTTAAGGGTGTTCTTTGATGTTCTTAACATTTTTGTATCTTTACCTTTTACTCTAGCAGAAAAACTACAAAAAATCTCATAGACCCCAATACTTTTAGATATCAGAAGAAAGATGAGCAATCTTACAGTTTTATAGTAAGAAAAATAACTCCACTATAAAGACAACATGGTTTTCTTGATCGACCACTTGGAGTAGCATGAATTCTTGTTACTGCACTCATTTTGATTCGTACATAACGGCAGAGTCGTGAATTGTTAACTCCTTTATAAAACATTCTTCTATGCATGCCACTTGCTTTATCGCGTGGGCTGCACAGCATGCCTTAGGCATACGTGATTCACTTTAAAACGAACAGATTAAGTCGAATGAAAGTTATATAAACATGGATATCCTATTGTTGCAAGGGTGTATCCCGGATGTAACTATGTAGGATGAGTCTCTTCTAAATTTTGAAATGTAACTAGATTGAACGTCATTGAATTGCAGGTTATAAGTGCACTTTTAGGTATAAACAAGATTTGGAATTTAGCCATTTACCTTGACAATTATAAACCTTTGTTTGAAGTTTGTTATTGGCCATTGAAAGTTTGAAAGGATAACATGATTTCGGACATTTGCTATCATTGTATGTTACAAAAAGTATAACACAGCGTTTAAAGGATTGGAATCTATTGTCTTCGTCAGGTCGTGAGACGGCGGGGTATTACATACAAAAATAAGAGACGGAAAGAAGAAAAGAATGGAAAGAAAATGGTTCAAGCAAACCCTTACTGCATTCCGTGCAGTAACAACGCGTGGACTGGACTCCATTGTTATACAGGTATGTTAAAAAAAGGTATTACACAACATTTCGAGGATTGGAATATGTCAACTTCATCAGGTGGGGGGAGGGTATTATACTTACAAAAATAAAGAACAGAAAGAAGAAAAGAAGGGAAAGTAAAGGGTTCAATCAAATCCTGGGTTCCTTACCGCATTCTGTGCAGTGACAACACTTGGACTGGAATACAAGCAGCTTTCGGGTATGTTTGAACCCTTTTCTTTCTCTTCTTTTCTTCTTTGTTCTTTATTTTTGTATTTATTAATACACCCTCCCCCACCTGACAAACAGGGTAGATTCCAGTCCTCGGAATGTTGTTTTATACCTTTTGTAAAATTATAACCATGGCAATTGTCCGAAATCCTGTTATCCTTTCAAGTATAAATCATTATATTTATACTGTACATAAACCATAATCACAAAAGTGACAGTATAAGTATATTCCTCCCCTTTCATGCCGAACAACATTCTGGGTACGTCCTTCATTGAATGTTCTTAATGGCCACACGTCCTCGGAACAATCTCATCGACTTTGAGCAAAACCAGAACACAAGTGGGATATAATGGAAACTATACTAGATTCTTCTATGCCGAATCCTTACTAAACAAACCCTCTAAACCCATCCGTAGTATTTTCCGCTTAGTAATACAATTTTTGTGTGACTAACTACCAAGTTCCTGTTTAGTCAGAGGCGTTTTGACTCGTGAAAGTGTTGGGTACCGTGGGTGAAGTCAATAGCATTGGCATCTGGAGAGGAAGAAAGTAGGCACGGAGCCGAGGGCTGTGGAGCATGTGCCATTGGCGGAGTGACTTGCAGAGGAATCAAGGCCACGCATTGTCAGCGCAGCGTGATCGTCGATTGTGGTGACGGTGACGGCCCCGTTGGCCGGGCGAAAGTGAGGACAGATGAAGAGGATAACTGACAGAGGAACGGTAGCAGATGAATAATTTGCATCGGGCATCCTGTGTCTGACAGAATCCTATCAGAGAGTCCTGGCTCGAGGTGTCAGTGAAGGTAGGCGCCTTGCCTATACTGGCCGTAGCATAGATATCAGTTAGGAATCTTGGAATGCGCTGTGTTGTAGAGAATGAAAGATGGGTTGCTCCCGCCTGGGAGTCCGTGTTAGGGAATACAAAAGTTGTGGGTTAGATGATTTTTCTATGTTCACACAATATTTCGTTACGCCGTTCTTCAGGATTCCGCAAAGCAGATATATATATATATATATATATATATATATATATATATATATATATATATATATATATATAAGAAAATGTAACAGCTATGTCATACCAGTGGTCCAGCCCATTTTGCGTCTTGCGCAGCGCTGCTCCCATAAATACCGATCATCCTCCGAGCGCCACCGAGCAGAAGGAGTGATCGGAGGGATGGGGTGGAGAGGAACCGAATGTGATATTCGACTATGGTTGCAGCTGTCAAAATGTGTGCCTTTTTCCATGCTACTGTAAGCGCAGTAGACAGTGGCGTAGCGAAGGGGGGGTCGAGGGGGTACGGACCCCCCCCCCGAAATTTTAAGACATTAAAAAATGAAGCATGGAGCAGGAGAAAAAAGGAAGAGTTATCATTACTCTTGTCTACAAATACTAAATTGGTTGATTTAATTGATTAAAGTAACCGTTGTTAAAAATATAATTGTCCTTCGTTTAACTCATAAAAGTATCAAACGATGCTTTTGGGCTCGGCCCTTTCGGATAGTGTAGTGTAATCACGGTATTTCTATAGGGCGGGGTCACGTGACGTCGCAAAGTAACCTGAACCGTAACACGGCGAACAGTTTTAAATTAGCGACCACTTCGTTAAAATTCATCTTGGGGACGTAAAAATGACCGCTTAGAATTAAGTTACGACGTTGATTTTTAGGTGTCATTAAACTGTAGACGTGTATATAATTATCGAAAAAAATATAAAAAATCACTTTTGGTAGGAAAATACACTTGAAAAACTCTACTGATTAGAATTTTCAACTAATTTGGACTTCAATTATTGAGGTAAACGTGGTATTTTTGATTGAGCTTAGGGCGACGATTTTTTTATCATTAAACAGTACTCGACTAACTATATAATTATCCAGAAAAAAAATCACTTCCGGTCGGTAAATACCGAAGAAAAAGCTCTCTAACACATTCAAGTTTTGACGATTTTTGGACTTCACCGGTTGAGTGCTTGAACAACTTCTTATCAGTAGGGGTTTTCCCGTGTATTATCTGATCGGAAGTGATTTTTTTCAATATTTCTTCGATAATTATATAGTTATTAGTCGGTGTTCAATTGATACCAAAAATCAATGTTCTAACATAATTCTAAGTACCAATTTTTATCTCAACGACTCAACCAGTGAAATCCAAAATCGTCCAAAACTTGAATCTGTAGAGAGCTTTTGTTACGTATTTTCCGTCCGGAAGTGATTTTTTATTGTTTTTGTTTCTCGATAATTATATATGTATTAGTCGGCGTTGAATTAATACCTAAAATCAACGGCCTAACATAATTCTAAGCACCACTTTTACCTCAACCACTCAACCAGTGAAATCCAAAATCGTCTAAACTTGAATCTGTAGAGAGCTTTTGTTCGGTATTTTTCCGTCCGGAAGTGAATTTATTGTTTTGTTTTCGATAATTATATATGTATTAGTCGGCCGTTGAATTAATACCTAAAATCAACGTCCTAACATAATTCTAAGTACCACTTTTACCTAAACCACTCAACCAATGAAATCCAAAATCGTCAAAACTTGAATCTGTAGAGAGCTTTTGTTCGGTATTTTCCGTCCGGAAGTGATTTTATTGTTTTTGTTTTTCGATAATTATATATGTATTAGTCGGCGTTGAATTAATACCTAAAATCAACGTCCTAACATAATTCTAAGTACCACTTTTACCTAAACCAGTGAAATCCAAAATCGTCAAAACTTGAATCTGTAGAGAGCTTTGGTATTTTCCGTCCGGAAGTGATTTTATTGTTTTGTTTCTCGATTAATTATATATGTATTAGTCGGCGTTGAATTAATACCTAAAATCAACGTCCTAACATAATTCTAAGTACCACTTTTTACCTAAACCACTCAACCAGTGAAATCCAAAATAGTCTAAACTTGAATCTGTAGAGAGCTTTTGTTCGGTATTTACCGACCGGAAGTGATTTTTTTCTCGATAAATTATATAGTTAGTCGAGTACAGTTTAATGATAAAAAAATCATCGCTCTAACTCGATCAAAAATATCACGTTTACCTCAATAACTGAAGTCCGAAGTAGTTGAAGTTCTAATCATTAGAGTTCTTCATGTGTATTTTATTTCTGACCGAAAGTGAATTTTTGTTTTTTTTCCGATCATTATGTACTCGTCTACAGTGTAATGATACAAAAAAATTGTCATTATAACTCATTCATAAATACCTCAATCAGTGAAATCCAAAGCAGCCGAACTTCTAATCAGTAGAGTTTTCCGACGCATTTTCCGACCTTTAGTTTGATCTGTACCCGAGCAACGCTAGAAAATTGCCCCCTTTTCTAAAGGGTTTTCGGCCGTCAGTGGCCCAATGTCCCCGAAGGTGTTTAATTTTTCTCCCCACACAATATAGTTGTATCAATATATACGCTTGAGTGAAGTTCTGTTTTGTTCTTCTTCTTTCTTATCCAGTAAATGCAACATCACATTGGTGCCTTCTACTCGGCCAGAATCGAACTTCGTAAAGTTTCTGTAGCTATACAAGAAAATTTGTCGGTACTAGAGTTGCTGTGAGAGTTGAATTTGCCTTCTTACATCTTTCCACTTTCTATAAGGCGTAGTTACTAAAGCTCCATATTTTGGTATTTACCTTATACCAGTGAACTTTAACACACAAAATGTCCCCCGGATCCCCGGTTTCGGACCCCTCCCGAACGAAAATTTCTGGATACGCTACTGGCAGTAGACTAGGCATCCTCTTGGTTCCAGCTCAGATGTAATGATTGGCAAGCAGCAGAGGCTTTCTGCCAGATCTCAAATAAAGTATCTAAACCAATTCACCTGAGCTATGGTGTCCCACAGGGCTCTATCCTCAGTCCAATTATCTTCCTGATCTATGTCAGTGACGTAGGTTCATGACTTCTACACGGAACACTTGTGCAGTATGCTGATAACACGACTCTCTGTTTCATTAGCAAATCAAAATTGATTCTGGAACAGCAGAGTTTTGTTCGATTAACAATTTCGTCCAACATTTCAACAGCCTCAATCTTAAGACAAATTCTGCAAAATTCAATGCTCTAAATTTTGCTTTGCGATCAGTAGACAGGCATGGCGAGCCAGCTGTTAAGTTGGCTGACACAAAGGTGGAAGAAGTCTACTGCTCGAAATTCCTGGGAATATACCAAGATGTGCCATGACGAATGGCCGAGACATGCATGCGTATGAGACTAGAGGCAGATAACTACCGAACTGGTAGACACAGAACGCTTGCCTTCACAGGCAGGTGTTCATTTCGTCAACAAATTACCAAATTCAATAAAAAACGCCCCAACGCCCAAGGTGTTAAAAACTCGTTTGAAACGCTTTTTAGTGCCACAAACATTCTATAATGTGAGTTTTTAGCATATGATTGGGAGACCACCAATTAAAAAGACTGACTGAATCCGTCGCCGGAAGTGGGAATCATTAGCGAATGAATGGATGTATGTAAATTTGCAAATTGTATGTTTGAATGGGATCTATTGTGGAATGTATGACAAAGTTGTAGCAAGTAAAAAGTTGACTTTTGCCATGCGTTGTTGTTCCGACAATAAAAATCTGATTTCATTTTATTTGATATCCTGTGTTGTTACAGGGATTTACTATTCGGAGTGAGCCGGAAAGCGAATCGTTTGGACTTGAATGTTCTTACCACAGAGAAAAAACCTATACAGAGTGTTGAGTTTTAGTTCCAGCGAGCGCCGTATTCAGCGCTAGCGCTAGCTGCAAGATTGGTGAGTTTTTGTTTCCCGCCATGAGTTGTCTTCACTGCTGCCAGATTCACTCCACTCACTGTCAACCAGACAGCTCTTCACTGGCTTCACTTCCTACTGCTGTACCATCCAACTAGCTGTGCATATCTCGTCTGAATGTGAAATACGGTTTAGTTTTTGGCGAATTTTGGCCCTAGCAGCATTGCTTCTTGCGGTAGCTAGATCTAGCGAAGCAGCGTGCGCGTGTTGATTCGACCGGTTTGGTAATTTAGAAACATGAAGAGTTATCGCAATATTTTTTGTACCAATCGATCACTTCTCCTTAGGTAAAACCAAAGTGTGCAATTTGAGACATCAACTTTAACACACATAGATCCCCGTGGTTCAGAACCCACTTAACATTATTAGACTATGTTATTGGTTATTTGGGATATTAATGTACTAATAAAACTTGCTTTGAAACAATATATACTATCTAATAACGAGGCCACGCCTTATCCATAAGTTTACAACTATTATAATTACATCCATTCTTCATTTATAGTTGCCATATATGTGTACTTGGTGTATCGCCGCCTCGGGGTCGTAATTGGCACGCGGTCCTACAAAAGAATGGCCCAACGCTCACAACTTTTGCTTGTGGCAAAACATCCGTGAAAACTGAGAGTTTTCTCTCTGTGAAGTTTTAAAAACAAACGATAACTTGGTGGCGACATGAGAATTTAAATGCCAATATACACATTATAAATGTTTATCTTTTTAACGGTTACTTAGCTTCGAATAATGACGAACCGATATAAAATTGTGAGATGGTGTTTATACGTATCTACACAATTAATGGAAATAGAGGTTATAGAAGACTCTGTGTTATTTAAAACATCCTAGTTTCAGTTTACTTAATTGTAATAAATATGTATTTTTCCTGAAATACGTGAGGGACTACGCTAGAGGTTATTAGATTTATTTTGTCTAAAGCTCACAGAAAACATACACAAACTCAATTGAACATCGATATCTCGTGAATGTGGAATTTCTAAGGTACCAATAAAATGTACAGGATCATTTGCTGTAAAAACGTATATTTTTAGATACCGGTATTACTTCTTTAAGCACATTTACATAATATGTATCGGAAGTGTATGGATTCTTAAATAATTTAATGGAAGTGCTGATGGCCGAGCGGTCTAAGACGTTGGACTTTGAGTCTGAGTTAGAGATGAAATGAAAAAAATGAAATGAAAATTTGTTTATTTAAACAGGCAAAGTTAGGGCCTCATGGCCCTTTCTTACACTTAACCTGTCTGATCAATAAGCAGAACAATAAACAACATGACAAATATTAACCAAATTAATATTGACACTAATATACCTTACTAAATACATTAAATCAAACATTAATCTAAACACTAAAAAAATTATAAATATGATACTTCTAAATAAAAATAAATAAAAATAAAAGTATACAATCATGACACAAAATAATACTACAACTTCCATCTTTAATAATAACCAAAAACTATAATTAATACCTAATAACAATAATTTATAAATATATAATAAGAATATTTTTGAAATAAATAATATATATGCAGTTTGTCTTACTCACACTCCTCACACACAATGCCAGCACCACACCCACAGACCCCTAGGACGGACCCGCCCCGACCAACCGTTCATGGTACAAACGTTTCAGTGCCGCCACAAACCGCCGATCTCCCTCAATGGAAGTGATTTCTTGGGGGAGGGAGTTCCACAGACGACAACCCATCACTTGAAAAGATCTATCAAATACTACAGTCCTGTGTTGGGGCATTCTTAAGGTACGAGAACCAGAGCGAGTGCTTCTTACACTATCATGAGATATAAATTGGAAATAGTTTGAAAAATATTTTGGAAATCCAGATTGTAAAATTGAATAAAACTAAAATTTAGTATTTTGATTGATCGTTGTTCTTTTAATTTCAAAATATTTCCCTGAATATAGTACGGTGTAATGTGTTGGTCTCGTCTCACATCATAAACGTAACGTAAACAGTAGTTTTTCAGTCCTTTGCAGCTTCTCACTAAGTGCTACCGTCATGTCATTCATCACAGAGTTGCAGTAAATTGAAGTGTGGAAGTACTAGTGATTTTGTCAACAGTAGTTTGATCCGTTCAGGTAGAAATCTTTGTAAGCGTTTCAGTGAGTGGACAGATGCGAAGACTTTTTTACATATATCCCTCACCGCTTCCGTCCAAGTCAAATTCGAGTTAAATGTCAAACCAAGATTTTTCACTGTTTCGTAGTATGGTAGAGTAGTTCCGTCAATAATTAAGGATTCAATAGTGTTCGGGTCCAGAAAGTTCCGTAAACGTGTGTGGCATATAAGTATTGGTTTGGTTTTTGCATGGTTTAGTGTAAGCCCATGGTTTCCACACCATAAAACAATATTTTTAATGTCGTCATTCATCCTGTTGATGCAGTCGCTATCTGGAGATAGCGGAGGTTCGAATCCTGTCTGTGACCGTTGCACTCTTTATCAGTACCATCGACCTTGTACTGTATTGACTCTCCCCCTTATTCTGTTTGATAAGATCCACGCACAGGTCAGTGGCCCACGAGGGCGGGCAGGATAAGGCTTAAAGGGGGCTCCTCCTTAAAAAAATATTGCCAATTTATCGAAAATAATATTTATCACCAACTAATCCGTGCAATTTGATACTTTCCAGTTTTGTTCAGACTTTCCCCGCACTGTTCTGCTAAGCAAAATGTTTTTCCCGAGTAGAGGTGAAAGTACCTCCCTCGTACTCTCTCCTCTCCCCAGCCCCGAACGATGTTTGTAGGCCACCCATTGTGTCTTCTTCACGGTCCTCTCTCGCATTGAGGAACTGAACACACGTCGCCCGTCGTTCTCGCCTCGGCAAGCAACGCCATACCGGTCACCGTTTCACTAAATCACCACAATTTCGTAACAACCCAGATTTTTTCTACGGAGTCGTAAAAAGAGAACAATGTGTGAGGAGCGCGGCGCGGAACTGTTATAGCGTTTATTGGCAGAGAAACCGATCTTGCTGGCTGAACAATGTTTGCGCAGAGAGAGGGCGACTACTGTTAAATGGTACATCCGGCTGTCTAGAGACCAAGTACCGACAGTACCAACTCTTATAGGTACCGGAACTATCTGCTGTCGCCCATAATCTTGACCTAGATGTTTTACAACAAAAACTAATTGTCTATGCACAACTGGATCAAGCCTATATTATCCATTGAGATCCGGTTGGTGTGTAACAAATGTTATACTATTTTATAATACTACATGACATCAGTTTAAATACTTTATTAAAATTATTTGTATAACTTGTTCTTGCAAATTCCGTTCTTTATGGTTCCTAAAATATTAGGAGTAGGATTGTTAGAATCCGTTAACTTTCTTGCTCAGCCATGTCAATAATAATCTTTAAACAGTACAATTTCTTAGTAAAGTATCCAACAATAAGAGAAACCTGAATGCAAAAAATTAATTTGTGTATGTTGTGTGATAATAACTTTTGAACTCTAACTTTAAAAATATGAGCAATTCTTTTTTACATTTTCTCCCTGTTTAAATGGTCATACCAATATCTTAGTCTGCTATGTTGTCAAACGACATAGAAAAATATTTGTGAAAAGTCTTTGTTGCCTATTAATTGTGTGGTACATAGCACCTAATCTTATAGCTCTTAATCCTATACCACCTAAAGTGTGAGTGATTAGGTGCTATGGAACCCCACACTATTAATTAATGAAAATTTGCATTAATTATTGTTGGCCCAATTGAGGTTAAAATTACCATTCATATTTTACGAACAAATCGATTTTTTTCTGCAAAAGAAAAGCAAAATTTAAGTAAATACATAATGCAATATTCGTGTACAGTCTAAGAATAGAATCGTTAAATTTAAGTTGAAATTCAACGTAGAGCAACAGATGGAATGAATGAAGATGAACATTAGTAGGCTTATTGCGCTTGTAATATTGATTGACTTCAGTGTTCCCAAGCGGGGGGGAAACGACAAACCCGCCTCGGGAGAAACATTTGCGGCTATTCGCTTAAAGTTATAAATACTTCAATAACTACATTAATTGTGTTATTTTCCAATACGTGATATAGTAAAATATAACAGAACTGTTGCACTTACATCAAACATTGTTACTTTAAGTACAATGCCAATTACGTAAAATCCCAAACAATTTTAATAATTATACAAATTATTATATTTAATTATTATTTTAAAATGTTTCAAATTACTATACGACGACAATATACATATATTAACTAGTAGAGCGAGGGAAAGCACTCGAAAATTACTTCAAAACAAACAAATCACGAAATTAAAAAAAATTTTACTGCACTCTAAATTACGCTGAGTAAATGTCCATAAATAAAGCAAATTACACATTTTAATTCGAAAAGATATTTGGCTCACACTACTTGTCACACGAAGATTTTAAGTTCGTATGAAATGCATGTATCACAGTGGTTAGCATAGAAAGTCTAGGTCCTAAGTCCTAATTATGTTTTTATGGGCAGAAGATGATGGGCAGCTATGATTTAGTGCTGAGAACCTGTCATCATATTCACTAGTCATGTTGTTTCTCTTTTGCTTGACGTAGCGATGTGTTAAAGATTTAAATTTTGTGAATTTATAATATGCATCATCTGGAGGTTTTCATGCATTGGCTTTAAAGACTTGAGTTTTGCATTTAATCGAAGAAACTTTTTAGAATTATTTGCTTGGATTGTTTTTAGATTATTGCATTTAAGCATGTGCACAGCCTTTATACAGATTTTAGATTTATTCGGTAATCATATCGAAAATATAGATATACCTTAACAGTATATTTGTCCGGGAGGAAATTGTTATTACAAAAATTGCAGAGTATGCGTTTCTTAATTAATTCACATTTTACATTCTATAAAAAAGAGGTAAATTGAAGGGAAAATCATTTTAATGACGTCCAAAATAGTTTTAACTCCAGTCACATATATGAAAATGAAATGAAAAATGTCTTTATTGAATACAAAGAAAAACATTCAATTGACTAGGTTAGGACTATTAAGTCCTCTCTTACACCTAACCGTAAATTTATTATACTATTAGTGTAAAACATTCATGCCTCATGCTTTGATAATAAAACATTTACATTTTTGTAATGTGTGGGTGTACAACGATTTTGCGCTCAGTAATTTTATTTGTTCTCCAGCTGTTATAAAGTGGGAGCAGGGATTTTCTTCCGTTGTTGTGGCCACACTGAGTGGGTGGGCGAGAAAGGTGGGGGTGTTTTACGTCAAAGTAAGGGTGCAACCTGCGTGGCCATACACTGCCAGGAATAGAGTGATTAGTAATGTAACTGTGACGTATAATTATCAGCCTTCAATTCACTGCCAGGTATTGTTCTTGTATACACTAGACTTATCAGTTGTACTAGACACTGACCTTTATCAATAACTGATAATACACTGGGATCATGATGTTAGCCCTGGTTGTTTAATTCGTAACAAATTTGATAGTTTTATTTGATTCCAATAACAGATTCTAAAAAAAATCTGATCGTTGCAGTTATAAGCAATAAATATTAATGAATACAAGTTCCTTATTTTTTAAATTGCTGTAATAATTTCATTGCTTATACGTCAATGTGTGATTATATAGGGATAATAGGCGACCACTTCAGTGCATTATCTTTAATAAATAGCGTTTCAGTAAAATTTTATAAAACATAAACACATTATAACATTCTTAACTATAAAATACTGTTTTAATACAAACCAGCCTTTCAAAAGTAGGAAACGTTTATTTAATGTTAAAGGTGAGGCGCTCAAGTTAAATTTATCGAAATAAACAGAACTTTAGTTTTAATCACGTAACTATATCTTAGGATTAATAAAAGCACAATTAGGTGGTGTACGAGCAGTTAAATTAAACGATGTATCGTTAGATTCCTAGCAAAGTTAACGTAGTAGTGTTCATAATTCAAAAGCGACGTAACGATCTCGCATATGGATCGCTGCACTACTGGTATTTTAAGCATATGTTTTTCTTTATTAATCTTCCCTACACTAACATATATGTGGATGTATTTTACGTATAAATATCATCGCAAAAACGTAGCGACGCTGTTTATCAGAAAATTGTACATCCATACATAACGTAATCAACAATTTCAATCAAATCGAGTTTCAGTTTATTATTGAAAGGTAAATTTAGAGTTTAAATTTCATAACTAAAAAATAAAACAGCCCCTCGTGTAACTGTACTGTAGTAATAGAGAGGAAGGGAACTGACTGGCATGGATGTCAAGTCTGTAGTATTTTGAAGATTGTAGGCATTAGCTGTAAATTTCTCGCAAACAACTTCAGATTCACAAAATTAGTTTTAACAATCTGTATGAATAAAAATTAAATCCAGTTCGTTGATGGTCGCGTTATTTGAGAACGGATTGAACGGTTTGGTTGTTTTTTATTCCTAATATTCTAAATTAGTTTTGAATGGAACAAATTGAAAAAGTTGAAAATACGTGTATAGATTCCGCAGTTCTCAGGGAAATGGGAAACTAAACACCAAGCGTTTCGAGAGGTACGCCAATTTGGTTATTTTTTATTCCTAATATTCCAAATTAGTTTTGAATAGAACAAATCGAAAAAGTTGAAAATACATGTATAGATTCCGCAGTTCCCACGGAAATGGGAAACTAAACTCCAAGCGTTTCGAGAGGTACGCCAATTTGGTTATTTTTTATTCCTAATATTCCAAATTAGTTTTGAATAGAACAAATCGAAAAAGTTGAAAATACGTGTATAGATTCCGCAGTTCCCACGGAAATGGGAAACTAAACACCAAGCGTTACGAGAGGTACGCCAATTTGGTTATTTATATTCCTAATATTCTAAATTAGTTTTGAATAGAACAAATCGAAAAAGTTGAAAATACATGTATAGATTCCGCAGTTCCCACGGAAATGGGAAACTAAACTCCAAGCGTTTCCAGAGGTACGCCAATTTGGTTATTTTTTATTCCTAATATTCCAAATTAGTTTTGAATGGAACAAATTGAAAAAGTTGAAAATACGTGTATAGATTCCGCAGTTCCCAGGGAAATGGAAAACTAAACACCAAGCGTTTCGAGAGGTACGCCAATTTGGTTATTTTTTTATTCCTAATATTCCAAATTAGTTTTGAATAGAACAAATCGAAAAAGTTGAAAATACATGTATAGATTCCGCAGTTCCCACGGAAATGGGAAACTAAACTCCAAGCGTTTCGAGAGGTACGCCAATTTGGTTATTTTTTATTCCTAATATTCCAAATTAGTTTTGAATAGAACAAATCGAAAAAGTTGAAAATACGTATATAGATTCCGCAGTTCCCACGGAAATGGGAAACTAAACTCCAAGCGTTTCGAGAGGTACGCCAATTTGGTTATTTTTTATTCCTAATATTCCAAATTAGTTTTGAATAGAACAAATCGAAAAAGTTGAAAATACGTGTATAGATTTCGCAGTTTCCACAGAAATGGGAAACTAAATTCCAAGCGCTTCGGGAGGTATGCCCTGCAAATAGCAATAACACTAGTATTTTCTAACTTCTACTATAGCAGCAATTCAAGCCATAGTATTAATTAAATATTCTTAAAAAATACAATTCAATGAATACAAATGTGAATATGAGCATATAAAGTACTATACTGAAATTTGTATTACTTTTGACATTGTGGCACGAAATGTTTATAGTATCTGAGCTGAAGCGATAGAACAGAAGGGCCGTGTACTTAGACTACTTAAAACAACATTCCATCAGTGACTACAATATGAGGAGATATACGGGCGCTGTAAATAAATAGCCAATGCAGCCTAAATAGAAACACAAAACAATGCAGCAGAGTGAAATTCTTTACTAAATATCTTTCAATTACCATAGTTATCTAAGGAGTACTTGATACTCCATTTAACAGGGATATACTTACGTCGTCCCAATTATTCAATAGGAAATTGCGTGCGGAGCCGCGGGAAACAGCTAGTATGTTATAAAAACCAAACAGAAACAGGATTTTTCCGGACATTTGCCATCGTTCAGTGATCCAAACATTCAGTGACACTACATTTCGAGATCTGCAATTTGATCAGAAAGGGATCTTCACCTGAAGAAGAGATCAGATTGCAGATCTCGAAACGTAGTGTTACTGATTTTTCTTCTATCACTGAACGATGTCAAATGTCCGGAAAATTCCTGTTTCCTTCATAATCTTTCCATCGTCAAGTATTGCTTATAACTTAAATTAAATTAAACTATCCATTAATATAGTCCTTCCAGCTCAGTAGGAAGAAGTAGACAATTTTGTGACAACTGAAACATTTATTATCATGGGATTTACAAGAAATCGATATTTCAAAAACCGTTATAAATACAAAACAAATTTTAATTACAAAATGTGTAGTAAATATTATGAGCATTCCAGAATATTTGTTGTATTTTTTATAGGTTTAAAGTTTGAACGTCCGCCAGATTGAAACGAAGTGACTTACCAACCTTACCAACAAGCGGGTTTTTGCGAAACTTTTTGGGACAGTCTTAGTTTCCCAAAGTGCCTTATATTAAATGTAAAACTGGGGGTACTTTTGGGTTCTAGGGGTCATGTTCAATGAAGTTATCTAGAAAATTTAAAATGTATACAAAATCTACTTAAAATAATATAAACACTCAGGTTACCAATAAAATTAATGTTTGTTGCGTACAAATCTTGTAAAAATAAAACATTTATCGTTCTTCAGCTGAATCTTGTTTATGTGAGCCTCGGTCTTGACCTGCCGATTAACTCTTAAATCGTAAGTTGTGGGTTTAGCACGTAACCGTACACGAATGCACAAATTAGTTTTGAATAAAACTCGGAAAGATACAGTAACTTCAAAGTCAATTGAATTACAAATAAATGTTGTTTAGCTTTTCCGTTGGTAGTTAAACCAGTGACAAAGGTCATCATTCACCGACTACGATATATATAGAAAAAGGGTATTGAAGGGTATTAAAAGACTCGTATCTTGGGTTTTATATGTATTTATAAAACCCAAGATACGAGTCTTTTAATACCCTGCAATACCCTTATTCTATTTCCTTACATTAATTTCTCTAAGCGAGAAATGTTTATGGAATAATTTCCTACCAATTTGGGTAAACTAGAGTTTCAGAAATGTGACAATCTTTATTACAAATTTTTTAATTTCTTAAAACGTACCCTCGTCGGTTTTGTAAAAGTAAATGTAATAATGACATATTTAAATTTTAAATTTGATAATAAAATTCCAATAGTAAACAGTTTCTACGTAGTACTGTATCTTAATTTAAAATTACTAATTCACTTTAATATATTTAATTTTCATGTTGTGCACATAACCTATATCAGTATTAATTTGTCAAACTAAATGTTACACTAAAGTAGATATGGTTTGTTTAAAAGGTATTTAAATTTAGTTTTATGGATTTATTTTAATAGGGTTATAGCAATATTATATTTATGTGTAATATATGTTTTCATTTGACACAGTAAGTTTAATTTAGCTTAGTAATACCATATGTTTGTGAACTTATCTGTATACACGTGTTAAACCATCTACCAATTTTTTAAGTTGGTATGATTGTGTTAGAGTTTTTTTTCATTTAAATTTATTTTATTAAATTTTTATAATATAAAATATAAATTGATTCAACGCATTTATTAGCTTTAAAATAAAATACATGTTCGTACTGAAACAGTCATAAAATTGTTATGCCACTTTTCCTGAAATTTGATTTAATACATTAATGACGTGTGTCTATTGTATACACAAAGACGTATAACCTACCCCAGGATGGTAGTTGTGAAAACTTAAAAAGTAAAAACTCAAGATTTTTAGTCGATATTTTAGGATGTAAAGTATGTAATATCGTATTGGACGCTAAAATAAAAAGAATATAGGCCTACTGTTTCAAATTAGGCTTTGTATACTAAAACTTACATTTATAAAAATAGAGGTGTTAAAACTGAACACTACAAAAAAACTCAAAACAGTTCTCAGAAAACACATGAAGACTGTTGGTATGATTTCTAAAAATAATCGTCATTGCACTAATAATTTCAGTTTACTACAATAAATTTGTATTTCCTGCTGATATTCCACGAAATATATTTTATAATCTGTAATTATTAGTCTACGTTCTTATTTTATTTATTATACGTTATCCCCCATTAAATTATTGTTTATTCTTAATTTTAGTTGCAAAAAATTATTAAAAAGACTAGAACATAAAAAAATTTACCTCAATAAACGTACTTTTATTACAGATAGATTGTTTTATACTATTTACTCTTTCTATTGCATTTGGTAATTCTTATACAGAATTACCTTATACAGAGTGTCCTAGAACCCTCTATCAATGATTTTATGTGTTATAGCTATACCAGAGAAAAACGAAAATATCAATTCAGTTTTCTAACTCAATAATTAGCCATACAGCCGCATAATAAACTAATTTTTATTTAAGAATGGCTTGTAATAAGTTGAAATTTGGTATATAGATACTCACAGGAAAAAAATTTTCCACAGACTTCTTTTTCAAAATAGCAGTATCTTAAAAACTTTAAACGTAAATATCACAAAAATTACACATGACGTAACATAAAAAGTAACAGATATCATAATTTATTTTAAAAAATCTCATTCAAAATCCAACGGTACCAAATATAAAAAAGTCTATTAATAAAATTAAGGGAGATAGGCTAATTGGCTTTTGAAAATTCTAGTACTAATGAGTATTTTACTTCTGGTGAGTGACAACAATCAGCTGTTTTAAATGTAAATGCTTCAATCAGCTGATTATAATATAACATTAGTATTATGGTGATAATATGCTTATCAATTGTAGGATTTTAGTTTATTTATATTTAACGCAATAAATTAAGAAATATGTAATATTCTATACTTTAAATGTCTGTAATTCCTAATGGTGTAAGAAATGTCTATTGTTTTGTTTTCAATAAAGTTATTAAAGGACATGAATTTAAAATTTTAAAAAATAATCCCAACCAAACTCAATTGCACCACCTTATCAGTCTAATCTTATTCCATTTGTACATTGCGACCGGAATATTTATTTCAAGATCGTTTCAGTACTGCTAAATTTACATTCAGTAGAATCAAATATCTTTACCGTTAACTACAGAAGAAGAAATAATCTTTTAGTTACACTTTGACGAATGAGTTATAAAGTTTGAAGTTACTACAAAAACTATCAACCATAGCATGGGCCCATAAGTACAATAAGTTACAAAAAGTCGTGAGTGCGTAAGTCTTGCAATATTTTGAGTTATAAAAACGTGTACAGAAAATAAGTTATAACATGACTGTTTTAATACTATTAGACCAGCTGTTAAAAATATACACTACTAGTAGTTACCAGCGGCTACGCACTATGTTACGTGGGGTTTGCACCTGTATGAGCACTAACTTCTGGTTCGAGTGAATTATATTTCCGACGCCAATGTTGAGTTTGCCTTGTTGCCACGATCAAGAAAATCTATAAAAAAGTGTATATTTATGGTCATTACAATTTACTCTGGTCCGTATTTATTGTTCCATAACTGATTTTATCTTGTTTCCCGATCAAGAATATATATAGCCTATATCAGATCAGAGAAGCCTAATTTTATAAAAAGACAACTAAGTCGGGTTTTATAATATGGTTATTTAAATGAAAGTAAAACTTAGATAGTAACTTTGTCCTTTATATCTAATACTTAATATTTGCAAAAAATGTACAGTTAAAGTACATTGAGAATGACACTATTTACGTATTACACTCTTATGCATTTCATTTTACGTTCTTTATACACTCAAAAATATTTTAAATATATTAGAACATTTAAAGCTGAAATTGGTACATTAGTTCAGAAGCACAGTCCAGCGAACTTTCATCTAGTATAGTTCTTGCTGACTGCTTCAAAGAGAGTCTTCGGAGTCAAGTTCTGACTATCTTATGTTTTAGGACATTTTATAAATTAGCCTAAATGATTACTCACCCATTTCACTGGAAATCTAAAAACGGCGACAAAACGAATGGTTGATTCCTTAGAGGATTTACACACTATAAATGTATACAAATTGAAAATAGTTGTTAAATTAATTAAACATATAGTTGCGTTGTCGTAAAACAGGTTTATAGCATTATACAGGTTCTGTGCATCCATATTTTTATACTTTAGGTGCCAAGATTAGATTTTTCGCTACTTTAAAGACCAGTGGGGTTATAGCCCGAAAAGTTTTTTGTATTAAGAATATATTCATCCCAGGGTCCGTAAGAATGTCCATGTAAAGTTTCAGTACAATCGGTTAAGTAGTTTCGCGTGAAAGCAAAAAACAAACAAACAAAGGTACTTTCGCGTTAAAATATTATTAGTATTAGGATAGAAAAATGATTGTACTAAATTTGCGATAACTGTTCAAGTGACTTTGTGCACGTGTGTTTGTACGTGTCAAAATGAATATTTGTTTACTAATTAGAACATGTTCGATCAGACCTCCATCTACGGACAAAATGTATGTAGGATGTATGTTACAACAGATATAACAAAATTGTCATCAATATGTTTGCACGATAAAGAAAAAAGTTTTTACAATACATTTTTTTGTCGCTAATATTCATTGCTCTATAATTTTACCAGATCCTTTTCCAAACAAAATACCAAATAGTTTTATTAAAATAATATATATATATATTATATATATATATATATATATATATATATATATATATATATATATAATAAAAAAACAATCGTAAATTATTATTTTATGATTTCTAAATGGTAGATTTAAATACCGTTATTAACTGATCATGTTATGGTGACAAAATTATTGCTTCTCCTCACGGCGTAATTAAGCAGTTTTAAGCGTACCTAACCACTTAGGTGCAGTTAGGTGGGGAGGGGGAAGTGGGTCGTCCTTCTGTTTGTCTGTCTGTCTGCTGCTCCTGCTGCTTGTAGCTCAGTCCCCCACGGATACCCTCGCCTATCGCACGGCAGCCACCCGTCAATCAGCGACCGTAGGTAAGTAAGCGCCTTGCCTTCCATCGCACTGAGTTTATTTTGACAAAAACTAACGTAATATTTAAAAACAAATAAATATATGCACGTTTAAAAGAACATATCTAAAATTGTGTCTAAAAACATAACACACGTCCCTTACGCATTTTAGATCGTGCGTTACTTATAATAACATTGATAAGAGCAAATTAGGTTTAAAATATTAAAGTATGGAAAATTCAATACAGCAAAATATGCAAATACATGTACTTTGTGTAACTAATATTTTTCATTCATATTATTCAATTTCAGACATAAGTTGATAAAAAGATTAAAGTGAAGTTTAAACTTTGCACAGCCATATAAAGGACATAAAAAGCAAGCGCTTACATTCTATTGAGTAGGGCTTTAAATAAATCAAGTGAAAATGAAATAAAAATTGAAGTCGTTGTCGAAAGGAAAGCAGTAAAGCAGTTTTCATGGCTACAGCAATCGCTTTGTAAGATCTGCTTTGAGCTCCAAACTAAGAAAATTTCAAATTAATATCTCAATTTTTGACTTATTGGTGAAACATTTGTGTGTGCGATGTACACTTTTAAATGATTAACTTATATACTGTATTGGCCATGCTTTTTATTTACTGTATGTGATATTATGATTAATTTTAACTATAACGTTATTTAATAAAAATAACTAATAGACAAGTACGTTTTCTATAGCCCATTAGTAGAAACACATGAAATAACCATGCCCACTTCTCTAAGAATTGTTCTCAGTTATTATTGTATTACTTATAGTTGTGAAAACAACATTTTTAGGAACCCAATCGTGTTTTTACCGCCCAGGAGACGAAGCCCGGAAATTGTATGATATAGTTTTACCTCAAGTGTTTCAGAGTTTTTATAATAATATCAAAGACTCCTAAATTTTCAAATTGTCATTGATACAACGAAATAAATAAACAAAATTTTGAGCTAGCGTTTCAAATATAATTTAAATTCTGTCTCTGTTGTCCCTTTAGAGTGCTTTTCATTTGACCATTAACATATAACTAGAAAGGTAATCGTGCAGACCAAGTGGATACATCTAAAACGTTTACGTTAATTACTTTAATGTTCAAGAAACATTACACGTACACCATTTGTTTTCGTAAGTTTAGTTAAAATAGTCTTTTAAAACATTGTATGCAAGAATCCCTAAATATTTTATCAGTATAATAAGTTCATTATTATAATCCAATATTCCAGAAATTAAATATTTCATAAACACGAATAGCAAATGTAACTTAGTATTAACTTATTTATCAAGTTATAATTAATGTTACACTCTATAAAAATGGGAAAATTAACCGTAGCTTTGTAAGAATGCCATAGAAGCCTGTAATTGATTACCCAGCCAAAAATTTAGAACCTTATGTATTTTTAATAATTTATACTCGCACTGTTAATTTTCAATCTTGGCAACTGATATTGGTTATTCAATTAGTTGTTCTTATTTGCAGAAAATATTAGTTAAGAGTATAGGACAATATAAGAATGCTAACATGAAAACCCATACGATATATTATATCGTATCTTAATATCGAATCGTATAATAATTCTCAAAACCAAATTAAATTAACAACCGAAGCTTGGACTTTTCTTTGAGGATTAAGAAATGATCAGATCAATGATAATAGGTTAACAAATAGATTATAATGAGTTTATTTGTAAATATTTTACAACAACAAAGTGGCAGATAATCGATACACGCTTTATTTGACACTATCTGTAGTTTATGCAAACTAAATATATTTATTACATGAAAATGCTATTGTACTCATAATGCATTATAGATACCAAAGTCCAGTCACTTTTCTAACCTGAGCTAGTAGTCAAGGAGCAGAGAGCTTATATGTATTGTATAAGGACAGAACCTGCTTCTTCTTGAAACTGATAGAGAAACTCCTCTAAGAATCAATATACAGTACGTTCGTTAGACACGCTGTTTTTTTGTGGAGGTCGAAACAGGAGAGTATCAAAAGGGTTAAAAATATGAAATCACTAGCAGTTCCCCTCGGCTTCACACAGATATCGTTGGTTTTGCGCCTGTATGAGTACTTATGGTTAGAGAGAATTATATTTTCGACGCCAATCTTGAGTTAGCTTTGTTGCCACGATCAAGGTTGGGGTCGGGACGTCAAAAAGTGTATATTTATGGCCATTTTAATTCATTTAGTTTTTAGTACTTTTGTTTCATAGTTGTAAGTTTTCCGATCAGAAAATATATATCACAGATCAGAGAAGCGTAATTTTATCATAAGAGAAATAAAATTGGTTTTATGACAGGCTTTGATTTTATAGTAAAACTTACACAGTAACTTTGTCTTTTATATCTATTACTTAATATTTGCTAAAATTGTACAGTTAAAAGGACATTAAAATGACACTATTTACAAGTTTGGTTTCTTTATAAACTGAAAAATAATTTTTAGTATTTTACAACGGGAATTAGTACATTAGTTTAACAGCACAGTCCAACGAACTTTCATCTAACATAGTTCTTGCACACTACTTGAAAGGGTGTTCTGCGTCCAATTCTGACCATTTTGTGTTTTAGGACATTTTTAAAGGTAAATAGTACTTACCGAATTGTTGAAATAGAAAACGGCGTGAAAACTAATGGTTACTCCTTCGAGAATTTACAAACAAACTGAAAATAGTGGTGAAATTAATTAAGCATATTTTTTTGGTGTCATAAAATAATGTTATACAGAACAGTTGGTTGAATTAGACAGGGTCTTACAATTAATATTTTAGAACGTTAGAGACCAAGATGGATTATCTGCTACATTAAAGACTAGTGGGGCGAAGCCCGGAGATTTTTCGAAATAAGAATATGCCTATATTCATCCTAGGGACCGTAAGAATGTCCATGTAAACTTTCAGTACAATCGGTTGAATCGTTTACGCGTGAAAGCAAAACAAAAAAACAAAGGCACTTTCGCATTATTAGGATATATTCTTTCAAATCATACTAATTTCTTAGCTTTATACATTTAAAACCAACTGTTATACTCGTAAATAAATGTTAAATCGGCTTCAACTAATTATAAACTGACCCTTAAAGCGCTCTTAACTGACACTCCTTATCTCGTGATTTGACCATTATTTATGTATCTGTGTGTTTTAAGTGTATCAGCTAGAATAAATATAATGTGAGAAAAAATTATCGTTTCATATTTTTAACCATTTCAATACCCTGCTATTTCGACCTCCGCCATAACTAGATTGTCTGACGAGCGGTTTCATACTTTGTAAACATTCTTTTACCGATTTCAAAGAGACTATGTTGTGGGCTTAGGTAAATTGGCTCTCTGACTATAACTTCTGTGTATCCGCAACAGGCGGTATAGCAAAACTATAAAGATTACTAACCCTTAACAGTCGAGGTATTTCGTTCAGTCAGGTGTAGCTCAGAAAGTTGAAAACAAATTAATTATGGCATAACAACTTGTTGTTCACGGAGGAATGGAAGGAGTAGATCTGTTCTGCTTATTTATCGACTAGCCTACTGTCGCCGCGATTTAAGATTATTTACTAAACTAGATGTGACAATAATTTCGGTCTAATTCGACTCTATTCTTCGAACGAGAGATTAGTTTTATCATTTCGGGCCGAATGTTTGTTTCATGTTTCACTGGATTTAATATTAAATATCTTAAGCCCTGTTTAACAAATAAACCTCAAGAACCAATGAGGAAAGGGGCGAAACTATGAACAGGATGTGTAGACTGTTATAAACAGTGTAGATTCTTCAGTATTGTAAACAGCTAAAATACACAACGTCCTGCTTGGATTATGTAATACTTAAATATCCACATTCACATAGTCTACAACAATGGAAGGGTCCTACTCATACACAAATGGTTTGCATCAAAATATTTACAATGAAATCTTTGTCCTGCTGGCTTTATTGGAGAAATCAATAAAATATTTAAGTATTCACATTCACATAGTCTACAAAAATGAAAGGGTCCTACTCATATACAAATGATCAGCGTCAAAATATTTGCAACGTCAACTTGGTGCTGCTGGCTTTATTGAAGAAATCAATACACTACATAAATATTCACATTTCCAAAGTCTACAAAAATGAGAGGGTTATACTCACACACAAATGATTAGCGTCACAATATTTTGCAAAGTCATCTTTTGTTTGAGCATTCAATTCTTTTAGGACATTAGGTAAAATATTGCATCTTGATTAAAAAATTATAATAAAGAGGGAGGGTTTGGTTCTACTTCATCATCTAGATTAATAGTCACGTATCACTGATTACTTATCAACAATTTACCGACGTTCGCTGTTGAAACATCGCGTACACACTTACATTATTTATTGTAGGTTTCAACATTTTTAAATTCAAAAGTATTGTAATATAAGTACAGTGCGTCCGTAAAGTATGGAGTATGTGAAAAATTTAATAGTGAATTATAATTTTTACTGTCTCTATGAAAGAAATACTTTCAGTTTGGCTAGTTTTGGTGCACATAATTTAATAAGGTTTTGAAATAAGTATGACGTATCTATTTTCATATTTTTAAAATCTAAGTTCAGTGGTGAAAACTGTTGTTAGAAATCTGTCTTTTAAAAAGTTATAGAAAGAACTTAAACTTTAAAATCAGTAATAATGTTGACTATCCAGAGTTGAGCTATTATGGTATAATTGACGGTACTTCTGAAACATGAAAGTTACCTTTAGTAACTACATATTGAAGAATTTAAGTTGTTTATTGTGTGACTCATAAATGAAATTAAAAATCTGTTTATTTATAGAGGCGAAATTTTGACATAAAAGCACCTAAAGAGGTGAAAGGAATCTGGAATCTGAGCACTCTGGAAAGAGGAAGCACCTGGAATCTGAAAGCACTTAACCACATGGTGGTGATTATTACATCTCTTGTATTACGAACAACAACCTACTTCAAAAGTTACTTTATGTTGTCTCAATCAGCTGTTGTTTAGTTACATACAATTAAACTAGACATTTTTGTTAAATTTAAATTAGCGTCATCCTTTAGAACAGTTTAAACGAAGTTTCATCATGAAAAGCAACGTACAATTTACCCTAACAATTTTTTTAGTTTGGAAATTCTTACATGGAAAGGCTAGCCCTTTTATTATTTTTATAATTGAAATTAATTTAATTTAATTAAGACACATATTGGTTAATAATTAAGTTAATTGCAATTTAATAGCCCCAAAATTTCCCTTATCTTATTAGTTAGGCATTTACTAGGTCAACTTGGATGAGGAAATTTTTACATTCAAGAAACAGGTTAGCATAGTAATAAAATTCAATTCTGGATAAAAAAATTTCAGGTTTAAAAGTTGTATTTTTTTAAATCACTATTTAACAGATTGAGACACCATTAACGTAGCTGAACAATTGAACCTACATCCAACATAGTGGACTCAAGAGAGCAATAAAAATTCAAAATAGGCAAACTAAATGTAACTTTCATTGCATGAACACATACTAAATAAATATTAACGGATTATTGTAATTCACTATCAATTATTTTATAAACTCCATACTTTATGGACACTTCTTATAGAAAATTCAGTCGAGACAGAAAAAAGATTGTCAAGTTTATTTTTAGTTAAAAATAGTATTATTAAATAGATTGACAGATATAATAATTATATCTAAATGATATTCGTTACCCAAGTAGTTATCACAGATACTGCAGTACCGATGGTTGTTACATACATATGATGGACCGTCCTTTTGTATAAGGCGACTACTAGTAAGCTTTTGTACGATATTTGTTACCAAATCTAGAGATAAGGTGACTAATAATAGGCTTCTGTACGATATCCGTTGCCAAATCTAGAGATAAGGTGACTACTAGTAGGCTTCTGTACGATATTCGTTACGAAATCTTGAGATAGGGCGACTACTAGTATGCTTCTGTATGATATTCGTTACCAAATCTAGAGTAAGGTGACTTCTAATAGGCATCTGTACGGTATTTGTTACCAAATCTACAGATAAGGGGATCACTAGTAGGCTTCTGTACGATATTTGGTACCAAATCTAGAGTAAGGTGACTTCTAATAGGCTTCTGTACGGTATTTGTTACCAAATCTACAAATAAGGGGATCACTAGTAGGCTTCTGTACGATATTTGGTACCAAATCTGTGCAAGATCATTAATCACGAGGTTCTTCTGTTATACCCTGTCTCGTACAACACTGGTCGGGACGGGTACATAAACTATTACACATGAATTTGATCTGAACTTGCTGGAGTTACAGGACGCTTCCAGATCAAACCTGAGTAACTTTTGGACCGTACTATCAAACGTAATCTTGATCAATTCATGTAACCAGATCTGATCAGGTGTGATAGTTTATTGATATAAATGTGAACAAACTCGGTCTAATCAATTAATTAAGACCGATTAGTTGATATCAAAATTAGTCAGAGTTGATCAGATTTTTGTAGCGTTCGATATTGATTAGGCCAGAATAAATAATTTCTGTAGCTGTAATGAAAACAGCTTGACACTCTCGGGTCCTCTATATTCGAACAGCATCGACGAGTATAATAAAGGCCTACAGAAGAGATAAATATTCTACTTAGCGATACATACATGTTTGTGATTAGAAGTACAAATTCCGGGTAGTTTCTCTAGTTGGGTAACGCTCTCTGATTTATATGACAAAAATATTAACGCAATATCGAGAGTGGTTACTGTTTAGATAGATGACCGCTAGCTATCCTGTCCTTGCAAGCATACCGCCTACGCCTACCCTGCCACATTGATGATGGTTCGGATGTACTATTTAAACCGTTGGTCCCCAGGTTAAGTGGCTAGCCCTAACTTTCCTGGTAAAATAATACATTACTTTACTTTTTTACAAAGAAACAATATCTTGATTTCTGAACCAACAAGAGAATATGTTGAACTGATCTACCCCACTAGAGATCAAGCGCTTCCTTAATCAATCAATTATATTTTAATGTCGTTAATATGAATTACGTGTATGACGAAGGTAGCTAACAATAATATACATTACATGTAGGTAAAGAAAAGACAACAAATAATATCTCGACACCATCAAATTGTCAGTAAAGCGTATTCCTGTATTTTATTGGATGTATAGGCTGGTAATGATGGGCTAGAACGGTGAAGAGGAAATGGATTGTAGCTGACTAGGTTTGCAGTTGTGTTTGATGTTTGTCAGCAAACTGCAGCCAGCACGGTCAGTGACCTTGCGAGTTACCAACTTCTAATTGGCTGATGCCACTAGTTAATAGTTTTGTAAATTCTCTAGCGTCCATGGAGAACAATGCAGAGTTGATCGGTAAAGTTGTAAAATCAAAATGGCACTCTTATTAACGTAAATGTCTATCTCTTCTAGAGTTAGTAGCATTTTTGTATTCTCTTAAAATTCTAAATTATTAACACCCAACCCAATGTTGTCTTATTTGTTTTGGGTATAGGGAAAAAATAAGGCAGAAAAGTCATATTATTAATGGTCCGCTGTAAACGATCAGTGATAACCTCTCACTGCCTACCAGCAAATTGAAGGCACAGACTGCTCAGTACTTCTCTAAGCACATCCATTTTGACTATGGCTGTGTTGTGAACTAAGAAGTTCAGTTGTAAATCCAGGATTCTCATAACGAGTTTTGATTGAAATTATGGCCACTTTAATAAAATTAAATATTTTTGTAGCACTCTAAACATATTATAAGTTTGAAAACAAATTAGGCGGAACAAAAAATAATAATTCAAACATGACGTGGAATAGTTGAATTCTCTTCTAAGTTATACAAACAAGTAAGTACTTAGCTTATCATACTCTTAAATTAAAGAAAAAAATACTTTTGGAGAATTTCTGTAACTTTCACAATATTTATGTAGGTTAGAATTATGAACAAAAAGAAAGAAATCAATTTAAAACACTATAAAAGTATTAAATTAAAATACTAAACCAACTTAAACACTTTATTGGTAAGCAATTCCAGCAATTATAATTATATAGAACTGTTATATTTACATACATTTAGAAAATGGTTAATCCTGAAAACCCTATAGAAAGATGTATATTAACATATTTCCTAAGATTCTTATTTTCCTGCTGTTTATTTACATATATATGAGATTTTGCTGAGCAATTTTAATTGAAGAATCCAAATAATATACAAACTTTAAATTTGGAATAATTAATTAATTTTTATAGTGTATACAAGGTAATTTCCGAATGATATTTTCTAATGATACATTCACGTTTTTGTTCATTGTGTTGGGTTTCATTCATTCTAGTGTGTGAATAACAAACATAAAGTTACTAAAATATGATGTTCGTTGAGATAATTAGGCTACATTTTAGGTTAACATGTCAAATGTTACAATCTCACATGATTTGCAAATTTATTTATTCTGCCATTTTCGTTGCAATCATAGTAGCCTATAAGACCAATGTAAGAATATTCGCTAATGCGAAGCCCAATCCAATGGATTGAAATGCACCATCATCGAAATCGGTGTTGCCTATATAGAAATGAAGCTTCATGCAAAATTTAAAGTCTACGAGTCAGTTCGTTTTCGAGATATTTTGCGGACAGACAGACATAAATAAAGTCCTGGCATCTGGGTTCACATTCATCTGAAGAGATAAAGTCGGCAATAAAGACGTTTAAAATAAATAAAGAGCTCTGTCTGGTTTATCCAGCAGCCACCCGTGTAATCTAAATGAAGAGATGTTCTCATTGTCTCATCAGCAGCCACCCAGTGTAATATAAATGAAGAGATGTTCTCATTGTCTCATCAGCAGCCACCCGTGTAATCGAAATGAAGAGATGTTCTCATTTTCTCATCAGGTGCACAATTAAATGCACTACAAGTTTTCTACACATAATGCCCTCACCATTCACAACAAAAGGTTTCCAAAACACATAAAAACTAGCTCATTAAACTAAAACGTTAGCACCCCTTTTTCTTATGATTTGATAATTAATAGTACTTACAGATCTGCATTTTCTTAGTTATTTATCATCCAATTATAATGTACGAGCCACGAAATCGTAACATAATGCTTTTCACGAATTAAGTAAATAACTAAATATTGATATATTGTTTTCAGTGTTACATTAAATAATAAAACAATTTGTGCAGACTAATTAATTATGCAAGCTACACGTGAATGCCTGCAACATCAATAAAAATGGATTACGTTACAGAAACGTGACTTTACATAGCTGTTAACTTAAAATGTAAAACATGTTAATTAGTTAAAAGTAACACGATATGCTCTTTAAAAGGCTCATATAAAACTAATTTGGTAGTTCATTTGTCCAAAAATCTGAGAAAATTATTAGTTTCTTCTCAAACAGCCCTTACTAATAATATTGTATCAGTTATACGTAATGTTAACTGTTTTAATTCTATTTTGAAGTTATTTGCTGTAGAGTAAGTTTACATGGCATTTTATGTCAAATGTTTAAAATGGTTGTTGTTTTAAAATGTTTGAAAACTCGTTACACTAGACAAATTTACAATGGTGGAACATTATACTATAAATAATACACTTTTAAGTGAATAATATAAGCAGACACCCATGCGCCATTATGAGTAAAATTTATGTGTGTGTCTGTGTCAAAATTTAGTATAGAATCCTTTCAAACTATTTTTTAAATATGGAGTTTTTACTGTTAGGATGTATTAAGGCCATGAGGTTTGTGACATCAGGGGATTGTGGATTTGTGGCTGGAGGTTGACAATGGGGAAATCCACAAGCCAGATAAGCTTAATACTGAGGATCACAGATCTGGGGCTTACAGAAGCAAAATATGGACAGCCCAGATGCCCAAGGAAACCTAGATGCAGAGATATCCAAAGACTGTGAGGACGGACCATGAAATTATAGGAGATAAGGGTATATTATAAAAATAAGGTGGTCCAGAAATCCATTGAGTGGGTACATGAGGAAAATCAGGCTTAAGGTCTGGAGAGAGATTGGGGAACCTGAAGGCATGAACTGAGGAAATGGTATTTGGACAAGAGCTGACTTGCATCAATTTGTTTTTTATCGTCTACTTACTCGTAAGCTTAGCAACACTAATTACTCATACTTATTTATGTTGTTACAGACACAATGGGCCACCTGCTCAACTCTACCTCCACCTTATTCACACAACTCTACGATTACTACTCATGGACGTTATCACTGTCTGGTTAGTGTTGTTCATTATTAGCACTTATTTTCTATTCTATTTAGCTGTATTTTAAGTTAGCCATTTTAAGTTAATATCACTTTCTGAAAACTAAAAAGCACAAGCCTTTGAGTTGCAGTCAAAGAAGTAATGTGTGAGATAAATTCGCAATGACGGTGAAATAGTATTCGATAAATGTATGAGCTTGAGAGTTAAAAATGTTTAATATAATCCGAATAGTCTGTGGTATTATTACCAACTGAGCAAGATTAGAAAATAGTATGACAGGAAAGACAAGATCGGAGTAGATCAGGAACATTACTACTTCTAGTTTTAAAATTTATTCTTAACGATGGAAGGCTTTTTTTTGGAAACAGATTTATCCGGACATTTTTCACTGTTAAGTGATAAAAGATATCAGTAAATTATGTTTCGACACCTTGCAATCTGATCTTGAAACGTGGTGCTACTGATTTCTTGTACCAATGAATGACATCAAATGTCCGGAAAAATCCTGTTTCCTTTACTAGTGTTAGTTAAACAAGAAGTTCTGTCCCAGCCAAGAACGTTAGGTGCACTAGTAAAATTTGTAATGGTTCCATCTAAGTAATATCTGACAATGACATGTTGTGCAGTAAACAACGTTGGCTTTTAAAATAAAACAATGCAGATTACTTTTGAGTGAAAACTACCCTCTCTGCCCAGAGTTTGTGGATATTAACCAAAGATGGAGTTGTTTTAAAACCATTTCATGTAGTTTAGACTCATGTAGCAACCAAAATTCTTGCTACTACTATTGTTAAAGTTTGTTTTTGACAATGGATTGTAAAGGAAACAGGGTTTTCCGGGCATTGGTCATCTTTTAGTGATACAATCAGTTTTGATTTCATGGGAAGAGTCTGTTTTTAACGGTACTCTGAAATTGCTGATCAATAACAATTACAAATACCAAACAGTCTTTTCAGCAAATCCTATTCTTGTCTCCAGAACTCAGGACTCAGAACAAAACTATGAAACGTAAATGTTTTAATTAAATGTGCTTTGTTAAGCCATTGCAATGTTACAGATGAACGCACCAGAGGGTGGTTAATGGTGGACTCACCCACACCCACGCTTCTGTACACAGCCTTGTACCTGGCCATCGTGGGCGTAGGACCCAGGCTCATGCGTGACCGTAAACCCTTCAAGCTCAAATGGATCCTGCTTCCTTACAATATAGCTATGGCAGTTCTTAACCTGTACATTGCCTTTGAGGTTAGTATAGCCTTATGTTTTACGTACAGTGTCATTGTATGATACCTAAGGCTTATAATCACTAATTTTAGTAGAACTAATTTATTCTAGCTATCTTGGCCTTAAACAATAAGAAAATACAGTCTTCTGTATTAAGACTTTATTAGACTAAATAAGAACGTTTCCCTATAAGAACTCTATTAATTTTGTATAAAAAAAATATTTGTGGACTGAACTTTTGCTTTTAAAAACTTTCACAGAAATTTCCAAAAATATTGTAAATATTCCTAACTGTGTATTTGATAAAATCTTCCTAGCTGTGATTTGAGGGTAGAGATGAACTTGGGTAACATTCAGGCCACAAATGGTTGCTGGAAAACCAATGGGATGAAATATTTTATATTACCGGTATAGCTTGTTAAAACACAACCTTTTCAGCAAAAGCTAATTATTATTCGAAAGTGATAGTTGAAATATAATTTCAATTAAGTCGTATAATGCTTCCATACAAACTGCTTAAAAAAATGTCTCATTATGCGTGGTAATAAAAAAAAGTAAAGAATTATATGGACCATAAATTTTACCATAATTTTAGCTGTAGTTAACTCATTATTGTAAGTAACAGAACCTGCCATTAATTAAAATTCCAAAAAATATTGCATACAATATTTTGATTCACCAACTCCACTGGTTTTAACATTAAAAAATTACTGAAATTTCACAAGTAACTTTATCAAAAGCCATTAAATTATGTTCACGCTCATACTACCTACTAGGTGTTCAGTAAGGTATTATCTTTAACTTTGACTTCAGGACTCCTTCCATTCCGATGTTCATATTTTGTAAGTAGTGGTAAAAACGTTGATCATGTGTTCTTTTATTGCTTATTAATTCCAATTTATAACACAAACGTGCCACCTAACACACATCTATGTCAATTGACTGTTGTAACCTAACAATAACACATGCCAAACACTCCAATGTGTTAATATTTCAGTAGCATTTGTGTGTTGCAGCTGTTTGTTGGTTCGACGAGGTTAAGGTACAGCTACGTTTGCCAACCTATCAGACACATATCCCATAAGGAGGAATTACGGGTAAGTTTAAAACATTTTATGAGCAATACACTTTACTAAAATCCAATGTTTTCTACTTTAAAATCACAATAATGACTGCATCTTCTTTGATATGACTGAACTATGATACATACTATTCACCAGCTATATTTATGTGATTTTAAAAGTTGAGTATTCCTACTACTGACATTGTTTCAGATAGCAAATGCTGTTTGGTGGTACTACTTCTCCAAGTTGTTAGAATTCTCTGATACATTCTTCTTCATCCTGCGGAAGAAGGACAAGCAGCTGACATTCCTGCATGTCTACCACCACTCCACCATGTTCTCTCTCTGGTGGATCGGTATCAAGGTGGGACAGCTAGTTCTAAACAATTATGTATATATTTAAAATACAAAAACGATCATATCCATGTAAGACACCAAGATGTTTGGTTTGTAAAATGTTACGAAATCATAAAAATTCACTAGTAACAAAAACAAGCAAGGCAACTTGTATTGTGAATCTTAAAATGTGATTTACCAAATTCGAAGTAACACATATCCAGCAGATTATATTGGCTCCACAACAAATACCTTGAGGACAAGAACGACAGGACTCTGATTCGATTACAAGCACCAAGATTTAATGAAAACTGTCGCCACTCATGCTATAAATCACAATGCCACTTTTGAAACCACATATTTTGCCAAATCTACTCAGCAAGTGCATCAAAATTCAAACCTAATTTACCCCAAAACACACTAATTAGTTTTAATGAGCAAAATTCCACATGGACTTTCAACATCAGGTAAACATTAACTTAGCAAAAATGTTTAAATTTGAAATCAACATATGGAAGAAATATTTAGTTTATGTCATCTGTATTTATTATTAATTTATTCACTGTTTATTTAATTTTGTTTGTATTATGTTCTATTATATTTTATATAATTTATGTGACTGAGGATGATTTGTACCAAAATAATTTTATTTTTACAGTTATTTATAAAAAGTTATATAAAGGACATAAAGGGAAATAACAATTCCAAGGTAGAGACCCTACAGAAAAAAACAATACTCTACACTACAAAACGAACATTTAAATACTAAAAAAAGGAAAAATATAAAAAATATGTAACATGTCATGCATACCGGCATCAATTTATAAGTTAATAATTATATTGATTATTACACCAAAATTTTGTATGGCCAATTGGTTGTATAAAAATAAAATAAGTTGTATTTGTTCTACTTTGAAGTTGCTGGATAATAAAAGCTAAAAAATGACCTATGCATTATGCAGTATAAAACATTAGTTTTAACTTCCAACATTTAACAAATCTTATATGAGATTGTTAAGATCCTAGATTTTGAAAACATAAATATTTTTGTTTAAAAAAGGTCAATGGATACCGGCATCTATGACCAGTATGAGTCCTTTAATGGAATTTAAATCTACAAAATTAGGATATGCAAATGATTACCTCTTTTAAAAATCCGAGATATACTACGAATTAAACAATGTTTATAGCATATCACTGTAATTATAATCACAAAAAAGTCTTTATATTTTACTTTTCAGTAGAATTAGAATTTTGCTGATTCTATCCATTCTAATTTCAACTTTTAGAATAGTACTGCATAGAAAAAATTTACAGCAATAAAAGGTAATGTAATGTATGTGTGCAAGCTGGTTTTGAGAATATGCTTTTTTATATGTTGAAACATGATGTCATTTTAAATTATTGCCTGTTTGTTCTCATTCCATTTTATTTTACAAATTCTTAGCATACACATTTTTGAAATTAGTCTCTTAAAGAATTTAAAAAGTTAGATTTTCTTATGTGTTCCAACAGAATACTGATAATAAACCTATTATTTTCCTTTCCATCACCCTAATTTTGAATATGGAACATCAGTATATAAAAATAAACCATTTTCAGAACTACTAGAAAGTATAGTTTGCCAAAATACTAGTACAATAATAAATAAATAAAAGGAGGCTCTAAACTAACTCTAATGGGATACAATATTTAATTACATATGTTAGTTCAATTAATGGAAATACTCTATTAAATTAATAAAATTAAATAAAAATGAAATGACTAGATAATTATTTTACAACGATGGTGTTGACAGTGGGTACCAAGTGGGTCCACATTCCTTCCCGCCATGGTCAATTCGTTCATCCACGTGCTAATGTACTCATACTATGGGTTGTCAGCTCTTGGGCCTCGGATAGCACCTTTCCTCTGGTGGAAGAAGTACTTGACAATACTGCAGCTCGTAAGTGAAATTAAAGTACATTTCTTTAAATTTAATATGCAATTAATCAATTAATGTTGACGTAGTTACATAATTTACTTTTAATTCATTATTCTGAATCAGTATTCCAAATGGTAACATATACAAAAATGAACATACAAATAGTATACAGATTGTACTGACTGTGCCACATCCAGGTATGAAACTAAAAAATTTTAACCCATTGTGGCCAGATTTAAACTTACAGAAAAGAAACCGAAACTGAAGAACCTCTGTTGATAAGTTTTAGTTTAGACAATTAGACAATTTCTTTATTAACATATTCTTTGAGAACAGTTACACGTCAAATGGTCAATAAATAAAATTATAATAAATTTCAGCAATTCACTGGAGCAAGTCCATAAACTCATCCTCTGAGTAGAACGGCCCTTCCAGAAGCCATGCTGTGAGTTGCCTCTTGAAGTTTTTTGGCTGTTCTCTCTTGAGGTGCTCTGGAAGGTTGTTGTAATAGAGGGCACCTTTGTAAGATGGTTTTTGCTCGAACAGGCTCAGGCGATGCTGTGGGATGATGAAGTTTGCTGCGTGTCTGGTGTTGTGCTGATGTAGGTCTCGGTGTCTTGGCTGTGTTGTTGTAATTGTGTGAATGATGACTTCCCTTATATAAAGTGATACTATTGTGAGTATTTTTAGGTCCTTAAATGACTCCCTGCAGCTGTCCCTGTAGTTTAAGTTGGCTAGGCATCTAATTGCTCTTTTTTGCTTTACAAGTAATTTATCTAAATTGCCCTTTGACGCCCCTCCCCATGCTGCAATACCATATCTGAGGTGCGATTCAAAAAGGGCATAGTAAGCAACTCTGGCCACGTCTGGACTGCATACTTGCTTAATTCTTCTTATGGTGTACAGGCTAGTGGATAATTTCTTGTTAAGCTGATCGACGTGGGGTTTCCAGGATAGTTTGGAGTCAATTATGATGCCTAGGTATTTTGTAGAGGTTTGTGTCTGTAGTCCGGGTAGTGATACATTTGTGTTGTTGCGCTTAGTGGTGAATTTCATTTGTACGGTTTTGTTCTCATTTAGGACCAGGTCATTGGAGGAGCAGTAGAGTTTCGTTCTGTGGAAGTGCATGCTGGTTGTTTGTTCTAGCCTTTCTGTTGTTCTGTCAGCGAAAGTGAGTACTGTGTCGTCAGCATACATTATATTGTGAGTTTAATGTAAGTTGACTGAAGAAAGAATATAAGATAGACATAGTGAGAACAAAATATTTCAAGATTTTTGTTGTGTTAACAATGTTTTGATACAGTGTAAACTAGAAATAATACATCTTGTAAATCAAAATCAGGATCAGGATCTTAATCCTGATACCAAAAATACAAGATAGAAGAACTTACTTAATTGTGGTTTTGTTATTACCATTTAAGTCTAATCTCATCAGCTACAATTTTTTTCTCTCTTAGTACAAGAACCTTATAAATTGCACCATTTGTGCTGCTTCTGAAGCGACAGGATATTCTGGAAGGGTAAGGTTGAGAGTAGGGGCCACCTTCTGTCAAGATCCATGAGGAAGAATATCTCAGTCATGTCCCTCGGAAGAAGGGGAAGCCAGCTCTGAACCAGCCTATCCAGTCAAAGCAGGCAGAGGGGAGCACACTCTTATGCCTAAGCTAGCAAGAATGTTTGACTGTTAGAAAATCTCACCAACTCCAACAACCATCTCCCGCAGTAGACTAGACCTATCAAACAACCATTGCACCCTAGAATATTGACATTTACGGTTAGTGATGTGCGGCTCCTGGACATCCACAAGGTTGCCCAGATTTAAGTGACACATTGGTTTTTGCTGTGTACATTCTGGGTTCAACTGGAAGGTATAAATCAGCCAGAAGTGAACCCTCCTAGGTATATTATTTTATTTAAGTAATGAGTATCTTTATTTTATTTTCGAAATATTTACAGGTTCAGTTCACAACAGCGTTAATCCTCGGGATCAACGGGATTCGATCCGGCTGTGACTTTCCGTTGTGGATGCAGTACGCCCTTGTGATCTATATGCTCTCCTTCATCATCCTCTTTGGTAACTTCTACACAAAAGCCTACATTGAGAAGGTATAGAGGATTACTGCAATATAAAATATTCAATAGAATGTATTCCTAGATCCTTAATCAGACATATTGACAAAATTAGATTTAGTAAAAATGCAAATAGTGCAAAACACAATTACAAGGGTTTGGCAATTTGAGAAAATTTAAGATTTTGGGCATTGTTTAATTTAATTTCATAATTAACAAAGGATAATGGAACGGTTAGGGTATTTGCTGTTGTTAAATGAAACATGATTTGAAAACTGTAATTTTATCTTTTCTGCAAACAACATATTTTTCAACAAAGGTTGAATGAACAAGCAGAAACTGTTACAAATAAAAAACTTAACTTCGGATAAGCCAAAATAAAATGACACAATTGAGAAGTTGTAAGTCAAAGATATCAAGTATGATCAAACAAAGCACCACACAATAACCACTACCAATTTGTAATAACACAAACAAATAACAATGTGTGAACTACTGATCTCTTACTGCTGGTGTATAGATTGTTTTTACTTTATGTTTTTAGTGTGTATTAGATCACACGGCTTATCTCATGTTGATATTTTCATCTGAAGAGGAGATCAGATTCAATTTTCAAAATATCGTGTTTCAATTTTTGTTTCACTTCATATTGAACAATCTGTAAAAAATGTGTAATTCTCCTAGCATTGCGTTAGACAAAGACTCTGTTTTAAGAGATTTTTAAACACATGAAGAGAAAATTTTCTGATCTTGTCACTGATTTAATCATTGTGATTATAGGCATTTGAAATTTTATATTAGTAGATTTAAAAAGCTGCTATCAGGTTTATTTTATAATTATTTATTTATACCATTAACCCTATTTAATTTTCAATATACCAGTGTTAAGAATAATATGAAAAATAAGTCTCCCTTCACAAAACTAAGTTCATCATCGCAATGAAAGTTTTGTGACTAACTAAATTTCCCGTAGTTAGACTGTGGCCTATTATCATGGCTATCTTCTAAGTTGTGCAGTTCACACTGTATCAAAATAATGGTAACTCAATTAAAAACTTGAACTTTTATTGGGTTTGTTGTTGAGAGCTATTTTTAATCAAAAACCGTTTACCTGAGATGTTTATGTTCATGTCATAACTAAATTTAGTTTTGGTGTTCATCCGGAAAATGGGCACAAATGACATTCATTCAGTGTAAATCATAATGCGACTAATGTGGTCAAAATCACAATATCACTCTATAACTTGTCTCTATGTCAATATCAAATAATTGCATTAACAAATACCAAGAAGGAATCTGGTAGTTAAAGACCGTTTGATCCAATCCATCCAAAGGAGGCTTACTTCATGGAGCTCTTTTTGAAACCTGCTATCAAAAGCTTTTTGCCCATTGAATGAATTACAAAGTGATACACAGCTGGAATTAATAGAATGCTAACTAAAAGTAGCTTGGACTCTAATCTCCAGAAAGGTGATTTATGGAGTTTAATCAAAATGGTAAGTAGATGGTAAGTTGGGAACAGACAAGATGAACCGAACCATTGATTCTGTATATCAAGACCAATGGGTTGACAGAGATTCTTTTTACACCATTACTAATTTAAATGCTAGCTTCCAAATCATACAAATTTACTATACTTATTTGTTATTTTCAAAAATACTCCAATTATAAGACTGTTCATTCATTTTGCAAAAATGAAATGTTGCAGGGAAAGAAAGCGATGTACAGAGGGGTGAGCAACGGGCACACAGAACCCTTACCAAGTACTTCAGACAAGAAATGGGACTGAGAGATCTACCTCTTTGCTGTGAGAATAGACTACAGGTTTTGTTCAAGGGGTTGTGGACCAAAAGTGCCTTCATACCCCGCAACCAATACACAGCTCGTCATAGCACAGCACTTTATACGCTATACACTCTGATACACTAGGCATAGTGAGCATCTCCTCAGATACGAGGAAAACTAAATTTACATGACATTTTCTAGCATAATTATGTTATTTAGCATTTAAATTTCTGATAAGGTGATTGATGAAATACCACAGTTTTGGTTATTTGTTTACATTCTCCTATTTATTATATCCAATTCATTCTTTATTTTTCAACGCAACTTATTTTGACAAATTAATATATGTAACTCACTATTACTGATTTTCAAACTTAATATTTAGAAGAAATATATACATATAATAGTTTTTTGTGTATAATGAATACTCAGTTAATTTTGGAGAAAACACTATGACTTGTGTTTAGTTCCTATACAGTATGACAATTAAAACATATACAGTGTACTGCTCAGAATGAATTAAAAGTATTATGAATGGTTATGTTATTTAAGGTTTCATCATATCTCTGTACTTATAAATGTCTTTGTGTTTTGTTTTGATGACTTTATAGGTTATATTATTAATTCATGTTGTGTTGTACGATTTATAATTTCTTTCGATTTATGTTTTACAGCCTAAAATTAGTTGAATATTAAATTTCTGTTTGGAAAAGGAGTTTCCACAATTTTCTCATTTTATTGACTAAAAAATCACGCACTAATACAGCGATATTATGATAAATATGAACAATATTTTGTTTATCTTTGTGAAATACAGTAATTTAGTGCTTTGCAACTCACAGTTAAAAGTCAATTTACTAACATAATAGTTCTGTGAGGCATATATAGTGATTATATATGAATAAAATTAGTTCTCTCAATACAATAATTCTCTCATACATGGTACATTGCTAGTCCATGTTATGTGAAAATGAACATAATACAATAACGACTTCATGAAGATGTAATATTGCAGTGCCTATAAATGCTTTGAACAGAAGACAGCAACCACTGCCACTGAGGTTTTGTCAAATAGTAGCCTAAGTAGCAAATGTATTTTGAATGCAAAACAGAAAAAGTAAGAAACTTCTTTATAAGATAATAGAAGCATGGGTAGTGTATGTTTGTGTGTTCAAAGTATTACTAATATTTATATAAATTAATTATACTTATATAAGTGTATGTTACAGGAACATTTTAATATTGTGTTTAGTTGAACTGACAATCTTTTATTAATTAGGATACTGATAGCTATTAAGGTATTCTTAGAAAAACTGTGTAATTTTGTCCATCAAAACTAAGGAAGTTTCAAGGACAACCGTTTCAAAATATGGAAGACAATTTAAAAAAATCTCAATTATTTTGTAAAATAGCTATTTAAAGAAAATATTACAATATGTTTTATATAGTAGTTGTGCTTTTAATTGTGGCACTTGGACCATAAAATTCCGGTCCCTTGCGAGACCCTTATTCCGTACAAAGTGATCTTCTCTAATGTTCTGGATTAATCACTGATATCTATGTAATGTAATTCCCTTCACTGTGTTGAATTCTTCATTCAATAGGTTTGATAATATTATATTAGTCAAATGTTAGTTAATGTTGACAAAACCTAATAAATATGACTTATATCAATAATTTTCTACAGAAAGTAGAATGCATGGACTGTTTACAGAACAGTCCTGGAACAAATTTTCATGTAGGACACTTTGATCTGCAACCATAAAAAATTATTTAAAAAAAGAGACCATCCCCCATTTAAGCCTCCCTTATGGGTCCTTGGCCTATGTGAGAGTGTTATCAACAAGGAGGAGAGTTGGTACAGTACAAGATCAATGGTACTGATAAAAGCAATTTTACATAAAAAAAGTAGTGCAGTGAAATTTTATGGGCCACAAACAATTTTACCTGATAATTTGTTACAAAAATTTGTAGACCCTTTCGATTTTTTCATACATTATTTGGTAAAGCAACCTGTGGTTTTTTGTTGGACATCAGTGTTTCAGTTCAGTCTTTGTACTGGCATTTAATGTTTTTCTTGCCTAATAGGCACCTTATAAAAGGCTAAAGTTGTAATTTTAGGGTAGTAATAATTTTTAATTGAAAATAATTTGTTAAGTTCATGTCAACATTGTAAAATAGTATAAATATTGTAAATAGCATGTTTGTCTACAGTAATAAACTGATATTGTATGAAAGACGGAAACGAATGTTAATACTAAAAATCATTATGAATGTTATCAAAATATAGTGATGATGACATAATCTTGTTGTGGTCTGTTCATTTCACAAAACTATGGACCACTAAGAGATTTCTTCCAGGAATATAATTAAAGTAGTTAATTGGAGGTGAATAAGGGTGTCAATATGGTAAATCTGGGATTAATCATAAGAGCCGACTGTAGTAAGATGACCTTGAGGTTTCCCCCTAAAGAGCAATGTTAAATATCGCACAGTTTATACCTTATGGTGACCATACAGAAAAGGAAGAAGTAGAAAAACCGAACACATTATGAAATAAATGTTGTTGTGGTATGATTGAACACACAAAGTTAGATAAAAATTAGTTTAAATGTTTTAAAATATTAGCTAAAGCTGTATTGAGTTAAACATTTATGAATAAGAAATTAACACTAAACACTATTAACAGGTTCAATTTTAAATATTATCTAACCTAGATTACTCAAGTGTAGATTAAAACTATTTAGCTATCAGGGATTAAATATAATTTAATAACAGTGAAATAAAACTTTCTTGATTAAAATATTGAAATTTGGTTTCTATCTTAAGTTGGTTCTTTAATGAAAAAAATTTAATTCTAATTGTAAACAAAATTATAATACTAAATGTAAATAAAATTACACTATATCATATATATTTATCTGGTCTGATGGTTATTTTTATAACTTTATTTCAATATTAGACTATTTGTGTGTGTGGGCATGCACACGCACACAAATACATATCTTTGAAAATTTCTTATTTATTCTTTGTGATCATAATTAGCTTTTAATTTTGACTGCTTTGAATAAGACACTTCAGCTATAGTTCAAAAGACTAAATACTTTAGTTCAAAATAAAATTCACATCTTATTACAGCCCTTCAACTGTGCATAGGAGAAAATATTAAATTACAGATTTTATCTATATTTTAGTAGTTCCACACCACTTTTTACAAAATTCAGTTCCTGTCGTATTCTATTGTATTGGTATATTTTGTTTTTGTTACATTTTGTAGATTTTAATTAACAATCACGAATTGTTTAGTTTTAATCCAAGCAATGCAAATCAGTAAGAATCACTTACCTCAATTAATTAAAATGAACAGAAATTAAAAATTTATTTATGAAAATGGAAGAAACCATACAAAATTTGATAAACACATGATAAATTAGTAAAATTAATTTAAAAAAATTTAAACACCTTATCCGGGGGGAAAACAGTTAATTTGTGTTTTCTATTCTTAAATAACAAAAAGTATAATTGTTATTTAAAAAAAAAAATACTGCTTGCTGAAACATTTCCTCTATTTAGTTAGAATTTAAAGTGTTTTTTACACAATGGTCTGCAAAAAACAGTTCAATGAAACATTTTAAATTAAATGTTAATAGTAATAATTACACATTTTCCAATATTACTTTTATCTATTCCAAAACAATTGTAATTGTTGGCTGAGCACTAGCTAAACCTACCACTCGTGAGGCTGGAAAGTCTGCATTTCTATCTGTCCACAAGGTATCTCGAAAATGAACTCACATAGACTTGAAATGTTGCATGACGCTTCAACTCATATAACAACACAATAAAACAACAAATCAACAAGTTGTATACTAAAAACCCTCAAGCATATACACCTAATTTTTATGTATGTTTAACCTTGTGGCTTAAATTTACCTTGAGAAGAGGATAGATTCTAATACTGGAACTTAGAGCACTATTTTTATAACATATAATGATGATGGCAAATGTCCGAAAACCTGTTATCCTTTCAAAGTATCAATATTGTCAGTGATACATTTTAAACAAAAAACAAAGAAGCTAAACTTAGTAAATGTGTTTTACAGTTTCAAGAATAGTCAACAAAAAACCTCTTTTTACATATTCAAAATGTAGGAGTGAAAATATGACTACACTGTCTAGATAGCAGATCCAACTTAATCCCAGAGTTCCACACTTTTGTATTTATATGTGGCAACATGTGATGTCAATTGTTTATTTACATTTTAATTATTTTGTACTTTTGTCAATACTGGAATTGGTCTAATCTTTCCTCCCATTTTCTGTAATCTAAAAATTAAATGATACTTGTTAAAACAAAATTTCTTCTGATATTTCAATGTCCCAATATCAACTTTATAGCTGTTAGGGACGTTAGATATCTGATAACATTTCTAATTAACCAGTAACAAGTAAAATTCCAAAATAACTTTTGGTTATTCGGTTTTATTACATGACTTTGAAGATGGAAGAAAAAGGCAAAGCAGGAACTACCTTATATAATCAAGATAAAAACGATAAACTCATTTCAAAAAAGGTTTCAGTAGTTTTAAAACAGTTTATTTCGTTGAAGGAGAGGAAAGATGAGAAAAGGTAAGATATTTTAAAGTTCCAGATGTAAGAAATTAATTGCTAAAAACAACTATTACATACATTAGTATTCCAACATGGAAGTAATATTATTTAACGCTTTTACTGGTAGATGTTACATTTAAAGAGGACAATGAACAATCCTACCTTTGCATCCAAAAGTAAAGAGTTTTCATTTTATTAATTTTTATTGTCACATCTGGTTGTAATTAGACTGTTTTAACTATATCTAGATCCAGGAACAACTGTACTACACAAAATACAGAAGAAAACTATCTTGAATTAAATATTAAACCGATCTGTAGACAGTGATGGTTTCAGAGAAGAAACCATGGGGGTCATGGAACTTGGGGGTCAGGATTTTGAAAAAAAAACTTATGACATGAATTAATCTCTCTTGTGTTGTTACCATTAAAACTAACTTTACTTAACGAGCCAAATTCTGAATATGAGGATAAATTTCTTACTAAACATTTTATTTTTTATTGCATTGAAATAAAAATACTCCTATTACAGCAAATATAAAGGTAAACTAAAACCGAGATTGTCTCTCTCATAAACTAGTACTGGATTTGCGCTTGTCTGTAGGTACTGTACTGTTAACAATTCAATACATTTTAATCAGGAAAGAAGACATCTCTTTGTTGTTTGCTGAAAGATCTCGGATTGTCAAAGAGGATAAGGTAGCCAATTTGCATACATGGTACATTGATAAGAAGCATAGATATGAAGGTTTGAAGAACATAGAACATCATCACTAGAATGAGGGAGAGGAAAATGAGTGCCCCTGTTTCTTATCTTGCGGAATGTTCCTGGTTGCTTACATCACCAAGAATAAAAAATATATATTGGATAGTCAAATCATCCTTTTGAATCGATCCTGCACCAATATTTTAAATAATATGTTAGTAATCACATCTATCCAACATGGAAGTTACAAAACATCAACATAGTATTGTAGTCAAACTGTTTGTGGTACGTCATGACTTACTAGAAGTGGTAATGAAAGAATAAAAAATATTTTACTAACAATTCAATTCAAACCATTTCTTTGTTCACTTAAAATTAGAATTCTAACTATCTAGACATGTTAAAGTGTTAAATTTGTACAAAACTTTTCAGAAATAGCTGAAGAGAAGTTGCCTAATAAATGAAAATCTAAATGAAACTGTGTTAGGATGGACACAACACTGTATGAGTTGGAAAGCTTTTTTAAATTCCATAAATTTGTAATAATATGTTGTTGTTCGCCTAGGACAAGAAGCTTAGAAATTGCACTTAGTCCTAACAGGGCCTTTGTGCTGCTTCTGGAGAGACAGGATATTCTGAATGGATAAGAATAAAAGTAGGGGCCACCTCCTGTCAAGATCCACGAGGAAGAATTTAGAGATCTATCTCAGTCATGTCCCTCGGAAGAAGAGGAAGCCAGCTCTCAACCAGCCTCTCCAGTCAAGGCGGACTAGCAAGAACCTTTGACTCATGAATCCCACCAACTCCAACAGTCATCTTCCACAGTAGACCTACTAAACTACCTTTGCGCCCCAAAATCTCGAAATTTGTGGTTAGTGATGTGCCGCTCCTGGACATCCATAACGTTGCCCAGATATTAGTGACACATCGGTTTTTGCTGTGCCCTGTGTGGGTTCAACTGAAAGGTATAAAATACTCAGAGATGTACCCCCATGGGTAACAGTGATGTTCACAAACATATGTACACTTTGTTTTTACTATTTCTTTATGGTGGATCTAATTATTTAGTTAAAGATTTAGAAGTTCAAATATTTTTTAAATATTTATAATAATTGGAATACTCTAATGAACTTAAAAGCTTGTATTTGAGCTAATGACTTAGTTTACTAATTTTGGGGCAGTGAAGAGACTGGTAAGTAAGAGTTTAGAGGGAGGGGGGTAGTTTTGAGGTGTAACCATAGATGGGAGTAACCTGCACACTGAACTGGTGTAACCGTCCGTAAACCATAATCCTGTTAATTCATCTATTTTAATGGTATCTGACATCAATCTATAGATCAACAAGGACTAACAAATGTTGCATTGCCTCCACCAATATAAGAAACAATGAAGTGTGAATATTGGTTGAGCACTTCATTGCTTGTCAACCAAGTACCATTGGTGTAGTGTGGATTTTTTATTGGAGGGGAAGGGGTGAGCTCAGAATTTTGGATTCTTTATTCAGAAATAACAAATATACACACACACACACACACACACACACACACACACACACACACACACACACACACACACACAAATTTTGATTTACAAATATTGGTTTGCATCTCCCACCTTTCAATGCTACCCCACGTCAAGAACCCAAGGCTGGCTAGTACGGTCATTGACATTACTAATTACAAATACGTTTACAGTATGACATTTAGGAACTCATTTATATTATGGATTCTCTTCTCGTATTTTCCAGAAAAATTACTGAAAAATTGAATGATTCAAATGTTGATTTTTTACAAAAGCTGAAATTACTGAAATCGTCAAGCAACTGTAAGAAGGATACAGATCAACTTCAGAATATAATTAACCTTGTGGAAAACATGGTAAGTCATGTTACATTATTTCAGACTTAAATCACAGTAGTTCCATGATACATGTCAATTCATTTTTATGATAGTGAAATTGTTCATCTGATAATTTTGTTATTAGTTCATCAATACCTCAATACAATACAGTTCCAAATAGTAACATATTGTATTTTGTTAAATTAAATGTTTGAGCAATTTTAATAACTTAAAGTACCTTTCATAATCTGCCGTATGATAAGAAGTAATAAAGAAAATAAATATAATAAGGCTTAGGATCATTCTTATTAATAATTAATTAATTCTTACTGACTAAGCTTCACCAAAACCTATCATTCAAGAGGCTGTAAAAATGTCTTTTGTGTCTGTCTACACAATGCCTCGAAAACTAAATGGCCTACAGACTTGAAATTTTGCTAAAAGCTTCATTTCCATGTGATCAAACACTATGTTCTTTGATGTGCATTTATAGAATACATGGTCTTATGTAGTCTATGGGTGCATATTACTCACTCCAATGGATATGAGCATTAGGAAATAATTTTTACATTGGCCTTATGGGCAAAGACAAAATAAGCAGAATAAATGAATCTGCAATCAAACTGAGTATAATCATATGTGATTTGAGCATGTGACATTTTTATTTAGACAATAGACAATATTCTTTATTTGTTGTTTCTTTAAGAAATACAATTGCGTCAATAGTAGATAATAACAAAAACTTAGATTAATATTTCTTGCTTTACAAATATTGGTGTGGTATTTATAGAAGATCGAAGAACTCCTTCAATGAATATACAGGTCGTTCCATCAGCCAGTCTCGAAAATGTCTTTTCAGTTCGTTCCCTTTCATGTTCTTGAGATTTGGTGGTAGTGCATTAATGATTTTGCGTCCAATGTAAGAAGGTTTTTTGCTGAATTGCGATGTGTGGTGCACAGGGAGAATGTAGTCGTTGCTCGTCTGGTGTGATATGAGTGAGCATTTTCATTTCTAGGAAGGTCCATCTGGCTGGTGTAGATGACGACTGCATGGATGTATAGTGCTATGACAGTAAGAAGCTGCAGGGATTTGAAAGCTTCTCTGCAGCTTTCCCTAGGGCTGAGGCTATAGAGTGCCCTTACAGCTTTTTTCTGGAGTATCAGGATTTTGTTGAGATTGGTTTCAGATGTTCCTCGCCATGAAATTAAGCCATATCTGAGGTGGGACTCCACTACAGCATAGTATGCTGTCTTTTCCGTCTCCAAACCTCCTATCCACTTCATTCGCTTTACCACATAAGTGCCAGATGAAAGTTTTTTGGTCAGATCGCGTATGTGATCTGTCCAGGAGAGGTCAGCATTAATTGTTAGGCCAAGCAGTTTTGCTTTTTTTTCAACTAAAATATTAGGTATTTTTGGAATCTGCTCTTGTCTTCTGCTAAAATTGATCTGGGTGGTTTTGGATTGATTTATGACAAGATCGTTTTGAAGGCAGTATTGGAGTGATTTTTCTGTTGCTGATGAAATATCCAAAATTAGATTTTGTGCTGTGTTATTTGTAAACAAAAGAGTTGTGTCGTCTGCGTACATAATGGTTTCTACAGAATTGTCATTGATAAAACTTGGAAAATCGTTTGTAAAAAGTATGAACAAAAAGGGGCCTAAAACTGAGCCTTGAGGCACTCCTCTACTTACTGTGAGTTGTCTTGATCTATACACGCATTTACTCCAATTTACATTTTGTTGAATCTCAACTATTTGCTTGTGTCCTTTCAGGTAGCTAGTCACCCAATCTTTCGCCAAGCCTTCAAAACCTAGGGCTGAAGTCTTTTTCAAGATAAGATCATGATCTAGACAATCGAAAACCTTACTGTAGTCTAATAGGACAGCTGATACGTGTTTGTGGTCTTCTAATTTATCTATGACGTATTCAATTAGATTAGTGACAGCTGTGGTGGTGGATTGTCCTTTGAGATAGCCATGTTGGTTCTTTGTTATTAGATTATATCTGTCCAGATGTTGTAACATTCTTGAGAGTGCTACCTTTTCTATTATTTTTGAGAAAGTTGCTATTAGTGAAATGGGACGGTAATTTTCGGGTTTAGTGATTGATCCTTTTTTGTGCTTTGGGTATATTTTTGATATTTTTAAGGGGGATGGAAGCTGGCCTGAGGAAAACGATTGATTTATTATGGTAACCAGTGGTGGTGCTAGTTGTTTGGCACAGTGTTTTACTAATTTTGAAGGAATTTCATCAATTCCACATGATAATTTAGTTTTCAGGGAAGCTATCACTCCCAAGACTTCTTTAACAGTTGTTGGTGTTAAAATTAGTGATTGACAATTTCTTTGTGGAAGCAAAATCGGATGAGTTATGGCTGTGTATTTCAGATGTTCTCTAGTTTCGCCTAATGTGGAATCTTCTATTTGGGAAAAGTATTGGTTGAAATGTTCGGCTATTTCGGCAGGGTTGTCTATTATGTTTCCTTCTATCTCCATCTTCAGTGTTGAATTTTCTTTCTGTTGCTTACTTTGCTTTTCTGAGTTTATTATGTGCTAAACGGCTTTAGACTTATTGTCAGAGTTAGTGATGTAGTTAGCAGCCATATGTTGTTTGAGACTCCTAAGCTTGAGATCGTAGGCTTTCTTTTTTGCTGCCATGGATGTTCTATCATGTTCATTTCTGGTGAGCTGATATCTTTGTAAGGCAATTAGAAAATCTTCTTTTAGTATTTTGGACTCTTGGTCATACTGAACTTTTAGTCTGCCCCTCGGCTTTGCTCTTACTTTTTTGCTAGGGCATATATGGTCCAATATTTGTCTGACAGTTGTCTGAAATGTTCTGTATGCCTCTTCAACATCAGGGGCATTGTGTACCAGTTCCCACTTTTCCATTTCGAATTCCTGTTTTAAGCTATTAAGGTTTTTTATTGAGAAAATTCTTTTTTGTGTAGCTTCTTTTTTAGGGAAGACTTCTCTTTCCACTGCAATAGAACAGATTTGGCCAGTGTGATCCGACATTCCACCTTGGATCACTGAAAAGTCGACTGCATCTTCAGGTATGTTGGTACAGATGCAGTCTATTGATGTTGTAGAATAATTAGTAATTCTTTTCGCTGGAAGGGGAAGCCGCCTGACTCCAAAAACCAGCAGTTCATCTTCGAAAATAGTATTATTCGTGTTAACAGTTAGCCTGTCTATATTGATGTCGCCCATTAAGATAAGTAGTTTTGCCTCAGCTGTAAATGAGGTAAGTATATCTGATATAATGTTGATAGCTACATTAGCTTGTCCTCCTGGTGTCCGATAAACCCCTAGAATGTAGAGAGTTTTTTTTTCTTGATTTTTATCTTTGTTAATGCAGCTTCGCATACCAGTTCTTGACAACTGTTTGCTATGTTGATTGCTTCTGTTTTTGCGGTTTCTGTTTCCTTAATGTAGATTGCAACTCCTCCCAATCTATGGTCTTTTCTACTGTAGTGTGTAATTAAATTGTAACCACTAATCTTAGTGAGTAATAGTTTATCTGAGTTTAATCCATGTTCAGTAAGTATTAATATGGTTGGATGTAGGTCACTCAATAGATGGTTTACTCTTTCCACCTTTTTTGATAGTCCTTGAATGTTCTGATGAAAGATGGTGATAGGTTTTTTCCTTGTTTTCTTTAAGTGGTGTTTTGGCTTTCTTGTATAAGAAACATTTATAGAATAAAACAAAAAAATATTAATGTGACAAGTCAATGTTAAAAGATGGTAACAAGATTTGATTTCAACCCTCTCTTGCATGTAGGACCAGCCCACTCTAGCTCACTAGAACTTTTATTATTTTAAAATGGCTATGAAAATTTTGAATGTATTATGTGTCAAGATATCTCGAGAAATATCTCATCTGTAGACGAAACTTAATTTCTTTATAGACAAAACTGTTCTACGATGGTGCATACCCAACCATGGAATTTGACTGAACACAATTTTAGTGTCATTTTCTTTATGTTCCTTGTCATAAAGGTTTGTTTTAAGCCATTTTTTATATTCTCCTGTAATGTACACAAGGACCCAGAATGCTAGTTTATGGTTGTGACAATTGTATTGAAGTCATTCTTATAACATTCATGGTTCTTCAAGTCCTATAGTCCAATAAGATACTGAAGAATAATATTCCAGACTTTAAAAGAGGGTTATAGATTATATAAAAATGTAAACACCTATAAGAAACTCTTTTGTACACAAAATTGTTGATAATATTTAACATGAAAACCCCAATATCAACATTATAACTTGAACCAAAGATGGCGGACATACAACTTCTCTAGTGAAAGTGCTCCCCATTTAATTGAAGTTTTAGAAGGTAAAACAACAAATTCCTATAAAACCTCCCAACAACATCAATCTGTAAGTTAATTATGAACTAATTAAGCAAGATTTACTCACCAAAGAAGACAATATATAAACATTTTCATAACATTCACAACCACTCAAGAATCTTACACATTCAATATTAAGCTCAGTTAAATATATATATATCCAAGAATTTTAAAAGATCTCAAGCTAAAAATATAGTAAGTAAAACTGTTTAAGGCATCTAAAGCAAAAAACATGCCATAACAAACTTCAACATTTTATACAAATATCTTTAGAAAAGTGACGTCAGAGCCAACTCACACCACATAAGCTCCAACACATCATTTCCTCCAACTCATTAACAGTGGAGGTGGCAGGCTTACAGACAGACAGCTGTAGTGTGCAAGTGTGAGCGACCTGACACCTGCTGTCACAGCAACCTGACCTACCGTCACAATAGCTGACAGTAGCAACTGACTGACTGACTCTTGATTGTCACCTAATCAAGCTTATATAATATTGACCAACTGCATTGACAAGGGAAGTTAGCCCTATATTGACCACTAAGAGACTGCCAAACTTAGTATAAAAAAACAGTATATCACAGTAACAAACACGTATATGACCACTAAGAGACTGGCAAACTTAGTATAAAAAAACAGTATTTTACAGTGACAAATCCCTATATTGACCACTAAGAGACTGGCAAACTAAGTATAAAAAAAACCAGTATATTACAGTGATAAACCCCTATATTGACCACTAAGAGCACTCTAAAAATGGCAAACTCTAGCGTCTCTTTCTCCATTGGAGATATTGTTTTTGCCAAACTTAAATATCACCTACATTGGCCTGGTAAAATAATAGACATGTCTGCTCAAGACAAAGAAAAATCTTTAAAATATACCATTCTTTTTTTGGTGATAACAAAACTGCCAATTCAAAATCTAATGACCTATTCCTGTATGTTACACATAAATATGTGTATGGATTACCCAAGACAGACAATTTTAAAAACAAGATATTTAATAAGGCGCTACAAGAAGCTGAGGCAGCCATAGGCTCAATCACAGATGCTCATTTAACTACTCCCCATAATTTTTCTCAAGAAGTTGCTCCTGAAGAAACTGATGACACCTCAGTCATAAACAATGTACAAGATAAAATCAGAGAATATGAGCTATCTGATGATCTTGACCTTGAAACTTCTCTGACTTTAGCAGAGGAAGCCGGCAACGCACTACTTAGTGAGAACAATGTCCTGAAGAATGAAATTAATAGCCTCAAACTGCAAAACGATAAACTTACATTCCTACTCAGGGAAACCAAAAATAGTAAATCTTCAATACAGCAAGACATGGAAAAGCAACTAGAAGAATTGGAAGATATAGTAGCAGCACTAACGGACTACACTCGGGACCTTTCTGAAAAGAATGACTACCTTAGCAGAAACCTCATCAAGGAACAAAATATCAAAGAAGAGTTATTGGCACAGGCAGAGGAAGAAAAGAAAATCAGCGATGCTAGATTTAAAGAATTGCGGGAATTACAAACCAAGTCAGTGAGTAAAATAAAATATTTAGAAGCAGAATTAATCACCACCACAAAACAAGCAGACAATGAAATTCTTATTCTAAAAACAAAAATTGCTCATTTAATTACTCTAGAGAATGAAAGAGACCAGGAGTTAAGGGATAACAAAGTCATGTTGTCTAAGCTGGAGGAAGATGCGGAAAAAAAGCAGCTAAAGTTTACTGAGCAAATAAACAAATTTAAACTTTACACTAACTCCTTTCTTGACAACTTTATGAACTCTAACTTTAATAACTGTTTAAATATTCCAGTGAATAATAAAATCAAATCCACATTGCAAAGACAGAAAAATCCATATTCCTCAGTTAGTAGAGATCTCATGACCGAAACCACAAATAATGACCAGATAAGTAACCCTGTGCAAAAAAAGAACGTGTTTAGTGTGTCTCTCAAAGCTGCAAAGTACAAAGCTAGTACTCAGGATATGATTCATACAAACATATCTGCAGGTGATATGCAAATGGTTGAATGTGGCACTAGATTTCCCCTTCAACTCACTAACGGGCCCTCCCATAACAGCCAAAATAAGGAAGAAAAATGAGAGCATAGAAGACTTCTTCTCAAATCATATTGAAGAATATAAAACACCTATAGAAGACACCTTTCCAAGATCTATAAAGTCCATGGAAGACCTGACTTTGCAGGAAGCAGGACATGAGGAAAAAACTAAGCTTTCAGATCCTACTGGTGTAACTTTTTTAGAGATAAGCCACAAAAGTCCATGCAAAATGAAAATCAAAAATTAAATCACTAAAATGTCACAGCAAAAAATATTAAAATTCTGCATCAGAACATTGACCGTCTTTCTAACAAACTGGACAGACTCAACCATTTCCTCACCACTACAAACCCTGACATATTAGTACTCACAGAACATGGTTTAAATAATAACACCATTAAGGAGGCTTGTCTAATTAACTACATTCTTGTATCAGCTTTCAGCAGAGAAGCTCACCTCAAAGGAGGTGTTGCTATTTATAAACACAACAGTTTTGAGACCAAAGTTAAGAGTCTTGGCATAGAAAATCTTAGTGAAGAGCTAATCTGTGAAATGTCAGGGATCAAAGTAAGCACAACAAACAAGAAGCACATTTACATTCTTGGGGTATATCGTCCACCCAGTGCATCTGTAAACCATACCTTTGCCACTCTGACTACCGTTCTTAACAGGATACCTCATGATAATAGTGGTATTTGCCTAGTCGGTGATCTCAACATAGACAGGTTAGACAGTTCAAGGAGAGAAAAGTTGGCTCTTGATGACTTCCTTGCTTCGTACGAGATAACGAGACTGAAACTCCCACCAACGAGAATCTCCAGCAGTTTTAGTTCATCCATTGACGTGGTCTGCACCAACCTTGACCATAACAGCCTTAAAGTTGACATACTCTGCTCGGGCCTCTCTGACCACACAGGACAACTCACCAAATTAAATATTCTAACTCTACCCAAAAAACTAACAACATTGACAAGGAGACATCTAAATGCAAAGAACCTCTCAAGTCTAAAAGAATTACTTGCACTACAAACCTGGGAAAGGCTTTACCAGGAACCTCAAGCTGAGGAAAGTTATTCAGAATTGATTGGCACCTTTACGTCAGCTCTTGATATAACATGTCCCTTAAAAACATCAAGGTGCAAGCCTAAATGTCTGAAATTTAAAAATATATCTTACCATGAAGCTGAAGAAGTAAGAAAACTATTTATGATGGCACAAGAAAAATATGTTAAAAGTAACAAGCCAGAAGATAAACTAGATTTCATCCAAAAGAAAAAGGCCTATGACTTAAAACTAAGAGACCTTAGGAGGATGGCGAATGAAGATCATATAAATACAAATAGCAATAAAACCAAAGCCATCTGGGACGTGATCAACAGTGAACGGGCATCCAAAAAACAGTCAGAGACCAGTACATGGGAGCTAAACATGGGGGATGGCACTATAAGCAATATTGACCAAATAGTAAGACTTTTTAATGAATACTTTACATCGATTGCTGAAGAAACACTAAAAAATAACAACCCTCCAAACAGACCCACTAATTTAAACATATCTGACAAAACCGACTGTTTATTAACTACTTTTCAGTTGACAAACCCGGATGAGGTGCTAAAAATTATTCAGTCTTTAAAATCTTCCTCTTCTGCAGGAGCAGATGAAGTTTCATCAAGGATGGTTAAAACATGCAGTTACGAACTTTGCCATCCGCTGAGTAATTTAATAAACAAGTCTTTGACTCAGGGAATCTTCCCTTCAAAAATGAAATTATCTAAAGTCTACCCTTTACATAAAAAAGGTAGCAAACATGAGCTACAGAACTTCAGGCCTATATCCCTTGTGTCAACATTTTCAAAAGTATTAGAAAAAATTGTACTGAAAAGGCTCCTAAACCATTTACTAATCAACAATCTTCTTACAGAAAGACAACATGGTTTTCTAGCTGGAAGATCCACCACAACTGCCCTTATTGATTTAATAGAGCACATAATCAATAACATTGAAGAAGGAAACAATGTCACCACTACTTTTCTTGACTTAAGTAAAGCGTTTGACTGTTTGGATCATCATTTGGTCTTGGCTAAAATAAGTTCTTTTGGCATTAAGGTGACGGCACTACAATGGTTTAAGAGCTACTTAAGCGACTGGAAACAAATAGTGACAATACAGCACACAACTAATGGAATAACCAAAACAACAACGTCCCCACCACTAACCATGACTCGGGGTGTTCCTCAAGGTTCGGTGCTGGGCCCTGTTTTGTTTATCTTGTTTACCAGTGACTTACCAAATTATATTGACACATACTACTACCCAGTCATATATGCAGATGACACTGTTCTGACCACCTCTCACAAATCGACAGAGCTTCTTGAAATTGACACCTTCATTTCCGTTAGCATGGCCCATCAATATTGCTTAGAAAACGACCTAGTTTTCAATTAATCAAAAACTCAAACACATCATATTTGGAAAAAACAAGGACAAAATTACAATCCCACATGACTTTGAAATTTCTTGCTACACAAAACATCTTGGACTGACGTTAGATAACTCTCTCTCCTGGAGCTTTCATATTGATTCTTTGTGTCATCAGCTGAGCACAGCAGTGTTTGCCCTAAGAAGAATAAAATCTGTAAGTACCCCTGAAGCCACCCGAACAGCTTATCATGCAATATTTGAGAGCAGGGCCCGATATGGAATTGTACTATGGGGAGCATCCTCAAACAACAACCTTCAACGAGTCATGGTTCTTCAGAAACGGGCAGTAAGAATAATGGCTGACATTGCACCACGGGACAGCTGCAGAGATGCATACAAAAACCTAGATTTACTGACCATCACATCTCTTTACATACTTGAAGTCATCATGTTTGCTGCTAAGTTAAACTTGCCAAAAAACAATCGTCATGGTCGAACCACAAAACATGGACTTGACTACAACTTACCTGCTCACAGGACCGCTCTGTTCGCAAAGAAACCCTCATATGCTGGAGCTAGACTATATAATGCTCTACCTATCGAGCTCAAGAAAATTGAAAAAAAAATCTAAAAAAGGACTGTATTCCTGGCTTGTGAAGAAATCAATTTACACAATCAGTGAATTCCTTGAACATGCAAATAGTTGCAACAACTGTTAAAAACTTACAAGGAACTAAAGGCAATTGATTTCCATTACATTGTATTGATTTTTATTTATATTATTTTGTATTAGACACCTGTTCTAAACTTGACGTTTATGAATAAAGCTTTCTGTATTCTGTATTATTATTCTGTATAACAACATAATATAACACTAGTTATCACATTATATAGTAATATTACACTATTTTTCATCAGTACTGTTAGAAAAATAAGGTTTTGTTTAAAACTTTTCTAAGGAAATTTGAAATTTTTGTTTGAAAGCTTCTGTACTATAAAAAATTACACACATTATATCTATATTAGATTTGAAACGTTAATGTTGTTTTTATGTCTAATAAAAGACACCTAATAATCCATGTTGAATCACAATGCAATGTATTTAAAACAATTTGATGATAACATATAAATGAATTGTTAATAATAAATAGAAAGACGTCTTGTGTTGTAGATAAAATATTTTTTAATAAAAAATCACAACCCGAATTTTTAAGTTATGACGCTACGCTTTTTACCGAAGAACTGATGAGATCTTTAAAAATGTCTTAAACACAAATAAAATCAATAATGTTATGAATCTATTATATGTATATATGACCATATTAACATAAAATATCTTGGCATATACAGTGGCATAATAAAATTGCATAATACATATGCTTTTATTATGGTAGAGACTCAGATCTTGCTTCGATATTTCTGTATCTTCCTCTCTATCTGAAGGATAGTTAAGCATAACTATAAAGAGGGAAGTTTACATGTAAGCAATAGCAACAATTATGGGCGTGGTGTCCTTAAGATGTTTTTGGTGCCCATATGATTTCAAGGTATTTTTGTGTTGTGCCATATTCCATAGTGCAGATAATCCATAGTACGTGTAATAATGGATGAGTTTGTTTAATTTAGTTATGAAAATATAGTTATTTACTGCAAATTGTTATGAGTAATTTATTGAGGGAAGCTGTGCTAAAAATTGTCCTTGTTTCTAATTAATGGCAATTTAAAACATAGGTAGTAAGAGGTAAAGTTAGGGGGCAGGAAACGATTATAAATACCAAATGATAAATTGTTTTCACATGTTATACTTTTTTAGCTTGACATGCCAAAAACCATTCATCACACACAAAAAAAAAACAACAACTGCAATTTCCATCCTTGATCTGTTTGATAACATTAACACAGATTAAAAAATTATGAAATTAAAAATCAAACACTGAAATTTATTATTTTTTACTACATATTTAGTTGTCAATTAAGTAAAAGAAGAAAATAGATTTAGTTGTAAATCAAATATATGCTGAGTACAAAAATATTTTGTGCCAATCAGATTAATGTTTTATGTAGAGATAATGCTTTTATAGTCCACGTGGTAGGCCATCTGCAAAAACCGCAATAAAAAATTATACAATAAAAATTTAGACTCTGTTTTTCTAAAATACAAGCCTAAAATTTTTGTCAAGAACCGTCTGGAAGTACAACAAAACTCATATTGTTTTTAAATTTGAATATAATTAAACATTGAAAAAACACTCAACTTTTTAAGCTGTTACAACTCAATAATGAATTTAATTATGTTTTTATATACCAATAGCGTTTATTTTACCTGGAGAAACAATCCATTGTGATTTTATGATTAAATAAATTATAATGCTCTAAAAATAGTGGTCTTCAACACATGTAGGTCATGTAAGTGTTTGATCAGTGAAAATCCTTAACTAGACTATCAGTAGAATTTCAGTTGTGGAGATATCCAATGGGCAATACCAGTAAACACAAAAAGGATGCAGTGTATATATATACACTGCACCAATATATATTGGTTATAAAAAGTAAGTAACCACGTTTTCCCTGCCTGCAGGAGAGACTGGAATACCAATTGAAAATGGAGAAAGGTTACATAACAGATCTGGAGATGAAAATACAAAAAGCAGATGCCCAAAGAATCGTTGTTTGGAAAAACCCAAAATTTAAAAAGAAAAAAGGTTTTATTTCAAACAAAAAAAAAAATTTTACTTTTAAAAAAATTCATTTTTAATTTTTAAATTTAAAAAAAAATGTTCTTGGGAAAAACAATAATTTTATTATCATTTTTTGGGTTTTATAGGGGGTGAATTTTAAAATTTTTTTTTCCAAAAAAAAAAATTTAATTTTATTGAAACAAAATTAAAAAAAGGGGCTTTAAAAAAAAGTCTTGGGTTTTTTTTTAAAAGGGAAAACAAGAGGGTGATTTATTTTTTGGGGGGGGGGAAAGGAAATTTTTAAAAAGGGGAAATATTTAAAAACAAAAATAAATTTTTTAACTTTTTTTTTTCCCCCAAAAAAACATTTAAACAAAAAAAAAAAAACATATTTAAAAATTTTTTTGCCCCCCTTTTTTAAAAATTTTTTTTTTGCCCCTTAAATTTTTTTAAAAAAAGAGGTAAAATTGGTTTTGGCTTAAATGCGCCGTTGTCCTCCAAAGTTTTTTGAATAGGGTTTTTAAAAAAAAAAAGTTTTTTTAATATTAATTAATTTTGTTAATCGTAAATTTTTTTAAATTTTATTTTTTTTAAAAAAAAAAAAAGTAAAAGAATTTTAAAAAAATTTGGAATTTTGGTTTCCCCCCCCGGGGTTGGGCCCTTTTAAAATATGGAAAATTTTAAAATTTTTAAAATTTGGGGAGATGAATAAAAATTTTTAAATTAAAATGGGTTAAATAAAGAAAAATAAATATTGGGTTTTTTTATTCAATTAAAAAAATGCAAATTTTTTTTGGGCAAAGCCCGGGAAAAAATTTTTTACGGTTTTTTTTTAAAATTTTTTTTTGGGGAAAAAAAATTGTTTTTTTTTTTAAGGAAACTTAAAAGAAAAAATAAATAAAATTAAAAAATTTAAAAATCAATAAAACCCCAACCCCCCAACATTTATTTTTTAAAAAGGGAAAATTTTAAAAATTTTAAAACTTTTTATTTTTTAAAAAGGTTTTTTTTTTTAAGCAAAAAAATAAAAAACAATTTTTAAAACCTAAATTTCAATATTTTTATTTAAAATTTTGGGAGGGGGAATTTTTTAATTTTTTTTAAAAAAGGGGCCCGGGGGAAAAAAATTTAAACCGAAAAAATTTAAACCCCGTGTAAAGTTTTTAAAAAAAGGGGTTTATTTTTTTTTAAAAAAAGTTAAAAAAATTTTTTTTTATTAAAAAAATTTTTTACAGCTTTTTTTTTCAAAAAAATTTTTTTTAAAAAAAATTTTTTTGAAATTTTTACTTTTTTTTAAAAAATTTAATTCTTTTGCCCCCCTTTTAATTTTGTTAAAATTTTAAAAATTTTTTGGGTTTTTGGGTTTTTTAAGATGAAATCATAAAAAATTTTTTTCTAAAAAAAATTTAAAAAATAAAAATTTTATAAAAAATTAAAAAACAAATTAAAAATAAAAAAAAAAAAAAAATTTAAAAAATTTACATTTCCAAAAAACATTAATTGTGTTTTTTTTAATAACCAAATTAATTTTATTTAAAAAAAATAAGTGATTTTTAAAATTTTTTGGTTTTAAAAACCCCCTTTTAAAAAAAATTTTTTAAAAAATTATACAAATTTTAATTTCCCCTTTCTTTAAAATTTTAAACATTAAATTTTCGACAAAATGTTAACCTTTTCCCCTTTTTAAAATTTTTGAATTTTTCTGGCACCCGATTGAAAAGGGGTATAATTTAAAAGTAAAAAAAATTACAAAAAAAACCCCAAAAAAAAAAATTTTTAACTTAAAACACTATTTTTTTTTAATCTTTTGTTTTTTTTTGCTTTTAAATTTTTTTGGGAGAATGATAAACCCCCTTTTTTTGGGTTTTTTATAATTCCCAAAACTTATTTTAATTCCCTTTTGGGGTGGATAATAAACAAAAAAAGGATTTCCCCAAAAATTTTAAAAAAAAAAAGGGTTTTTTTTCAAAAAACCTTTTAATCCCAATGGTGAAAAATACTCACCGTTTAAAATGTACAAACTAACCATTTCCCCCACTTTTTTTAAAAAATTTTTAAAAAAGCAATTTTATTCAATAATTATTTATTTTATTCTGGAAAGGGGGTTTAAAAATTTTCAAATTTGTTTTAAAATTTTTAAACATTTTTTTTTTAAAATCAATTTCATAAAATTTTATGGAAAAAGGGAGAAATCTTATTTTTTCTTTTTAAAAAACCCCCAAAAAATTTTTTATTAAATTTTATTCTAAATTTTAAAAAACAACCAAACAAAGAACCCCTTTTAAAAAAAAACTTTTTCCCATTTTTTTTTCAAAAATTTTTTTCAGTTTTTTCTTTTAAAAAATTTTTTTTAAAATAAAAACAGAGGGAAAAATTTTCCCATTTTTGTTAAATCTTTTTTCCCGAAAAAAAGGCCCGGAGAAAAAAAAAGGAAATTTAAAAAAATTTTTTTACTTATTCCCCAAAAAATCAAAAAGTTAAAAATAAATTGAAAAAAAAAAGTAAAAATTTTTTTTTAAAGTTTTAAAAAAAAAAAATTATTCTTTAAACTTTCCCTAAAAATAACCTAAAATTTTTTAAACCCTTTTGGGGAAAAAAATCCAAAAGGGGCCGGGATCCCCCCCAACCAAAGGAAGTTTTTTAATTTTTAAAAAAGGGGGCAGGAAAATAATTTTTTTAAATTTAAAAAAAACAAAAAGGGAAATTTTAAAACCAAAAAAATTTTTATAAAAAACACCAAACAAAAATTTAAACTTTTTCATTTTAAAAATTTTTTAAAAAAAATTTAAAAAAAAAAATTTACTTTATAATTCTTTTAAAAAAAAAAAAAAAAGAACCCAAAATTTTTTATGAAGGGGATTTTCTAAAAAAAACCTTTTTTTTTAAAAACTAAAATTTTTCAAAATTTAAGATACAAGTTTTTTTTTTTTAAAAAAATTAAATTGCCCTTTTTAAAAAAAAAAAAAATTTTTTTTTTAAATAATTTTTTTAATATTCTTTTTTCAAGAAATTCTTTGTCAAAAATAATTTTTTAAAATTTTTTTTTGAAAAATTTTTATTGAAAAGGGGGTTTGCATTTGCCTCAGGTATTTGGAAATTTTTGGGGTTTAAGAAATTTTTTAAAAACATCATCATAAAAACCTTTTTTTTCTTTTTAAAAAAAATTTTTTAAAAAAAAAAAAAATAAGAAAAAAAAAAATTGAAAAAAATAAACCAAATTTTTTACAATTATTAACATTTTAAAACAAAATTACACGGATTAAAAAAAAAAACAAAAAAAAAAAAATTTTAAAATACAAAAATGCCCCTTTTTAAAACAAATTTTTTAAAAACTTAAAATTTTTTTCTTATTAAATTTATAATTTAAAAATTTATTTAAATTTTAAAAATTCAAATTAAATTGTAAAAAAGAAAACTAGGAAACTGTTTTATGAACCAAATGGAGGGAAAAAATTTAAAAAAAATTTTAAATTTTTGAAGAAAAATTTTTTGTTAGTTAAGCTTTTGTTCTTTAAGGAGGTTTTTGTGAAAAAAAAATTTTCAAATTTTCCCGAAAGGGAAGAGAAAAGGGTTTTTAAAAAACTAATTAAAAGGCCTTGTTTTTGGGGGAAAAAAAACAGCCAGTCGGGGCTGAGACTTGTCTTCCAAAAACTCGGGATCTTAAAACCAAAAAATTTTTTTTGGGCAAGAAATTTTTTAAAAAAACCCTGGAAAATAAAAACGTTTTTAATTTTTTTTTTCAATTTTTTATGCCTTGCTAACTTAAATAAAAAAAATTCCCCCAAAAAACAGGTTTAAAAAAAAAATTTTTTAACCCGGGGGAATAAATTTTTGTTAAAAAAATTTTTTTCCAAAATTTTTTAAATATTTAATAACTTAAAACCCTATTGAAAAATTAAAAGGGATAAGAATTTAGAAATTTAAAAATTTTTTTTTTAAATTTTTTTACAAAAAAGTTTAAAAAAAATTTTTTTAAATTAAAAAGTTTAAAATTAAAAAAAATTTTTTTGTTTTAACGACTTTTTTCTTAACAACACCAAATTAAAACCAAAACAAATGCAAAATTTTTTTTAAAAAGATTTTTTTATGGTTTTTTTTTTAAAAAAAATTTTTAATTTTTTAAAAAGGGGGGGAAAAAAAAAACAAAAAAATTTTCCAAAAAAAAATTAAATTTTATTATTTTTTTTTTAACATTAAAAGAAAAATTTTTTTAAGAAAAATTTTTGGGGAAAAAAAAAAACAAAATTGTATTTTTTTTGTAAAAAAAAGGGGTTTTTAAAAAAAGGAGGGTTTTTTTATAATTTTAAATTTTTTCCTTTCGTTTGCCTTTTTTTTTTGTTCCCCCCCCCCTTTAATTTGGTAAAAAAGGGAAATTTTTGTTTGACTGGAAAAAATTTTTTTTTGGTTTTAAAGGGAATGGGTGGGGGGGGGGGGGGGTGGGGGGGGGGGGGGGTGGGGGGGGGGGGGGGTGGGGGGGGGGGGGGGTGGGGGGGGGGGGGGGTGGGGGGGGGGGGGGGTTTTTTGGCTTACCCTGCATAAAAAAAGCCTTAAAAATAAAAGTGGCCTTAAATAAAAATTGCACAGAAAAATCACATGTTATCAGAACAACCTAGAAAATTTTACTTTTGTAATGCCAAGAAGAATTGGGGCTTACACCATTCCTGTACCAACACTACTTTTTCATCACTCTGTACGGTAATAAACTATCAACTCGATCAAACTCTTTTTCGAAATCTATAAAGGCTTTATGGAATTCAAATTTATATTACCGCCTCTCCTCAATCATTTGTTTAATTGTGAAAACATCGGTATATATTCCGAAGCACGTTATAAATTTTTTATGTGGAAGAAGACAACCAACCGAGTTGAACGGCTTTGCACAATCATTTGGTCCATCCACCCACCTATATAAGTAGGTGAGGTGGATGATCAAATGGATTACTATTGTATGTAACAACGCCCTTCCTTTCATTTAGTAACTGTTTTTGTATAATCTTTTTCCCCTTTGTGCCCACCTATGTTGCTGTCTATGAAAATTTTATGGATTGTTACTGTCGAAATGTCAAAACGAAACTGATTTAATAATAGCTATGAGACGACCATATATCGCGTCAGGATATGGAGCACGAGGAAATAACTTTATTAAAACGTTGTACTTTGAAACAATAATATATATAAACGATTGCAGGTAAAGCAATAACATTTGGTGGTTATATCATTACTGCACCTATAAATGTACTTTTTAAAGTAATTACCATATTTTTCTCGTGTTGGGATGGCACGCGAGGAGTCAGGAGGGAATCTTAAAAGGGAGAGCATCAAATTCAAGTAGTACATCAAATTAAAGGTCTTTATTAGTAGAGTACAATGTCGCAAATCCGACCTCAAAGTGTTTATTCTTTGTAAAATTATGCCGGTTTAAAGTTATAAAAATTAACAATGTAGGTCCTGTTCTAGATGGTTTAATATTCTCGTCTTACCTCAAGTTGTGAAATTAAACTTAGTTAATAAAAAACTGGACTTAAGTAGTTTTTAAGATAGTTTGACTACGATTGAGTTAATAATAAATCTACTTTTAAGATATAATTGACTTCTAAATATACAATCAAAACTTACCTTACGTCTTGATTTCAAAGCAAAGCCAAGTCGTTGTAAATTATACAGAGCCACCGATAAGTTCTCACACATTTAATACAGCCACAAATGTATTTAGAAAGAAGTATACGTACTTTATTAAACAGAGTGTTATAAAAGTCCTTAATTTGCCAATATTATGCCGTACATGACAATATTATGCAGTTTGATATATTCATCCACGATAGGCAGTAAAAGATAGGCAAACTTATACTGCAATGTCAAGCCCTTGGAGTTCTGAAATTTGATTACAATAAATTTAAAATAATTTAAAACTTTCTTTTAAGTTTATTAATGTTTTTAGTTTAATTCTTGAGTTTATTCACTGAGGCTTCTTCGATTGTTACAATTCAGTTAAGTTTTGTTCACCACTTAATATTTTGTAATATTTGAGTAAAAATGGTCCGATTTCAACAGAATGTAGGCTTAAGCTTAGATTTCTGCTAATATTATGTAAGAAACATAATTCAGTTTTTCTTCCTTGTGTATTATGCTGCTTCATCCCTCCTATTGCCTACATGTTCTTGAACAGTCAATTTTGGTCTTTTTGTCTCGCTAATGAATTTATGATCACAAGAACTAGACATATATAGACATACATTTAACAAACCCCAGCGTCTGTTTCAGATTTAAAGCCGGGTTTCCGTACAGAGAAGTTCCCATCAGTAAAAATATTGATATACGAAAAAACGTACGTGTCTTTTTCACAGTTAGAGTCCTGTTACCTCTTAATAGTTGCTATTATAAGGATAACATGACATGTATATAACAAATTTACAAAGCTCCGCCAATTTTTCCTTATAAGGAAACCATTATTTGACGCCTTGTTTCTCCTATACAGATGTCACCACCAGGTGAAACTAAAGTGCAGGTAAAAAACCTGTAAATCTGTTCCAGAATTGATGACCATTTCCTTTTTTATGACATGTCAATATATCATGAAAATAAAAGATGTTTTATGAACTTTACGAAATCTGCAGATTTGTTGACAAGTGAAAGTAAACTGACTTACATGTATCTGTTTCAGAGTTGGAGCCCAGTTTTCCCTACAGAGATGTCACTATCAGGAGAAACGTTGACATGAAGGAGTTTTACGACCTTGAATCAGAAATCGGCAGGATTGTTGACAAGTGAAGTAAACTGACTTACATGTATCTGTTTCAGAGTTGGAGCCCAGTTTTCCCTACAGAGATTTCACTATCAGGAGAAACGTTGACATGAAGGAGTTTTACGACCTTGAATCAGAAATCGGCAGGATTGTTGACAAGTGAAGTAAACTGACTTACATGTATCTGTTTCAGAGTTGGAGCCCAGTTTTCCCTACAGAGATGTCACTATCAGGAGAAACGTTGACATGAAGGAGTTTTACGACCTTGAATCAGAAATCGGCAGGATTGTTGACAAGTGAAGTAAACTGACTTACATGTATCTGTTTCAGAGTTGGAGCCCAGTTTTCCCTACAGAGATGTAACTATCAGGAGAAATGTTGACATGAAGGAGTTTTACGACCTTGAATCAGAAATCGGCAGGATTGTTGACAAGTGAAGTAAACTGACTTACATGTATCTGTTTCAGAGTTGGAGCCCAGTTTTCCCTACAGAGATGTCACTATCAGGAGAAACGTTGACATGAAGGAGTTTTACGACCTTGAATCAGAAATCGGCAGGTTTGTTGACAAGTGAAGTAAACTGACTTACATGTATCTGTTTCAGAGTTGGAGCCCAGTTTTCCCTACAGAGATGTTCACTATCAGGAGAAATGTTGACATGAAGGAGTTTTACGACCTTGAATCAGAAATCGGCAGGATTGTTGACAAGTGAAGTAAACTGACTTACATGTATCTGTTTCAGAGTTGGAGCCCAGTTTTCCCTACAGAGATGTCAACTATCAGGAGAAATGTTGACATGAAGGAGTTTTACGACCTTGAATCAGAAATCGGCAGGATTGTTGACAAGTGAAGTAAACTGACTTACACGTAACTGTTTCAGAGTTGGAGCCCAGTTTTCCCTACAGAGATGTCACTATCAGGAGAAACGTTGACATGAAGGAGTTTTACGACCTTGAATCAGAAATCGGCAGGTTTGTTGACAAGTGAAGTAAACTGACTTACATGTATCTGTTTCAGAGTTGGAGCCCAGTTTTCCCTACAGAGATGTCACTATCAGGAGAAATGTTGACATGAAGGAGTTTTACGACCTTGAATCAGAAATCGGCAGGATTGTTGACAAGTGAAGTAAACTGACTTACACGTATCTGTTTCAGAGTTGGAGCCCAGTTTTCCCTACAGAGATGTCACTATCAGGAGAAATGTTGACATGAAGGAGTTTTACGACCTCGAATCAGAAATCGGCAGGTATGTATTACGGCACATATTACTTGTACATTACTGAGTAGTTTAACAGATTAATCTGTACACATGTAGTTTTAAAGACATCATAACTTTAGACAGATGCTTTGTGTTTAGAACATTACAGTGCTTAGATTTGGGGAAATTGTACTGAAAATTACAATAACACAGGTAGTTGATTATTTTCAACGAACATGTGACGTGAAAAACAAATTTAAGTGTTCAAACTTTATTCAGTATGTTTAGTTACTGCGATCACATAAAGAACTAAAATAGAATTGTAGGCAATTTTCCATAAACACTCAAATATCTTAATAGGTGATCACTAAGAAACTCAGCCGGTCACTCCAAGATAATTACACTTATTGGGTTGGAGTTACTGGTTAAAAAGATATTACTCAATTCTTAAACACTGTAAAACCATATTATGATAATTGATATAGATCCTAATCTCCAAAGTGGTCACTTAGAAACGATTTTTATTTATGTCCAGGATTTCACCTCTCTGCCCCTTAAGCTATGCATTCAATTATTCAGAAGAGATTCCAAGTATCGAGATATCTTCTAATTAATTACTATGCTAATTAGTATAAAATAAATTAATTCATTTTCACTAATCTTTAACGCCATTTAAACAGGTTTATCAGTAAGGTGTTTGTTATACTGCGGGGAAATGAATGCGAAATTGCAAGTTCATAATTTATACGTACAAAACCCCTAATCACATCAGATTTTCCAATCTGCAATTAAATGTTTTCATTTCTAAACAAACAAAAAATAACGTTAAGAGAGTGTTCTGAGGTACTTATACCATACATTGCAATACTATAATTAAAGGACGTTCTATGCGAGTACTCAATGGATGTATGTTCAACTAGAGCATTCTTGCCGTGTAATAAATCATAGGGAAATATTTACAAGAGGCTGGTACGCTCAAGTCTGGTCAGTTGGGAGTGGTTCGCGCTGTGGAAATAGACGGGAGATAGGGAAACCAAAACATCCTCCCAGACCTGCTAATATTTTAACAGTTTATCTTCTGCGGCTTTAAATAGCTCTGTTCAACACCCATCGTGTCAGCTTATTGGAAACATATGTACTTCTCGAGAAGCGCGAATGCTTCTTTTACTTACAGGGCATTCAACTTGTAATTTGAACTTGGTCGAGATTCAGTATTATCAAAGTAATCAGACACACTCTTCAAAATCTGTCTAATACATGCTTTAGCAGACAAGGAGCTAAAAGATAAAGAAAACAGTCCAACCAATTTTGAGTGATACTGACTTTCATCTCAAGAAGATGTTCATAATGTTGTACGCAGATTGTAACCGAACAGATTTTGTAAATTTGATTGTATTGAGAGTAAGATTTATAATACTGTAAGAAATTAGCCAAAGCTACATAATTCTTAATGTACACGATTTATAAAGATTTTAATCCATTAAAAACAGTAAAGGTTCGTGTACTTTGTTGGCTTCTGTTATGTAAAATTAAAGACTCAGCGTCCTCTATGACCTCGGCAATTCGGATGGATCCCAACTGCCAGAGGCTAGACTTCGGCACAAGACGCTCGTAAAGTCATCAAGACGGATTAACTCAGCGTTGGAGTTGTTTAATTTTTGTTTTAATAGATCGGAATCTTTTCGTCGTTTCATTATCTTAAGCAATTCTTATACGATTTATTTTACTCACTGTTGTGCTCTGTTTAAAGACACTTATTTTCATGTATATATTGTCATTAAAAAAAACGAATACTGATGCGCGTGCGTGTACTTTAGTTCTCAAGTCTCAGGTTACATAAGTTAATGTAGAACATTTCATAAGTGAATAACTTGTATTAGGCAAATTCAACGGTCTATTTCGAACTGTACATATTGTGCATTACATGCTCTTCTAAAGAACAGGAGCAATGGTATTAGTCTCTTTGTGTCAATTAAACGTTAATGATAATTCATATTTAAAAAAAGAAATTTTCAAAAGAGAATTATTAGAAAATGAAAATCATACTGTTTGGCATTTATTAACAACAAATGACGTTGTTTTTCACTGGAGTTTCGAAATACGCCGCGGCACTGTACCTAATACTTGTTTGGCACGTAAACATGTGAACACAGTCAGTAACTGAACTGGTTGGAAGTAATAAAGAAGCAGAGTTAAGGTCAGTAGTTGTTAATGAAAAGGAACAAAAATAGCCCGGCTGGCAGAGGCGGCAGCAGACGATCCAGCCGCTTGTGTTTGTATCGCTTACAGCCTTCATTGCTATTTGTGATATATTTCCTTCTTGTTTCATCATGGTTTTGTTTCTCTTCAAAAGTTCCTTGCGTAAATCATAAAAAAACAATCAATGAATTGTTGGCTCTGCTTCTGTGTCCACGCCTCTGAAAAATCTCAACAATGAAAATTCTTACAATACCACTACACAGACTAGAATTTCACTCTATTGTGAGGTTCAAATAAGTAAAGGGACATTCAAACAAAGAAGGTGTTGTATTTTATGTTTTATAACTTATGAACTTCTCTTGAGTATTCATCATGCAAACCAAAAACCACATCTTAATGATCTTTTCTAGAGTGTTCGAGTGTATAAGCATAGTACATGGTGAGACGATAAGATTCGGAAAAAGAGAGAATAGATATAATGGAGACCGTGATACGTACGATAAGCTTTCGGTTAAATTTATCTTTCGTAGTTTTGAGCATCATTGAATCGATTTGATACCATGTCACTTCTAGCTATTTCTTGTTATTAGAAACGTTATTGTTTGGCCAAACCGAAAGGCTGAAGCTGAACATGAGTAGACACCACAGACACAAAAGAACAATGGATTGGAGATCAAAAGGAATAAAAACGACTTCTCAGAATTGCCTGGATGTGACTCAAGATGGTAATGAATTGGAAAAAGAATAAAGGAATACAGCTCTAGTGAATGAAGTAGAACCTCACATAAATTTAACTGAACATCATAATAAGAGACACCACCAGAAAATAGAATAAAAGGATTGTTTCAGTTGGTACACACTTTTAGAGAAAATGTATCCAGAAGAAATTCATTTAAGAAGAAAGGGTAAAGGAGTACAAGACTAGGTTCCGTTGGTGTAATTCCTGGAGGAAGTAGAAATAAAAAGGTACAAACCAATTGTATTTTGTAATTGCGTTGAATTTAAATACAATTATTAATGAATTCCAATGTAAGTTTTGCAATTAATGCTTTTCAAATCATGAATTGAATTTCAAATCGAGTGAATTTCTCGATTAGAGTGATTTCTTCAAAACTACCATACTGTCTGAAGAACGGGTTACCTCTTGCAAACAGAAAAAAGTACTATTGTATAGTAAACGTTTCACGGTTATTGACTGCCCTATTGATGTAGTTCGTTATAAATCACGAATAAAAGAGTAAAATCCCAGCAGAAAATCAAATAACAAACCATAGAAAGGTCTCGGTTGCGATGATAAACCGAAAGTAATGTTCGAATTAGTGAGGAAAGAAAATTATAAATTAGCAGAAAATGTTAAAGATGTTACATTTAAAATTTTAAGTGCAATAATAAGTTCTTCCACTGATGCTAACAACACATCCAAGAGCTATTTTGTGAGTGCCACCGATCAGTTTTAACTTGCATCATTGGAAACGTAATTCCTTGGATGTTTTACATATCACCAAAAACTTAATACATCCTCAATAAGACTCTTAAATCAAAAATCAGTTTTACAAGCACATCAATTCGATAGCAAAACATTTCTTCATCAGTTCTTAGGATTGAAGCTCGTTTAATATACAAGCCTTTTTCATTTCCAGTAAACAATCCTCCTAACTTAGAATCACCAAAGAGGTCCCTGTGTTTAGTCTCTGTTGATGTTTCATTACAAACTTATGAAATATTATCGAATTACAAAAATACGATTTTATAAAATATATAAAAACATGATCCCCACTAGCCTTAGACATGATTTTAGAAAAGAAAATCCTGCACCCATATCTGCGAATGAATTTTTGTATTAAATCAATTTTGCAAACATTGGACTAGAGCAGATCATGTTGTAGTATTCTGTATCATCCTGTAGTATTCTGACATGTAAACTAAAAACTATTATTCCGAAAATTAGAATAATGTAAGGAGAATAATTAATTAATCTATCGTTACATACCAATGTGCATACAATTCAGGTAAAACCCATCTAAGCGGAGTTACAGATACACTTAAAAACAAGAAATTAATATAAAAATATTTTATTTATAAGGCATTGTCTTTTTTTAAATACCATTAATTTGCCATAATGGTTTACAATTACAAAATAAATAATCGTTGATCGAGATTAATATTCCTAAAATCTAAGGTAGGTCAGAGGAACTTTCTTATTAAGAAAGTAAATTGAAAAGAGTAATAAAGATATGTATTTAATTCTTTTTACACAATCAATTACAACATTTAAATTTTATATTTACTAATTTTTATAAGATTACTTAAATTATAAGATTATAAAATTGCGTATATTGTTTCAAAACATTGCTAGTCGGACTCTGAAGTTTCTTGACCTTTCCAGCATATCAGCGTAGATGTTGAAATAGCTTGACGAATGTTATTCTTCAGTTAAGCAGGGTCATGCAATGGTCATTGCAATCAAGAACTCTCCCAACACATACAGTATTATTATTATTATCAAGAAAGAATTAATATGTTAACATTTGCATGAAACTTCATTTCTACAAAAATGAGTTCTATGAGGAGTGTCCGCTTCTTTTTTGCATAATTTTCTGTCTGTCTATCTGTCCCCAGAAGTAAATGAGCTACATATATGACATATTGCATACAACTTCAGCGAAGCCCGTTACGACACGTTGCGTGGTGTACTTCTACATACATAACAAAACAAAGGCATACAACAGTGTAGGACAACTTAGAGAGTATACGAATGGAACAGTAAGCGCTCAAACACGTAGTTACACTGCTCTAAAGATTACAAATTTGTGATTACGTTTCGCGGTGTCTAAAGCACGGATGTCACATTTGATGATGGTTTGTGATAAAGTAACAAAGGCAACAGGTGCAGGGCAACTTACAGAGTGTACGAGTGGAACAGAAAGCGCTCAAACGAGCTGACTCACAGGATTACAAATTTGTGATTACGTTTCGCGGTGTCAAAAAGACGGATGTCACATTAGATGATGGTTTGTGATAAAGTAACAAAGGCATACAAAAGTGCAGGACAACTTAGAGACTGTGCGAATGGAACAGCAAGCGCTCAATCAAGCTGACTCACAGGATTACAAATTTGTGATTACGTTTCGCGATGTCAAAAGGACGGATGTCACATTAGATGATGGTTTGTGATAAAGTAACAAAGGCATACAAAAGTGCAGGACAACTTAGAGACTGTGCGAATGGAACAGCAAGCGCTCAATCAAGCTGACTCACAGGATTACAAATTTGTGATTACGTTTCGCGGTGTCAAAAGGACGGATGTCACATTAGATGATGGTTTGTGATAAAGTAACCAAGGCATACAAAAGTGCAGGACAACTTAGAGACTGTGCGAATGGAACAGCAAGCGCTCAATCAAGCTGACTCACAGGATTACAAATTTGTGATTACGTTTCGCGGTGTAAAAAGGACGGATGTCACATTAGATGATAGTTTGTGATAAAGTAGCCGGGTAGTTGGGCCTTGTGGAGGAATGTTGGCTTAGGTCTGTGGCCGGGGGCCAAGTGATAGTTGAACAGTCCCGGTAAACAGCATCGCCGACGCCCGACTTCTTGTCACAAGACTGCCTGTGAGTCAGGTTAACTTGCCGTGTTTGATATCCGTCCAGAATGTAACAGGAACTTATCATACGCATTCTGTACAATAATAACACAAGTTGGCCATTATGTCAGACTGATGATTTCACAAAGACATTAGTTATTCGTTTGTAGCTGCATGTTGAGCAATAAATAGCTTAATATGATGTGTTTATGTACCTGCAGGTATGCCATTTAGACTTGCTGACAAGAACCTTACTAGCTATGTGGCTTACGTGATTTACTGAAAGTGGGATTCATCAATCTATGTATTATGTGTTTGCTGCAGTCACAATTCCAACCACTAGAGATGCCCATGATTGATGGATGGATGCAAGGTTGCCATATTGTTTATCAGAAATACTGTTCGTTACAAAGACTGTTTGTCCAAAAAAAGTATAGAAAATCATAATTTGTTCCTGAAGTTAAAATCCTGCAACTCTCCAAAAAAAGGAATTATTTTACTGAACTATCTGTACCTCAGCGGTTCACAATCGATAACAAAACTTGAATTACTTGCCTCTTTGTTTATACAAGAAGTACAGGTGAAACCTTTATACCAGTATACTCGTAGTTTACATTATACTATAGAAGATATGTAGGTCTAACACGATCTGATAATATTTCATGTGTACAAAATCCTGGTTTTATACCACAAAATATTCATTCAGTTCCGGAATGGTGACAATGGGAGTTATTACTACTTGACACATTTGAGAACCAAGCTGGGGGATCAGAGTATATCAGCGAACCCATAGCCTCCTATCCATGTTTACAAGATATAATTAATTACCCGTTCAGTTCATGAGTAGTTTTCTGGATGGCTTTTTGCAGTAGAGCTGATTAAAAAGGACTAAACTACCAGAGTAGGTGCAGGCCAGGTGTTTAAATGCTGTCATGGCAGTGTTGTCTCCTGCTGAAGTTATAATCTTAGGGATACTTCCACTCAGTGAAGACTATGATAATTCCCATAGAGTTTCTTTTATTTTAACCAATATTTTCCAACTGGACACGCAAAAGCTAGACGAAAAAGCACTGAGAAATACGATTCCAAACACAATAAACTTGAAATTAATATTAATACATGTATAAAGATCAGATCTACTGATGTTTGTGTACTATAGTACATTAATACTAATTAAATAAATAAGTGGATCTTTCGGTTACGTCACTACCTTCCGATGACTGATATGCACTGTGCAGTGCACTGTTGTAATATACTGTCTGCCCTGTAATCTACTCGGTAACTGATAAGCGGTACACACCTGCATAATCTTACCGCAACTCGACACTGTTGTAATATACTGTCTACCTTGTAATCTACTCGGTAACTGATAAGCGGTAAGCACCTGCATAATCGCAGCGCGATACTGTTGTAATATACTGTCTGCCTCGTAATCTACTCGGTAACTGATAAGCGGTAAGCACCTGCACAATCTTACCGCAACGCGATACTGTTGTAATATACTGTCTGCCTCGTAATCTACTCGGTAACTGATAAGCGGTAAGCACCTACATAATCTTACCGCAACTCGACACTGTTGTAATATACTGTCTACCTTGTAATCTAATCGGTAACTGATAAGCGGTAAGCACATGCATAATCTTACCGCAGCGCGATACTGTTGTAATATACTGTCTGCCTCGTAATCTACTCGGTAACTGATAAGCGGTACATACCTGCACAATCTTACCGCAACGCGATACTGTTGTAATATACTGTATACCTTGTAATCTACTCGGTAACTGATAAGCGGTAAGCACATGCATAATCTTACCGCAACGCGATACTGTTGTAATATACTGTCTGCCCTGTAATCTACTCGGTAACTGATAAGCGGTACATACCTGCATAATCTTACCGCAACGCGATAAGCCGCGTCTTGGTCAGTTTTAAGGCATTCAACTTCGCTTATATAGGCTCGGCTATAGTTTTGAAAAAAATTGCAGCATATTTCTCAATTCATAAATTTAAAATAAACACTACTATATCACAGAGAAAAACGTTTTATTTAGTTGCGATTTTAGAAACCAATTTATAATTTTGTTGCAAACAGAGAAACATTTTATTTTATTTATTATCAAAATAAACAAACCTATTTTACTGTTTTTTCCCCACAATCAAAGTGGAAAATTTTTGAAAGATTTAAATATTTCATATGGTACATGAAATCTTTATACACATTTATCATATTTGTTAGTTCAAAAAGAATCTCCGACATTAACTACAATGTACAGCAAGCTGCATTTAATAAACGCATTTAAAACACGACGATTAGTGTTCAAATAAAATCAAAAGTTGTGGAAAGTTTTGAATGACAAAAACTGACCATTGAAGGTGAATGCGACAAGTGAATGCATCATTTTTGGAGAGCGGCCAAATTGAAGTCGGCCAATGCTTGATATAGATGGCGCTGTCACAACTTTACAATGCCAGCGTCCAAAGTAGTGATTGGACTGACCATATTTGACTATTCTCTGATCATCGAAAGTTTGACTTATTATGTGCATCTGGTGCAATTGAATTGATGAACATGACAAACATTGGTTGTGAAGAATAAAATTATATAATCTGTTGTACACTTTAAAGAATGTTGGAAAAATTCAAAACAACATTTTAAAAAGTGTAAAGATTGTAGCGAAGCATCTGCAATAAGAATCGTCATTGAGTTGGGAACAGTAATGAGTGTACCCAGAGGAGTTCACTTCTGGCTGGTTTATACCTTCCAGTTGAACCCATATTGTGCACATAAAACCCGAAGTGTCACTTAAACCTGGGCGACCTTATGGATGTCCAGGGACGGCACATTACTAAAAGCAAATGGCAAGATTCTGGGGTGCAAGGGTAATTCGAAAGGTCTAGTGTACTGCGGGAGATGACTGTTGGAGTTGGTGGTGTTCGTTACCCAAGAGTCAAAGGTTTTTGATAGTCTAGACATAAGGGAAGGATATGCCACCTCCTGCCTTCTTTGACTGGTTCAAAACTGGCTTCCCCTTCTTCCGAGGGAACATGACTTGAGTGAGATTAGTGCCCTAAATTCTTTTTCATGGATCTCGACAGGAAGCGGCCCCTACCCTCAACCTTGCCCATCCAGAATACCCTGTCACTCCGGAAGCAGCGCAAAGGTCCTTATAGAATTACGTTTCTTGTCCCTAGATAAAAAAGATAAAAATTGATTTGCTCCTATGCACCGTCAAACAATCTTCTGAGTTTTCTATTCATAGTATTTATCAGTACTTGTGCATTACACCAACCGCACTTACTTTTTGTGTTTTCATTTATTTCAATTATATAAGCCAAAGATGCAATATCCTTATAGTTATTTTGGCATTTTATAAAACTAAACAAAACACAATACATTTCAGTACAAATGAAACACATACTTTAAATAAGAATATCAGGTTAAGCAAAAATTAATTTATTAAAATAATACTCTGTACAAGTTTAGACACTTAGTATACCTAATTAAACAAAAGAATAATTTTTATAAAAATACAAAATTGAATGGTTTTTCTTTATAATAAACATTATTTAATATACAAAGTAACCTAACTACAGTCACATCAGTGTATTAACCAATATTACTCATATTTTAACCCAACCAATGCATCTTAATGTGGTATGCCTATATCTTAAACTTATCCCACCAACAAATACATTGACTCTGAGAAAAAAGAAGTAAAACTTACCAAATATAACCACCTGACTGTAAAGCCCCTGTATCAACCGACCCTACTCGAAGCTCACTGTGCCAGTATGACTGATGTACGATATTCTTGTGTTTCAGAGGAAAGTTCGGGACAGTTTACCGATGCCGAGAGAAGAGCACAGGGTTGGCTCTCGCCGCCAAGTTCGTCGGTACCGCGAGACGGGAGGATCGACGTAACGTGGAGAGGGAAGTGGAGATCATGCGGATGTTGCAACACCCCAGGATCATTCAACTGTACGACGCTTGCGAGTCGAGCAACGTCATGTGTGTCATTCAAGAACTGTGAGTACAAGAAAAACGTTCATAGGTTTCTATAGGATGCATGATATTTGGATACATAGACCATAAGCAGGTAAAACATCCTAGTTGCGGTGTTTATAATCAGCCCATCCTTTCAGATAGGATTTTGTGACACTCTATGATGTATCTATCTGTATATCACTGTTCCTCCAGTACCTCTCATGTCCGAAAATTCTTCTTGAAGGCTTCAAACGTATGGGCTGGAGGTATGGGGTTCCATGATATTTTTTTCATTAGCTTCAGAGATGCTTGGACAGATCTCGATATCCAGGTAAATTAAAGAGCTGCTGATGGGAAGAAGAGTCTTCCTGCAACGAGATGAAAGGCGCAGGGATGGCTTCCCCCGATAATCAATTTCGCATTCCATGCATAACCATACCGCCATCCAAAGAAAGGCCACAGTCAAAGGCACTCCGAATCGCATTTCAGGATGAAAAATTTGTTTAAGCTTGTTTTTTTTGTTATTGTGGTATATCTAAACAAACCCCCTTTTTAAAGTAATAAATATTTAGTTGTACATCACATTAAAGAGGACATTTCAGCGAAAAATAATAATTAGTACAAAATAATAAAAAATGTATTTTTTGCGATTTAGAGTGCCCTTAAGAGTGGAATTACGCCCTATTTAAAGCCTTCAGTTAATAATGTAAGGGTGGGCTGTAATCACGATTTATACGAAAGAACTTGAGTTTTGACCTTTGATTAACGATTTCGAAATATAAACCTCACGTTTACAGTATACTCTTATAGGACAAGCCCTCATACAATCTACTGTAAAATAATGACTAATGGCAAACTCTGCGTTTTCTTAGGGCAAAAGATTTGTAATGCATCGATTTATGCATTTACAAAAAGAGTTCTTTTCTTATTTTGTATTAAGTTAACATAATTTAAACACTGAAATATGACATTTGTAGTCTTATGATATAGAACTTGCAGAACGAAATATTTTTTTTTTTTTAAACTAAATATTAATGTGGTAATAAAAAATGTCAGGAATATTTTGATCTGAGTTAAAATTGTTTAGTGTACGCCGTAATTGACGATATTTTAAATTAGACTATTCATAGAGTCATTAAATAATAGTGTTGAGTCTTATGAGAGTTAATGATAGTGGAACCTTTTCAGTATTGAAGGAGGTGAGCTGTTTGACAGAGTGATTGGAGACGATTTTATCCTGACAGAGAAGTCCTGCACAGTATTTGTACGTCAAATCTGTGAAGGAGTAGCTTTCATTCACTCAAAGAATGTATTGCATCTTGACCTCAAGGCAAGTAAAACATTTTAATAAGGTTTACTGTACAGTTTATACAGTGTATTAAGTGTTAAATGTCGGTAAATAAGTTATTTGCGTTTCAGGAGATAAAGATATCAATTTGCTACACTGAGAGAGAAGTTCGGAAATCTCCAGAGTCTTTTCTTCCGTGGGGCATAAAATTTCCCCTTCCTTTTAATTTTGATAAATGAATTAAGGTACACATATCAGCCTAATTTCAGTTATCGGTATGCTGTGAATTGCACTTTAGTTACAACTATGTCCATACTCAAAAAGGGACTTATAAGATCCCTAACATTTAAAATATTAAAATTAAAATTTACGTATTAAATAATAATGAGCTTGAACCACAGGATAGTAAACAGGTATCAGAATTATTGTAACAGTCGTTCAAAAATTACGCAACTTGACAGTAATTGAGTATTTAATCTTTCTTATAAATTTAAATTTAAGTAGAAAGAAAGTACCTATTTTTCCAAAATGGCTGTAAAAGTTTATAGAATAATATTAAATGCATATAACGTATACAAACACTGATGGTACTTTATAATTAGTAAATTCGTTGTAATAAAAAATTACAACCGTCACATAGTATATTACAACACGCAAACAATAAAAGATAATTAAATAACATGTTAATACCAATAAAAGAAGTAAGCATCCAACAAACTATTATATAGTTACAAGAAACTTTTAGATACGGAAATTCTTTTGGTAAATTTAACTTTTTATCTAATGTGCTTATAGTACTGATAAGTGAGTGCCATTATGCTTTTGAGGAAGTGTTCAAGCATTCAACCACCGTAACCACCTATAAAGGTTTTACGTTTGAAGATTAACGATTGCATTTAATATTTAATCAATTTTGAGGAAAAGAAAATCACTGGAAATGAGCTGCAAATGAACCTGACGACCTACCACAACACCGCGGTACAAAATCGTTTCGGAGAGTACGCGACAGCGATTGCATATCATTCTTAATTTTAAAATGTTGTATCAATACTTATATTGAAAATAAATGACGAGGTATTGCAACTTTTAAGAACTTTATTTGCCATCCTATGTTTAAGTAATCCAAATATGTATTTGGAGGAGGAAAGGACAAAGTACGAATTGCGCTTCGGCCTTTTGACTACAGAATCAAAAGGTTTCTTCCTGGGGCCCAGAGGAACCAATGCGTCAATTTTTAAATCTGTAGAACCTTTCTATCAAGAGTTATCGGACAGACGGACGAACAAATACACAATTTCAAGAATGTTATATCGGGTCTTTCTCGTAATTACTGTAGGTGCTGTGATAGTTATTAGCCAGGTGTTTATTTTCCCTTAAAATTCTGTACGTGCTATTTAAAATAAAAATATAGGTTAAGGTATATTTTTGTTATTTTAATTTGTTCTACACCAGTATTCGTACACATTAGCACTAAAAAGCTTTGGTTTTGGTAATTATAACACAAAAATAAATGCACTTACGAAAAGAAAGTTCCTATACAAATCTACTGAGATTTATGTTCAAACTTGTGGTTTAACACAACATTATTTTCCCATTGGTATTTTAAAGGGAAGCACTTGTAAACCGATTGAAATGATTATAATTTTACAGCCAGAAAACATCCTCTGCCTGACAAGAACGGGGAATCGAATAAAGATAATAGACTTCGGCTTAGCGCGGCAGTACGATCCGAGCAAGAAGCTGCAAGTTCTGTTTGGTACACCGGAGTTTGTTGCCCCTGAAGTTGTCAACTTTGACGCAATTGGCTTTGGCACGGACATGTGGAGCGTGGGAGTCATCTGCTACGTGTTGTAAGTGAGACTGTTTGTTTGTGTATGCAGTTTACTGATTAATATTTTAATGTTGTTCGAGTGCTGTACATGTAGAAAAGTATTATCATGTACAAAACACTTAATTCAATTTACACAATTACAACGTACTATATTATATTTGCAATTTCAAATCCCTAACACCTTTTCTAAGGAAACAAGTTATTTCTACATTATCATATATTGATTGTAAAAATAGACTGTGATTTGATCAAGTTGACACTTATTCAGGTGTCTCAAAATTGTGATACAGCGGATTACTTTCTTAGAATATTGAACCACCACTGAGAGCTGTTCAAGAACGTTTTAATGAATTTTTAAATACACGATGTTATACATCATTTTAAAGGTCTACATATTATGTTTAAATACCGTAACTGTACTATCCAATACAAAATAGGTTTTATCTATAAAAAATATCTTAAAAGAGGGTTTTTTGTTTTCTTCAACTACTTATTGAAATATCACTAAGACATGTTGAATTGACAAAGTTTTGATTTATAGTATTAAACTAGATTGTTAGATACAGGCTTTAATGCTTGTTACTATGCATGGGATGTCGAAGCGCTGTCCAATGTCACTACTACTCAGTACGATTTTGATATGAATCACTTGATGGCAAATCTGAAGAAGTTAGGTAGTATAGCATTAATTTAGTTTGTTCAATACAGGTTGTTACCATTCAAGCGAGATACTACGTCCAATATCACTATTGCTCAGTAGGATTTCGATGATAAATCATTTGATGCCATTTCTGAAGAAGTTTTGCTTTATAGCATTCAATTAGTTTTTTCAATACAGGTTGTCACCATTCAAGAGAGAGACTGATGTAGAGACTACGGCCAATATCACTACTGCCCAGTAGGATTTTGATGATAAATCATTTGATGACATCTCTGAAGAAGTTTTGTTTTATAGCATTCAATTAGTTTGTTCAATACAGGTTGTCACCATTCAAGAGAGAGACTGATGTAGAGACTACGGCCAATATCACTACTGCCCAGTAGGATTTTGATGATAAATCATTTGATGATATCTCTGAAGAAATTTTGTTTTATAGCATTCAATTAGTTTGTTCAATACAGGTTGTCACCATTCAACAGAGAGACTGATGAGGAGACTACGGCCAATATCACACTACTGCCCAGTAGGATTTTGATGATAAATCATTTGATGACATCTCTGAAGAAATTTTGTTTTATAGCATTCAATTAGTTTGTTCAATACAGGTTGTCACCATTCAAGAGAGAGACTGATGTAGAGACTACGGCCAATATCACTACTGCCCAGTAGGATTTTGATGATAAATCATTTGATGACATCTCTGAAGAAGTTTTGTTTTATAGCATTCAATTAGTTTGTTCAATACAGGTTATCAGGCTTGTCACCATTCATGGGAGAGACAGATGTGGGGACCACGGCTAAAGTCACCATTGCCCAGTATGATTTTGACGATGAATCTTTCGATTACATCTCTGAAGTTTTGTTTTATAGTACTAAATCAGTTTGTCAAGTACAGGTTATCAGGCTTGTCACCATTCATGGGAGAGACAGATGTGGAAACCATGGGCAATGTCACAATTGCCCAGTATGATTTTGACGATGAATCTTTTTGATGACATCTCTGAAGTTTTGTTTTGTAGTACTAAATTAGTTTTATGAATACAGGTAGGTTATCAGGCTTGTCACCATTCATGAATGGAAGATTCAGATGTAGAGACCATGGCCTATATCACCATTATCCAACAGTACTATTTTGATGACGAATCATTCCATGACATCTCTGAGGAAGTTTTGTTTTATAGTACTAAATCAGTTTGTCGAATACAGGTTATCAGGCTTGTCACCATTCATGGGAGAGACAGATGTGGAGACCATGGCCAATGTCACCATTGCCCAATATGATTTTGATGATGAATCGTTTGATGACATCTCTGAAGAAGCTAAGGATTTTATCAGGAAACTTCTCGTCAAAACTAGAGAGTAAGTTTGCTGCTTTACAATTTTACTCATATAGTTTGTATATTTTTAGAATCATCAAGCTCTTTTTATAGAAAGCCTTTTGCTTCAGTGATTCATAACTGAAACATAACATTAACAGACGAAAACTAACAGGCAACATGAATTCAACCAGACAAGCAATACCACAATATACATTCCTCAAGTTGACGCTACAAAGATGACAAAGAAATATATTTAAACAATTTTTTCATAATATGAATACATTACATTACTTGATCTAGTTTTTAATATACACAGATTAGTTACCATTTAAAATAAATTTTAAAACGGTCTACCAATATTAATAGTCTTACTATAAACTCAAAATACTGGTATAAACTAAAATCTCTACAATTTTACAAAGAAACAATTACAGTTGTTTTTATAAAACTGATAGTCATATTATAATATATAAAAACTAGTAATTGTTTTTGAAGCTCAGTAATATATTTGTATTAATTTTGATTCTCTATAACATTAAAACCTATACATTTTATTGTTAGAAATCAATAAAAGAATAAAATTTTAACAAAAAAAATAGACCATTGAGAAAGAACGTTTTGTGTGAACATCTGCGAAGGTTGATAAAGACCCTTTGTACGCTTTTTTCCTGCTTCATTTTGCTGCTTAGAAACTCTTTTAAGATTTTTTTTAGAGTAGTGTTAGAAAATTATACATTTTATTAATCTTTCGCTTAGTTATTTACAACTCGAATAATGCTTTTAACTATTTATTTTAATATTAAACTATCCTAATTTAGTTTCTCTTTTATCACTGCGTAAAACAGAGTGATGTGAAATAAATGGGGTTTTTAAATAACATGAATATAATTTGTTTACAAAGTTTAAAATATTTATTAACAGCCTAATCCATAGCAATGTAACTAGTTTTAATTTACATTTATGTACTGGTAATAGACAATTGATATTCTTTCTGAAACCACATCAATACTCGTTTTTAGTTTTTTATTAAAGTTGTAATGATTTTAAATTACATATAACTTAGCTAATGAATAAAAGCCGAAACAGTGCTATTATGATCAATCACACTATTTCTGCATGGCTATATATTCCACAAGCATATAAGAAACTTTGAATACTTGTTTATCCTTTGGAATATAGGGGTACTATAAATTAAAGTAAAGTATTTTTATATTTTGAGATTCCTAAGTTTTACCTGCCATACCGAAAAAGGCAGTTATTTCTAAAGTCTATGAAAATTAAACAGCAACAACGGCTTTCCATTTAAAGTAATTTACTAAAATTGTAGTCCTAGAGGTGCCTAAAAGAATTCATACTAAATGTCATTCTTTGTTTCTTATATTTTTTTACAACTGCAGTCAATGTATTGGCATTCACATAATTTTCCCAGACAGAAGCTATAATATCTTGTTTTACAAAATTGCTATCAATCCCTAACATACAGATTGTCTGAAAAGTGTTGAACCATCTTAAAAAT